>NC_134574.1:67897907-68197907 GCF_050947875.1 Dermacentor variabilis
GGCTGAGATTGTAACAGGCCGATTGTAACAGCGTGGAAGAGGTTAGTTAGTGTTGGACAAACGGTAAATGGAGTAAAGTCCCAAAATTTGCTAATCAAATTAAAACGGAGGCAGAAAAGGCGGTCAAAACAGCAGTAAGTTTAACCATGAATCCACTGGAATTCGCAAAGGAAATTCATTGTCCAGCATGGTTGTTGTTGTTGTTGTCGTTGTTACTGTGTCCTCTGTACCAGAGGCACATGCACATCGTGGCGGATAGGCCAAGAA
This sequence comes from Dermacentor variabilis, assembly GCF_050947875.1. Classification (NCBI taxonomy): domain Eukaryota; kingdom Metazoa; phylum Arthropoda; class Arachnida; order Ixodida; family Ixodidae; genus Dermacentor; species Dermacentor variabilis. Next base: position 67,898,175 of record NC_134574.1, read on the forward strand.
TACAGATTTTGCATTGCGCTGTGGCGCCACCTTAGCGGACGCCTTAATAAGCAAAATGTATGGTATGGAGTCGCTGCGACGTAGACAGGCACACTGCAACAAGCCAGCTGAACTGTTCTTTGTGTAGTTATTTGTTGCTTTAGTAATTTTTGGTTAACGTCAACGCATGCTGCCTGGGGCAGGACACCAATACCTATAACGACTCCGACGAGACCAACAACCGCAGCAGTAAGGACACAGCGCACACATGCGACAGGTCTTGTTCGAACGATGGAAACTCATTCATTTGTCGAGTTCATCAAAATTTATTGGGAAAGAAATTTCAGCTAACCCCATCTAACGATCAATGTGGATGGTAAGGACACTAAAGGAAAACATTAGGTTGAGCTAGATCGAAAGATTAGGCTTCTGTACTAATGCATTAGGCATTCTTAGCGAGAACAGAGCTTTTGTGAGCGCGAAAGTGACGGAAATGGAAAATCAGAGTGGCGCCACCTCTTGTGGACTGTGGCACGTCTCTTATATAACGTCAGCGTCGCGGGCGGCTGGCTTCGCCGCAAAGCTGGGAGAAGACGAGATGTGAGAGCGAGCGGCAGAAGACGAGATCGTACGCACCGCGCGCAGAGAGGGTGCGGGTGGAGGGGCAGGCCGGAGACGAAATATTTGTCTGGGGCGAGCCGAGAAGGCCGAGGAGGGTGGGTTCAAAGAACGCCGCCGATGCGAGCTGAGAGAGCAGCGGATGATACACAGAAAGCGGCAGGGGAGAAGGTGACGTGGAAATTACGTTATGTCCTCAGTTCTGGAGCAGCCGATCGAAATTGAGAAGGGGCAGCAGCACCTTCGGTGGCATTTTTCCACGCAGCAAATTTACATTTGGCGCCCAGAAAACGATCATAGCCTTCTTTAAGCGTAATCTATGTGACCCAACGTAGTATGTTCCTGTAGGGTCCCTTTACTTAATTGGGACTAGCTTATAAGGAAAAGACACATTTAGTTGAGCGTGAGCAGTACATGCGTACGTAGTACACAATACGTTGCGTACGCTGCAAAGGAAGCGCGCCACAACACTCTTAGTTTGAAGTGCTGTGATACGTTTTCCTCATCTAGACATGTCATAACGAGGTGTACGTGATTTTGTATTATTCTCAGAGCCGCCAAGCATGAGAATTATGCTGGGTGCACTAATGGCGTGACCTCCGCGGTCGGCATGCCGGAATGCCGCGGATGCCATGGTAACAGCTACAAGCATCCGAATCGAGCCGCTTATTTCTTTATTTCTCGCTTATCTTTTGCGCACTTCTCGCTCGCAGCCTTGCAGCGTACGCAGGCCTGTTACGTACGTCCAACTAAACACGTCCACTGTAGCAACGCACCGCACCTATTGCCACCGCCGAGACTCGCCATGCTTGAAGTAGTAAAGGCAAGGCGCAGAAGACCGGGACTAGAGAAGAAGAACACAAGCGACAGGACCGGCGCCGGTCTGTCCTGTCGTTTGTGTTCTTCTTCCTGAGTCCTGGTCTTCTGCGCCTTGCCTTTACTACTTCAAGCATGAACCAACTAGCCCAAGCAAGAGTTTTACTCGCTATGCATCAGGCGCGTATTGAAGCCGGGCGCCTCTCCGGTGCTCCCGTCTGGATGTGCTGCCCCATTTAGTTTTGCCGCCGCCAAGAGTGTGCGTGGCCTCCGAGCTGCGTAGCGTGCCGGTGCGGGCGAGCGCTGTGAATTGTTGCGTCCCTACCCAGGCGCATTCGTCGCACATTGCGGTAAAGCGCTGTGCTGCTGTGCTTGAGCAACGCAGGTGACACGGCTTTGATTCCGCCCAGCATGGTGTAAATTTTAAATGATTTTTTTTCTTTTAAGAGTGCGGGACATGCCCATTGCGAAGGATTCACCAAGAATTGGCACGTGTCCAGAGGCACATATCTAGTTCCACACTCCCACTGGTCCAAGTTGTCTATTCGGGCGCAGACCCAGCGAGCGAATTTGTGGCGTCAAAAGAAGTTAAAGAGAAACGGAATGCAAAGGGGTAATATTCCTGAACAACGCTAATCGCCTTAAGAAGCAGAAAAAATAACACTGCACGACCAGTGCTTTAAGACATTGCTGAAGTCATGAACAAACCAGCCTAGCTGCTTACAGTTCTGTTTTCATAAGAATTGACACCCTTTCTTCATTACTTAATGTCACCTCCGCAAGTGGCTACGAAACATGCCTGTCTATCACGAAGCCATATGGCTTAGAAACTGGTGACCAGCAAAGTACGAATTCCTAAGGGCCAACGTGATCCATGACATGACCTTAAGTATAGAAAGGTAGTAACGATGTTTGCGGCTGCCGTTGTGTATGTTTTTCGGGTGAATGTTGCCTTCCTTTGTTTATCCCTAATGACCCCGGCCGGCGTATTATTATACATAACGTGTAGCGATCAATGAACAAGCGACGGCCATAAGCCGCGCACATATAATTAAGAAGGCAACGCGCATTAGCGGTAATGCATAACAAGCGCCACAATTACAACTAAATGTAGATTACGGTCGCATAAAAACGATGCTGTTTTCGACACCTCGGTTAAATCATCTGCGCAAATGGCAGGGTATTAAACGGGGTAAAAAACCGATGCATATAACTAAATGGGTAGTTAAGGCATCGGCGAAACTCCTCATAGGCGGTGCCTGCTATTCATGGCAGTGCCCGCAAAAAAGGCGCAGTCTCTAACTTAATAGTTAAAGGTAGTATTGCTCATATTTCGCGCGGTTTGCTTTCCCAGAAAAATAAAAAGAATACAGATGAGCATCTCGGTGAAAGCATCCCGGTTCGATGTTTCTTACAATTGTCTCCAACTTTTTTACACTTTCATGGTTAGAACTGTAGTTGACGAGTTTAACAGTTGGTCATTATTTAGTCATTGACAGCCACGAGCAAAAAATTACTCGTGGGTGCTCAACTCGATTGTGAAAGATATGCATTTGCTTTTGGCCGCGGAATATAATCCATGCTTTTTGAAAGCTGTGCACGTGATGCCTGGGACACCCTGTAATAGTAAACATCATATAACTGAAATTCAGTGCAACGCTGCAGTAAACTAACGGTGCTTGAAAGCTTACGAACAGTACAGCGAATACGGAATAAACTTATTGTTGACGTGAATTATCTACCTCGATAGTCAACACAATGACGTTGATAATGTCATTAATGCGCAAAATATTGGGAAAAAAATAAATATTATATCTATTAGACAATATAAAATAGTGCCTTGAGGCGTTCATAAGTTAACTGATCTTAAGCTGTATACGCGAATACCTTAATTTTCATGTGTTGTAAACGGAGTTTCAGGTTCGCTATTAGGAGTTGGGGTGTGCGTCTAGTTTTTGGAGTGGGAGCTGATGATCAATGTTATCAAAGGCATTTGTGAAGTCTAGAAAAGCACGTACCAATAACGTGTCACGTGAATAATCACACTGAACGAGACATCAAGCTCTGTAGGTTTATCTATGGCTTTGGAAGCTATAATTCACTCACCATAGACCCTTGTAACAGCCCACGAAGAAAACGCTTAAGTAAGTTTCTCTAGCCCTTTCGGAAAAGCGGGCAATATAAGTATGGAGCAATGATATCAACAATCCCTTATGCAAGTTTTACTAAATGTTCGGGTGATTTTCGCGCGCTGCATGGCCTTTGGCAGGGTATGTACATTTCATCGGTGCGTTACAAATAAAATTCTTACTCCATTGTTCTACGAGTAAAAAAGGGCTCGCAGATATAGCGTGACGTTGCAATCCAAGTGACGCGACGCTTGTTTGAGTTAGCGAGGCAGCAGCAGTAGCGGGTGACACGGGGCCCAGCCTGCCGTTTCCGGCAGCTGTCCGCTGTCTGGGCGAAGGACATATATGGAGCTTGTCATGGGAAGAGTGCTGATGAGCGGTGCTCATATTGAAGTACTGCACATATCCAAATACATTTAAGGCTATACACTTCTTGTGTCCCAGTGGCACATCCATTGTCGGATATTTATTTATTTATTTATGATGCCCTCATAGTGCATTGCACATTAGAGTGGGGAGGGGCATAAGCAATAGAAAAAACGGTAATACTCACGGTATTACAACGCAAAACAAAACAAAGACACTTAAAAACTAAATACAAAGAATAAAGGAGCTCCACAGACTCATGATAATGCAAATACATTGGCTAAGAATGGTCCAGTGACATTTACCCGGATACGAAAAGAAAAGCCCTAATTTCTCCCTCTTCCTCAGCACAGTGACTGAAGGCTTTCGCGCTTCCCTGATAGCCGGTGTGCTTGACGTCGACTTAGGAACTCCAAGACTTCCTGCAATCAATAAGTGCAACTTGTTGTCAACTGAGTGTGGCACACTGTTGAGTACTGGCAATGGATATCATAAAACTGATCGTACTAAAGCTGTTTGAAGCTTCAACGTGCTATCAGTGGAAGTTCCCCATCAACATCCAGGCAGGTATCTCAGAATTGCGATAACACTTTTCACTTTTCTTTCAAAAGCTTTCGGATAGAGTGTCCATATTCAGCGCCGGTCAAAAATAATTTTTAAAAGATCGATGAGGTTTTCACTAATGCCAATGAATGGCCATCAAGAGAGACGTTAAAATCCGTTTTAGTGTGAGCGGAAGCACTGCTGACTTTTCAACAGACAAGCTCACGCGCCGTTCCTGTATAAACGACTTTACTTCGTTCAGCGACCCTTGCGAAGTTCCTTCTATGAGCTGCAGTGTTCATTACAATGTTAACTTCAAATGTCGTGTGCATTTCAGTGAAAGGCGAGGAGGCAACTTAGCATAACTGCGTCCAATAACGCGGGACTCAGCAGGCTTCCCTGCAGAACTCCATATATCACTTTAGGTATGCTGGGATGGTTTTCCATTGCTAGATTTCAGGACGATCCGCCTGCCGGTCTGAAAGTTTTGTATTAGGCGCAGTGTCTTTCTTTAATCCGTGGTAGAGTGTATAAGCGCGACTGGACGAGGACGTAGAAAGAAACAGATACACAGATACAGCGCTTCACTTTCAACTATATATTTTATTTTTGCACGCATCGATAAATATATACCGTGCGAGCGGAAACAAACGTAACAGCAAAAAAAAAAAAAGAACATTGAGGGGTGCATTTCGTTGAACCGAACACGTGGGCAAGGCAAGGGAAAAACATGTGCTACAATGGTCACAAAGATAAACCGAGGAATCGTATCTCCTTTTCCGATAGTGACACCGAAGGCTGCTCACGCACTTTTGCTCTAATTTTGCAATCTCGTAGGCCTCTACAATCTCCATCGTCATCCTGCTATGAGCCTTATACAGAATGTAAGTGCTTTCAAACATGGGCTTGCAGGAACAATCGTGGCAGTGAATACCCAAATGACCCGAGATTACCTTAGTAATGTTTTATTGATGCTCTTTTAATCTCTCGTTGATGCATCTGCCGGTTTGACCAATATACGTTCTTCCGCATGAAAGTGGGGTGGCGTAGACAACGTTATGAGTACAGGTTACAAATTGTTTGCGATGTTGGGTAGAACATGCGTGCCTTTTGTTATTCTCTGTGTTAACCTGTTTGCATAGCTTCTGTAGACGCTCAGGGGCAGAGAAAACTACGTCTACCCCACATTTCGCCGCTATTCTTCTGAGATTATGTGAAATGCAATGAATGTATGGTACCACAGCAACTTTCTTTGCTCTAGCATTGGTACTGCTTGCCTTCGACGCGTTTTTGCACTTCTTGCTTAAGCCCTCCGCGACAGAAGTTAGCATACGCATCGGGTAACCAGAATCTGCCAGGCGCTTGGCCTGCTCTTTGAAACTGGCTTCCATTTTGTGGTCACGCGACTTCGTCAGAGAATTGTTGAAACACGATGTTACTACTGCGCGTTTTACACGTTTTGAATGAGCGGAATGAAATGGGTAGGACTGGCTTGGTAGGACTGGTAGACTGCAAAATTAGAGCAAAAGTGCGTAAGCAAGCCGTCGGTGTCACTATCGGAAAAGGAGATACGATTCCTCGGTTTATCTTTGTGACCATTGAAGCACATGTTTTTCCCTTGCCTTGCACACGTGTTCGGTTCAACGAAATACACCCCTCAATGTTCTTTTTTTTTTGCTGTTACGTTTGTTTCCGCTCGCACGTTATATATTTATCGATGCGTGCGAAAATAAAATCTATAGTTGAAAGTGAAGCGCTGTGTCTGTGTATGTGTTTCTTTCTACGTCCTCGTCCATGGATTCTAACCAACTAGCCCGCAAACGTGTTTTAACCAAGTTCCTTTCTTTAATGCCATATATTTAATCACCATCAGTGCTACAAGCCCTTAGAACTGTCGCCACTAAGAAATGAACGTTATACACATTCACAACTGCTTGGGTACGAATCAGTCGTTGGCGCTTCTGAACACAATGATGGATGGCTGCCATATTGGATATATATAGAAGCGGGAGTTTTTGTAATCATCGAGAAAATGAGCAGAAAGTGTGAAGTCTCACCAATCGTTGCAGTCCAAGTAGCTTCATACGTGCAACCAAATAATGGCGCACAACAGGTGCACAAGGTTTGATCGTGCACCGAAGACAATCAAACGTGCTTTTTTTTCTATACCGACATTAAGGCTACAACGCACTTTTAAGCTCTGTCGTATTATCCCACCAGCGTAGGAAGAACTGTACACGATATTAGACGCGAGATGGTTTATTGCGACTAGTCAGCCTCAAGAAGAATGGCTAGTGTGCGCAGACTCACACTGTACACTTGAGCGGCTTTGCTACTTTCAGGCAAAATGTGCGCACAGTAAAAAAAGTCGTGAACATTACTCACCTGACAGAAGTTTCGGGAACTCGATGATACGAAATTGCGCTATTTTTGCGGGTTCCCAGTCATACCGGCCTAACTGGAAATTAACGAAAAGACAAATTGGCGAACATAGTGTACTCGGACATGGAGAAAAATGCAAAATTCCACTGTTCAGCACTGAAGTTAGAAACATACTACGAAAACTCTCAGCGAAAAGATCATCTGCAGCACGGTTCGACGAAGAGTCCGAAAGATCAGTTCAGACTTTTGGGGAATTCGGCGTATATGAAGAGATACCGGGAAGTGTGGAAACGTTATTTCACCGCTGCTTTGGCCTTGGTGTGGCCTACACAAAACACTTGCCTCACAAAATTCATAGTGCGAGCACCACGTCACGTCCGTGGAGAGTGGTGCACGACGACGTCGCTCACGTGATCCTGGACTGCCCAGCATACACGCAGCAAATGCAAGGGATGCGCTTTAAAACTATAGCGCTCTGGGAGACCATTCATTGTCCCATGTGACAATACTTGGGCCACGGAGAGTTAGTGTCCTTCAAATAACAGCTTCCGGTGAAATAAAATAGATTTTTGTAGTCACGGACATGTGCGTGAAATACTAGACACGGTATTGTGCAGTGACTCGCCTTAGTTGTTCTGCTTCATTTATTTCTTCTTTCACTTTTATAAGTGTGAGTGTCTGTGTGCCCTAAAGTGTTCTGTCTTTTAATTTTGACGATTAATATTTTGTTAATTATTGTGAAAGCTATTCTTATTTCTCATATAAGCAGAATGGAGTAACCGGAGGCATACTGCTTTAGACCTTCTCAGTTAAACCCCCTTAGCCCAACCTACCTAAATACCCAGGTGAACACAACCAGTTCTGAAGTGTTCTTTTCGGGCACATACCTACTGGCACATATGCAGTGAATCAGGCGGTCTACTAGGCTAGAAAGAACGAATGTGTGTTGTTTTGTGGCGCAACGCCAATGTATGGCCAAAGAGCGCTGTGCCATTGTTAGTGAGTTCGCAGTGGAGCGACGAATGCTGAGAAGTAGATGTGACGTGGCTGTAAAGGGGCCAAAAAATAGTCGCTGTTAAGTGCGTAAAATATACATGTGGTAAGATTACTATCTTGACTAATGACGTGCACTGGCTGTGAACATGAAAATGCATTGCGAAAGAATGATACGATATGCAAAATATGTCAGATGCAAAAATTGGCTGGAAGCACTACCACCTAACCAGAGCCATTGAAATGCAAGGACATGGAGACATGTTCTATGCTAAACACTATCGCAGCAGCATCCTCTGGAGAGAGCATGTGCTGCGATTTTCTGGGGCTAAGAACATGTAATTAAAGAAACCTAGGACTGCTTTGGTGTTAAAAAGCGGGTCTTCGCCAAGAAACATAATGGGATGTAGAGGGAGATGACAGCGGTATGCTAGAGGGAAATGTTTCTTTCTCTATGTCTCAGCTTCCCGACACTCTAGAAAGACGTGGAGGACGGTCGGCTTCTCACCGCATCTATCAAAGGTTGTAGGTTTATTTCCAGTGAGAAGAAAATTATGGGAGCCAATTGTGTGTCCTATCTTGATACAACAGAATAGGACATATGTTCGGCGTGATTTTGTTGCGGATGGCCAAAAACCTAACTGTGGCTTAATTAAGTGAAGCTTATTGTTTGTTTCCGCGTCGCACAAGCGTTGCCAGTGGCTTTGAGAGAGAGAGAACAACTTTAGTAAATATGCCTGCAGAGTCGGTTAGGCTCCCTCCACGCAGGGAGGACAAGCTTTTACCGCGACGCGGCCACTACGTCAGTCTCGTGCATTGTGCTCCTCGAGGTCTTGGTTCCTCGCTACTTCCGCGGATCCGAGAGGGCCGCCAACCCCTTCCTGGGGGTGCTGCCCCCCTTCTCCTCGGTTTCGCGAGTTCGCTGCCTCTCTAGAGCTGCCGAGACCTGCTGGACGGCCTTTAGTTGTGTATCTTGGTCATAGGTCCTCGTTGCAGCCTCTAGCTGCGGCGGGATCGTCGTCTTCTCACTGGCTTCTCGTGGATTTATACTACAGTCCCAAAGGATGTGAGCCGCGGTGGCTCTCTCCTTAGCGCACAGTCTACACACGTCACTCGCGTACACGCTCGGACACACGTGCTTAGCTAGCACCGGGGTGAGCAGGGACCCCGTCTGTAATTGCCTGTATAACACTGCCTCCTCCCGGGTAAGCCCCGGGTGAGGTGGCGGCATAGTCTGTCTGTTAAGTCTGTACCACTTCACTATTTCGTTGAAGGTGGTCATCCTGTCCTTGGCACTGCACCGCGACCAACACACCGAGTCGGCCGTGCTTGCAGCTGCGCGGTTGGTTAGTCCTCGCGCGGCCGAGTTGGCCGTCTCGTTGTGGTTCACGTTCCCGCGTTCCGACACGTCACTGCCCATGTGGGCCGGAAACCACTTGATCACCACAGCGCTGTTGCGTCCGATGTCTTCGGCCTTGCGCAGTATGCGCGCAGCCTCACTACATACCCTACCCTTGGCGTAGTTCTTTGCGTAGGCTTTGTAGTTTCTTTCACAGAAAAGGGTTCAGGTCTGTAGCAGGTACAGCACTGGTAGGAGCAGTTTTCGATGTAATGTATGTGACCATTTGGTTTGCTAGCACGTTGCCCTCGATGTCTCCATGGTCAGCACCCAGCATGCAATGACATGCTGGTTAGATATACTATACGCTTTACACAGAACGGAATAGAGCTCTATAAGTACAGGATTATTGTATTTACAGAGTGACATCAATGCTTTTACGACGCCTAAGGAGTCTGTAAAAATAATTGGCTTTTCAAATTTTAATTTCCTTATATGCTTCAAAGTTGACAATAGAGCATGGGCCTCGCACGTAAAGATACTTCTTTCCTTGCGTTGCATACCGGATTCCGAGAAGGACGGGCCCACGGGTGCATAAGACGCTCCGGCATGTGACCGAAGCGTCTTTGTAAAACTCTGTGCACAAGTATTTCGACAGCTGTTCTAGGAAATGCGATTTAACGTGTGCCTCTCGTGCATGTTTCGTGACCTCTACAAACGATGTATCACAGCCTATGAGCTGCCACTACCATGGCGGTAACGGTTTCGCTTTAGTCATAGGACAATGTTCAAGAACTGGAACACCCATTTCCTCAATGAGGTTCCTCACACGCACAGAGAACGACTTCCTCACTGCAGGTCGGTTACGGAAGAGTATGGCAGCAGTCATATCGCTTACTGTTGAATAAGAAGAATGTTCACTGTTCGCTTGTACTCTCAGAAGCTGTGTAAAACTGCTATACGACGGCTACAGATGAAATAACCACTGATTCGGTTCTACGTAGAGGCTTTGGATCGGGCTTGTCCTGAAAGCACCGGTCCCGAGACGTATACCCAGATGGTGAACGGGGTTCAGCATTTTAATGCACTTGGTGTTGCAAAATTGTAAATTATAGCTCCGTAATCAAGGCGCGAGCGGACAAGTCTGTAACAGAAGTTTAGGAGGCACTTTCGATCTCTACCTCTTGCTGTGCATGACAGAATCTTTAAAAGGTTGATTCTTTTGAGGCATTTCTTCTTCAGATATTTATTGTAGGGAATAAACGTGAGCTTAGAGTCTAGAGTGATTCCCGGGAATTTATGTTGGCTACTCACAGAGAGTTGGTCTCCCTTGATCGTAATACTTGGCAGGGGTGTTACCCCTATCTTGTTTGAGAAAAGTACGGAGGTACTTTTTTGGGCGTTTATTTGGAACCGTTAGGATCTGTCCATTTAGACAATTTGTTTATTCAAAGATGCACTCGTCGTTCGCAGACAGAAATGCTGCATGATTTGAAACTTATCTGCACATCATTGACTTAGAGGGAATAAAACATTGCTCGTGGACTGACTCTATACAGGGAGTTCACTATTACAATACACAGTGTGCAACTAAGCACGCCCCCTTGCAGAACACAAGTCTCTTGGGTGATGGTTCTAGACAAAGAATTGCTCGTGTTTACGCGTAAAGTACGGCTAGACAGATAGCTTTCGATTGTGTTTAACATGTTCCCACGGACGCCCGTCCCGGAACGATCGCTGAGAATGCCAAATCACTATGTCGTGTCGTACGCTTTCTCTAGGTCTAGAAATACTGAAAGTAAGAATTGCTCATGAATAAGCGCATCTCTGATGTTTGCTCTCTGAAACCACATTGAAGGAGGTCTGTCATGTTGTTACTTTCTAGAAAACAGATTAGACTCCGGTTCACCATTTTTTCAAACATGTTGCACAAACAGCTTGTTAGCGCTATTGACCTGTAGCTGCTGGCTAAGGACGGGTCTTTGCCTTGATTAAGTACCGGGTTGGCTCCGTCTTCTTTCCACGATGATGGAATATACCCAGCCGTCCACATGGGATTGAAAAGAGATAGCAGTAACGATAAGCCCACCACTCCACGTAACGGGGGAATGATGACGTGGCATACGCCATCCTCGCTCTTTGCGGCCTTCGGTGAGTGAAAACGGCGCCCGAACGATGGCGGTAGGTTTTTTTTTTTTTTTTGACAAAACACAAAAGCGCTCCCATGGAGAAACCGAGCCAAGACAATGCAGCAGATTCGCCACTGCAGCTGCTTTTGGTGAACTGGCGTGAACCGTTCGGGCATTCCACGACTTCACACGGAAGTGGAATTCTCTGCTACTTGCCGTTTGTGTGAGTTTCGCGAGCCAGCCAAACCAGCTCAGCATTACGCAATAACAACTACTGGAACGTGAAGGCGCGGGCGGCGAAGCCCGCGTCGTTGTCAAGGGTAATGTCAGTGCGTTGTTTTTACAGCAAAGCTTTGTATGGTTCGTCCGTATGGACGAACCATACATGGTATGGCATGTACGGTTCGTTCATCCGTCCGTCCGTCTGTACGCCTGTCTGTTGGTCGCCTGTACGCCGAAAACTCCTCTGACGCAACCCCACGCGCATGCGCGAACAAAAAAAAAAGAAGAGAGAAAGAGATGCTCGTGATTAGCCAACCTGTTTAATCCGTTCCATGACGTCACGCTACTTGGCTGAAATTTCCATTGACAAGGCTGGCGGGACGAAAGCGGGGACGAAAAAATCACTGTTCACGACTCCAGAGCATCCCCATTAGATCTATGGCAGTTGGGCCAGGTTTGTGCTATCTAGGTGGTGTTGGATTAGCTGCGCCAGCAGTGACGTCGTTGCTCTCCGTCGCAGCCGAGCGCGCGCGGCAGTTTCTCTCCGGCTCTAAAATGGGTAGGCCACGTGTCATACGTACTCCTTAGGAGCAGACAGCTTTCGATCAGCAACGTCGCGAGCAGAATCGGGAATGAGCTCGTCTACGTCATGCCAATCCTGCAAGCCGGGCACAAGAAGAGGCTCGTGCAGCCAAGCGCAAGCAGCACCTGCGTACCGAGGATCCGGCAGGCTACCAAGCCGTCGTTTAATGAACCGTCGGGATTAGCCCAGTGAAAAACACCGGGGCCATACGCCTCAGCTTCGCTGGTACGGAGTGCTTGGGCGGTAGCTTTTTTTTTCTAAAACTGAAATAGATGTGGACAAGTAGCATTTTCTTTCATCTTATAGCGCAATACAATTATGTTTTTATAACGAGTGGTTGAGTACTAGCGAAAGAATTTAAATGAGAAGTGCCTTCGCCATCGGGCAAGTACTTGATTGTCCCGGGGAACTGTAATCGTGTACTGCATATGCGTCAATTTCTCGATTACGATGGCTCCGTTCGCGATAATATTGACACCATCAGATTTCTCGAGCACTAATCTATCACTTTAACTTGACTTAATGCTTGCTGTTAGAGTCCCTTTAAACAACACCGCTTGGACAGCAACTACCTCTAGCGGCGTACGGAGCTCTGGTGGTAGGCTACACATCTCTCGGCTATGATACGCACACTGCCATATGATGCCGCTGCAATATCAGGGTCTTTACGAAAAATAGCATATTGTGTAATAAAATTTGTTTGCGTGTGTTTGAGGTGTGTCTCTTGAACACAGCCCCCTGAGACTAAATTTGCGGAGGAGCTCTTTAATGTCATCAAGATTGCGCAGGAGACCTCTGACGTTCCAATGAACTACCTGAGAGCCGATATTAAAAGAGTCTTGTGATTTGTGTTTATGAAAAGAAAGTTCACAGAGCCTTTTAGGGTTCTGTGATTTGGGATTTTCTCCTCTTTTTTTTTTTTTTTTTGAACGGTCGACCGATTCTATCAGCTCCTTAGGCGGTAGCTCCGCCGTTTGGCTGGAAGTCGTGTCCATTGCCTCTTTCGGGGCTCTGTGCACCCGGTCTTGCGAGCGCTGCGTTTGACCTGAAGGCCTCGTCTACAGGTAACGAGACCTTTGAGACCACCAGCACGGAGGTCGATGGCCCCTTCTGCCGGGGCGGCGGAACAGGGCTGGTTGCAGTCGCCGTGAGGGCAGATGGCGTCACTGGCGGCTCACTTCGTGTGGGCCGGACAGTCGCCGGAAGCCGTTATGTCGCTGCCTCCTAGCGAGCCACATCGGCAAAGCTATCCTTGGGCGCGTTACATCCACCTGCGTGCTTCATTGAAGGATATGTTCTCTTTTACCTTGGTTGTTACGATTTCTTTTCCTTTTTTCCAAGACGTACAGGACGGCGAGAACGCGGCATGCTCGCCGTCAAAGTCTGGCATGTTTCAAAATAATGTTCATTGACACTACATTTCGCACAACTAAGCCGGCCTCGACAGTTCTGTGAACTGTCGAGGCCGGGTCGAGACCTTTGGCAATTGAAGCATCTGAGAGGGTTTGGCACATTTGGCGTAACACGAATCTTGAGGTACCCGGCCTCGATGGACTCGGGCAGAACACTTGAACCGAAAGTAAGTACAAGGCGCTTGGTCTGAATTCCTTTTCCGTCATGCCTCATCTTAATTCGTTTGACACTAATAACTTTCTTATCACTCTAGCCTTCAAGAAGTATGGCCTCAGGAAGCGCCAACAAAGCAGTATCGGAGAAGATGGCGCGGTGGTATTCATGCTACGGTTTGGGGTCACTGTTATTGAAACATCTCCAAAGGATACAAGATTGGGAAAATTTTCATCCTGTTTCTGATCGCGGAGCTCCAGAATCATATCACCACTTGCCATTTTTGATGCTTTGTAACGTGACCGAAAACTTCAGTTAGAAATTTCGAGACGCAGAAGGCTGAGATGATTTTCACCGTCTTTTAAGGTTTATCAGAGGGGATTACGTGAAAGCGGGGAAAATTCTGTGTTCGATTGCCGAACGGTTGAAAGACTTCTTGAGCGTGCCCTAGATTCTGGGAGCATTCAACAAGGGGGGGGGGGAGAATGTGCCATAGATAACCATAATATATTTCGGCAGTGACGCTAGCCACCCACCACGGAGCCGTACGAGGGGACACTGCAGGACATTGAAAGCGCAGGTGCTGCATACACCTGCTGTAAGACACAACTATAACCGAATATGGCGTACCCAAGGTTGGCTACCTACACAAGGTTAACCTTTGCTGCCCCGGAAAATGGAAGTAAAAGGAAATAAAAAGAGGACAGGAAAGATTAAAACTGAGGGACAAAGACGAAGATTGCAGGGAAGAGTAGGAAAAGGCAACTACCAATTTCCCCCGGTTGGGTCAATCTCGGGGTGCCGTTGTTATGATCGACCTGCCAGGTGTGAGAAGCATTCAAGCGGGCTTCCCCCGTGTCGACATAATTGTCTTCTTCTCCGAAACGGCGTCACTCTTTTTCACACTAGCTGATAGAAAAGGCGAGACGAAGCAAGACAAATCAAAGGGCAAGAGGGCGCCACTCCGCTCTCCATAAGCTGACACAAAAAGAGAGACGAAGGAAGACAAACAAAAAGGCAAGGCGCCCCCCCCCTCGCCCTCAGCAAGCGGACACAAAAGGATACGGACGGCGAACGCACTACTACTTCCCCAGGCTCCGGAAGAAGACGGCGATGGCCACAGGACCACCAGGGGTTATTTAAGGCCGTGCTGGCCCACGTGTTAATAAGACCACTCTAGACTAAGATGAGAGTCACATTCATGTACCAATGAAGTGAATGCAATCTTCTCTACTTTTTTCATCATCACTAAGCCCGGCTTCGTCGTCCTTTCCTGATTCCTGCGGTTAAGACCCACCTCGCCCGGTCGAGATCATATCACCATCTACGTCAAGTGGAGGTCAGATAGGTACGTCGCCTCCTCTGAGGAGCCACAGAGGTCCAAACATCCAGCACTGGCTCAAACCCCAGGATCCCCTTTTCTACGGACACGGCTAAGCCACGCACGGTTAAGCGCCGGAGAATCCTAACCCCATGTGCTCGAGTACGTGATGTCAGAACCCACCAAACAGCTGCGGCCTCAGACGCCTCTGAGGGGCAGGCCGCACAGAAGCATACAGCAAGTTGTCTATATATATCCACTGATATATCCCGCGAGGAAACGATGAGCAACGCAAAACCATATAGAGAAGAGGTAAGAAAACGTTCGGCATAAAAATCACAGAATTGGTGAGGTGCGTGCTCGTAAACGAACCAACTGAATGAAAGACAACAACGATCACCTGTGTTTGTTCATTTTCTTTTATTTTTTCTTGGAAGAACGGCTCACCCATACGTTACGCACACCCCTTATTTACTGTTCACGCGACATAACGGATGAGTAACTGTGTGCGTCGAACGTCTCCCATCCAGGTACTCATGCCTTCGAAAGAAAGACTAAACCAAAGCGTCGCTCTTACGCAATCCTAGCATCATTTGCTGCCTATGAGCCGTACCTCGCTTATATATTTTGCCGCTTTGAGTATTCTCATTCCTTTTTTTTTCCTATTTAGCTGCTTACCTGTGTCGGCCTTTGAAATAACGGCTACCACGTTGTCATTACCGGCTCAATTACGTACTTTTCTCCGCAGGGTGCCCTTCGTTTTTTTGTATGCATGTTTTCTATCTGAGCAACAAATGCTGTGCAGTTTTCATATCATGCTTGGGTTGCATCAAATCCTATTTTGTGCTAGTGGCCTTTCTTTTTTTCTGTCTTTTTCAGCAAATGTCAGATGCGTTCATTGCTAAATTGTTTTTTTTTTTCACATTTGATATAAATGTCAACTGGAGTTTCTGTATAGAATATTGCACGGGGAACTCCGTTCGACGCCGTCGTCTCTTTGCTTAACGTTGCTTCTGTTGTTTTTCCTTCTGTCGATGACACCTAAATTTGGCACGAGATGGACGGAAAAAAAGTAATTATCTCTAGTTTCATATGAGCGTTGCCTGTATGCATGAAATAGACGAAGGAAACGTACATGGACAGAAAAAAGAGGGAAATAGAGGTAGAGATAGGAGGAAGAAAAGGCAGGGATGTTGACCACTGCATATTCGGTTTACTACCATACATTGGGGAAAAGCGATACTGTGATGGAAGTAGGGGAAAAGGAGAAGGTGCGCCCGTGAAGATGCCCATGGAGTCTACAAACTGACCTAGGTACCTGCCGACATGAGGTAATATTCCGCATTAGTATCTCAACTATGCAGACTGTTGAAAGCTGGAAGATAACCCGTGTTGCGTAACGTATGTTTTGCGTGCGCGAAGGCACTACGGTATCCCGCTTCGACTAATCTAGTTCAGTTCGCACAACGGAAACACTCGCTCAGGCTGGTTGCAGAGATATTACGTTTGAGCTTCGGCAGTGATCCTCTTCACATTTACCAGCATTTCGGGAGTCTCTCGCGGTAACCCGCACAATGGGCGTTAAACGCATATCGCCGTCCACCCACCAATTTACTGATCTCCACACTCGTCCTGCTTTAAAAGAAAAAGAAACAAGAAAGAAAGGAAAAACCATTTTCAGCACTTGCATGACGCGAACAACTGCCTTGCGCGCTTTTATTTATGCTAATGGTTAATGTTGTTTGTCTATGCTGTGGTAATCAATGAGCTCTTACAAAAGCTGAGATTTCAGCTACCTCACTCAAGAACCATTCAGTGTCCTCATGAAAAAAAAAAGTAAAGCCACTCACTCGCAGTGAAAGCTGTCGAAACAGCGAAGCAGGTGGTCGCTTTCTTAAGTTTGAACTCGTGTTTAGTGCGATATTCATGAAAGTTTTTTGTCTCGTTGTCGTTGTTTTGCTAGATTGGAGCTTCGGTTTCCGAATGCGCAGATTCTTCAGTTGCGGGAGGGTGTGATCAAACTACAGTCTATCACATACCCTGCAGCTGTGGCCGCACTCACGGTCGAGGAATTATCTCTTGAAACGTCTATCGGTACCCTCCGGGGGAGCAATCTCTCTGCGTCGACGGTTCTGCTCGGCCTCCTACTCTCGAACTTGGGGGTGAGTTTGCCTCTGCTGGCGCTTTGCTTGGGTTGCCTTCTCTTGAAAATAGGGGTTCGCTTGCCTCCCCCGGCGCTTAGCTTGGGCTTCCCGTTCTTGATCCTCGGCGGTAGCGGCTTACCTCCGCCGGCGTTTTGTTTGCGCTTCTCACTGTCGAAGCTAGGGATTTGCGCCACGCCGGCGCTGCCACTCTCGTGCGAGCTCCCACTGCCGCTCACGCCGAACGGAATCCATGAGTTGAAATGGCGCGCGCCGGCGAAAGACCTGCTCTTATATCTGTTTGGATCGCACCGCTGGTACGATCTGTTGGGAACTCGGCGCTGACGCCCGTGGTTGTACCTGGGTCGCAAGCCCCAAGGGTAGCGTTGGCCTGGCGGCCTGGGGTACAACTGGAAGCATCCGAAGGTCCCGGCAAAGCATGAGTCGACTGGTAACAACAAAACAACTTGTTTATTTTAACATCGCAAAGAGTTGGCGGTCAGGTTGACCGAAGTAGAGAGACGGGAGAGCACTGTACTCAACAGAAGAAATCGGAGCCCTTCTTTTTGGCGTCCGGGGCAGCTGTTTTTATACTCTCGCAGTTGAGGGCAAGAAGGAACCCCTCAAAAGACGAGCACGTGAATGTACAATGGGCTAATGGAGACGCACACTGTCGTAGCGCTGCCGTAGCACCATGTCGAGCACGATCTCGTAGCACCCTGTTGTAGCGATGCCGTAGCACCATGTCGAGCACGATCTCGTAGCACCCTGTTGTAGCGATGCCGTAGCACCATGTCGAGCACGATCTCGTAGCACCCTGTTGTAGCGCTGCCGGTCGGGCACAATGACTCTAATGAGAGGATGATCCCTGCTTTCGCAGCGCCTGGTTCTGGCACAATGACTGGAATGCGAAGGTGATCCTTTGCGGTCGCATCGCCGCAGTCGCGCCTGGAAACACCTGCCGATGAGCGTTGCGGCGACGACGATCGGGCCAAAATGTCTGCCGCCCCGCCGCAGTCGCGCCGGCAAAACCACGTGTCGCAGGCGAAACGCAACAGACCGCCCCGCCGGGGGAAGGAGATCCCGATGGACAGGGGACTGCATCCGCTGTCCGGAGGGATGTCGCTCGATGATGCTCATAACCGAAGTCGGGCGTCCCTCGACGTTTCTTGAGCGCAGCGCACAGAGAAGGCCTCGTTCTCTAGTTCAGGTTCGCACGGGACACTGCAAAGTGACTTCGGGAGAGTTCACATTTTTGTTCTCGTTCCCGGCAAGCGTTAGAACTACGCTGAAACTCAACCGCTCAGTCAGCAAGCACGGCACAACCCTCACTAAGCCCTGCCAGGCTCTTCCCCCTTTTTATACCACTGCCTAGTTCCTTACAGTAGTCTAGCATCACTCAGAACGCGTCCACAAATTGAAAAATTGCACTAGAAAGCATATTATCACTTTGAAACACTAAACAAAAGCAATATGTTAAAAAAAAATCCTGCCTCAGGAAGAAAAACATCAGTAACAAACAATTTTGAGGCTGATTCCTACGTTAGGGGCTTCGACTTAAGCCATCGGTGTTACCGTTGAGACTCTCCTTTTTGTAACGCACCTCAAAGGAATATTGTTGTAAAGCGAGGCTCCAGCGCAGGAGGCGGCCATTTTTGGGAGAGATGGTCTGCAGCCATTGGAGAGGGCAGTGATCCGTCTCAATGATAAACCTCGAGCCGGCTAGATAGCATGACAATTTCTGAACGGCCCACACGAGACACGCACACTCTTTCTCGGTGGCGCTATACGCCTGCTCACGACTGGTCAGCTTACGACTAGCATACAGGACGGGGTGTTCTACTTCTCCATTTTCCCGTTGGCACAGTACAACGCCCATGCCTCGCTCACTAGCATCGCACTGAACAATGAACCCTTTTGTATAGTCTGGCGATCGTAGCACAGGCTGGTTTGTTAGGGCACTCTTTAGGGCGCTAAAAGCTCTTTCCTTTGTCTCGTCCCAGACGACTGTTTGAGGCTCTGTTTTTCTTAGAGCATCCGTCAGGGGAGCCGCGATATCAGAGTACCTGGGGATGTACCTCTGATAGTAGCCGGCGACACCTAAGAACGACCGAATATCGGTCTTTGTGCGCGGTTGCGGAAAATCTCGCACAGCGGCCACTTTTATTTCAGAGGGGCGGCGACGACCCTGACCAATCACGTGACCGAGGTAGACAACCTCGGCCTGTGCTAACTGGCACTTAGGAGCCTTGACTGTCAAGCCCGCTTCGCGCAGGCGGGTTATCACTGCCCGCAAGTGTGCCACATGCTCAGACCAGGATGCGGAGAATATCGCTACGTCGTCTAGATACGGTAAAGCGAATTCTTGCTGTCCCCGCAACACTTTATCCATGAGACTTGAAAAACAGTATGGCGCGTTCTTCAAACCAAAACTCAACACTTTAGGACGGAATGTTCCCATTGGTGAAATGAACGCCGCATACCTACTAGCCTCTTCTGTAAGTGGAACCTGCCAATAACCCCTGACAAGATCTAGGGTGGAAATAAACTGAGCGCTACTAACTTTCTCAAGGCGCTCCTCGATGTTAGGGATCGGATAAATTTGATCCTTAGTGATGGAATTAAGCCTGCGGTAGTCGACGCAAGGACGAGGTTCCTTGCCCGGTACCTCAACTAAAATCAAAGGGGAGGTATAATCACTCTCACCTGCCTCAATAACACCGAGCTGTAGCATTTTCTTTACCTCAGCCTCCATAATATCGCTCTGGCGGGGTGACACCCGATACGCCTTGGATCGTACTGGCTCTGTGGAGGTAAGTTCTATATCATGAGTAAGTACAGAAGTCCTACCAGGCCTCTCAGAGAACAGACCTTGAAACTCTTGTAATAGCTGGTGTAGTTCGGTTTTCGGCTCGGGCGACAGCGGTGCTTTACTGATGTCACTAATGACTTGACCGGTGTCTTCCCTGTTCGTCACTGAGCCTAGTCCCGGAAGCTCGACCGGAAGCTCTTCAGGAACGTTTACCATCATGCACACCACTGCTTCCCTTTGTCTATAAGGTTTGAGCAGATTACAGTGGTAAACTTGCTGTGCTTTCCGCTTTCCTGGCAGACTTACCACGTAGTTAACGTCCGACAGTTTCTGAACAATTCGTGCTGGGCCCTCCCACTGCACGTCTAGTTTGTTGTTTAGCGATGTGCGCAATATCATGACCTCATCGCCCACCTCAAAACGACGGGCCCTGGCGGTCCGATCATAATAAACCTTGGCCCTCTGCTGGGCCTTTGCCATTGCTTCACCTGACAACTCCTGTGCCCTTCTTAAGCGTTCGAGGAGCTTAAGCACGTACTCCACCACGACTGGGTCGTCGCCCCTACCTTCCCACGATTCACGAAGCATGCGAAGCGGAGATCGAAGCGAGCGACCGTACACCAGTTCAGCTGGCGAAAACCCCGTAGCCGCATGCGGCGCGGTCCTTAAAGCAAACATCACCCCAGGCAGACACAGCTCCCAGTCAGTTCGATGTTCAAAACACAATGCTCTCAACACGCGCTTCATGACGGAGTGGAGCTTCTCAACGGAATTCGACTGTGGGTGGTACACTGAGCTGTGTAACAGCTTTACCCCACACCTTTCGAGAAAAGTTGTCGTCAAAGCGCTAGTAAACACTGTGCCCTGATCTGATTGGATTTCCGCAGGAAAACCAACTCGCGCAAATATGGACAGTAGTGCATTAACTATCTCAACTGAGCTGAGTTCTTTAAGCGGCACTGCTTCAGGGAACTTTGTCGCTGGGCAGATCACAGTCAAAATGTGTCTGTACCCCGTGGCTGTTACCGGCAGAGGTCCCACAGTATCAATAACGAGCCGTCTAAAAGGCTCCGTAATGATAGGTACCAATTTCAACGGCGCCCTCGATTTGTCCCCTGGTTTGCCCACCCGCTGACAAGTGTCACATGTCCTCACGAAATGGTCTGCGTCCCGAAAACACCCTGGCCAATAGTACTCTTGCAAGAGACGGTCCTTAGTTTTCTTAACTCCTAGGTGTCCGGACCACGAACCCCCATGCGACAAGCGCAACAGATCCTGACGATAGCATTGAGGAACGATCAGCTGATCGAACTCCACTCCTCTGCGGTCTAGATACTTCCGGTACAGGACTCCACCTCTTTCCACAAAACGCGCAGTTTTCCTGGCGATACCTTCTTTGACATTGCAGCGCACGTTTTCCAGGCTGCCATCCTTTTTTTTGCTCGTCTATCAAAGCCGACCGGCTGACTTTTAGCAACCTATCAAGTCCGTCTGACGTAGGCGCGATGAGCAAATCAGTAGATAGCTCTTCTAACTTTCCCGAATCGGGATTTTCCTCTCCAGTATCTGGCGCCTTCAACGCTACAGACTCAATTTTATTCTGTTCGGGCGTGCTCTGAATATCAGCTTGCTGCGCCTCTGACCCTTTTTCGTTGTTTGATAACGTCGGCCCCGCAACTACCGCCTTTGCAGCGAGCTCCCGAACCTTCGATCTGGTTAAGGCCAGAACACTAGCTTCACCAAACAAAAGCCCCTTCTCGCGCAGGAGGTGATCGGACCTGTTTGAAAATAGGTACGGGTACTGGGGTGGCAGCATAGATGACACTGCCGCCTCCGTCTCAAGCGCTCCGAAAGGTCCTTCAATAAGCACTTTTGCTACCGGCAGACACACGCTATGAGCTTCCACGGCTT
Organism: Dermacentor variabilis; assembly: GCF_050947875.1. NCBI lineage: Eukaryota > Metazoa > Arthropoda > Arachnida > Ixodida > Ixodidae > Dermacentor > Dermacentor variabilis. Next base: position 67,920,025 of record NC_134574.1, read on the forward strand.
GCTTGATCCATGCGCACTCGCCCGTGAACATATGGGGTTCTACGTAAGACGGGTGAACTACATCCATCGTAGCTGCGGAATCGCGAAGCACTCGGCACTCTTTCCCGTTCACGAGGAGGTCTCGCATGTAAGGCTCGAGAAGCTTCATGTTCTCGTCAGTGCTGCCTATTGAAAAAAACACAACTTTTGGTGTTGTTTCCGGACACTGCGCCGAAAAGTGACCCGGCTTCTGGCACGTATAACACAAGCGCGCTCGCCTCATCTCGAACCGCTTTCTGCGTTTGGCTGCCGCCGTCTCTTTACGTTTGGTCGGACTGCTTTCACTTGCATCCTCACTACGCGTGTCCCCCTTTAATCTCATGGGCGTGAACTTCGGCCTCTCAAACTTCGAGCCAAATTCACCCTTTTGACCGTCCTTAGCTCCGCGAGCCCGACGCGTCACAAACTCCTCGGCTAGCTCAGCGGCTTTAGCCACCGTACAAACGTCTGGCCTATCCAAGACCCAGTATCGCACGTTCTCCGGTAACCGACTATAAAACTGTTCTAGCCCGAAACACTGCAGAACTTTATCGTGGTCACCAAACGCTTTCTCTTCTTTGAGCCACTCCTGCATGTTCGACATAAGCCTATACGCAAACTCTGTATATGACTCACTTTTGCCTTTCTCATTTTCCCGAAACTTCCGACGGAACGCCTCCGCAGACAGCCGGTACTTTTTTAGAAGACTCGATTTCACTGTGTCGAAGTCCTCTGCCTCCTCTCTATCCAAGCGAGCGACTACGTCGGCCGCCTCGCCGGGTAACAAAGTGAGCAAGCGCTGTGGCCACGTTTCCCGAGAGAACCCCTGCTTCTCGCACGTTCGCTCAAAGTTAACCAGGAACAAACCAATGTCCTCTCCAAGCTTAAACGGCCGCATCAGGTCAGTCATTTTGAACAATACGCGTTCTCCTGCACCGTGTGCCTGACTTCCATTACGAGCGCGTTCCATCTCTACCTCAAGACGCTTCATTTCCAAAGCGTGTTGACGGTCACGCTCTTGTTTTTCTTTCTGTTCTTTAAGTTCGCGCTCTTCTTTTTCTTTTTGCTCTTTAAGTTCGCGCTCCTGTCTTTTTGCAGTCTCCCTCTCTTCAATGGTCTCAAGGCATTCCGACAGCTCGTCATCCTCAGCCTCTAACTCAAGAATAGCCTTTAGCAGTTCAGGTTTTCTTAGTTTGTCTGAGACATCCAGACCCAACTCTCTTGCAAGCTCCAACAATTTCGGTTTGCGCAACGACTTCAAATCCATGGCTGCTCTGAATGCTGCTTTCTCTACTGCTTACTATTGTCTTGCCGCAAACTAACCCGGCAGCAACGACAACCACAATTACCAGCTCTGTTTCTGACACTAACAAAAGCCTGGCAAAGCTCAGAAGAAGAAAGTCCCGCACTCACCAAACCTCGCAGTCAAGAGTTCCGCGCAGTCGTTCCGCTGCAGGCAACCAGTCATCACACAGGGCTCGTTGCACTGCTCCCGGATCGTCGATGAGCTGCTCAGCATACAGTCAACTGCATCTCTTCGCTGCTGGCCTCCGTTGTCGCGATCTCACCGCTGGCAGACAGTTGTTTGAAGTCGGAGGCGATCTCACCGCTGCCAACCCGATGTTTGGATCCCACCGCTGGTACGATCTGTTGGGAACTCGGCGCTGACGCCCGTGGTTGTACCTGGGTCGCAAGCCCCAAGGGTAGCGTTGGCCTGGCGGCCTGGGGTACAACTGGAAGCATCCGAAGGTCCCGGCAAAGCATGAGTCGACTGGTAACAACAAAACAACTTGTTTATTTTAACATCGCAAAGAGTTGGCGGTCAGGTTGACCGAAGTAGAGAGACGGGAGAGCACTGTACTCAACAGAAGAAATCGGAGCCCTTCTTTTTGGCGTCCGGGGCAGCTGTTTTTATACTCTCGCAGTTGAGGGCAAGAAGGAACCCCTCAAAAGACGAGCACGTGAATGTACAATGGGCTAATGGAGACGCACACTGTCGTAGCGCTGCCGTAGCACCATGTCGAGCACGATCTCGTAGCACCCTGTTGTAGCGATGCCGTAGCACCATGTCGAGCACGATCTCGTAGCACCCTGTTGTAGCGATGCCGTAGCACCATGTCGAGCACGATCTCGTAGCACCCTGTTGTAGCGCTGCCGGTCGGGCACAATGACTCTAATGAGAGGATGATCCCTGCTTTCGCAGCGCCTGGTTCTGGCACAATGACTGGAATGCGAAGGTGATCCTTTGCGGTCGCATCGCCGCAGTCGCGCCTGGAAACACCTGCCGATGAGCGTTGCGGCGACGACGATCGGGCCAAAATGTCTGCCGCCCCGCCGCAGTCGCGCCGGCAAAACCACGTGTCGCAGGCGAAACGCAACATATCCCTCTTCGCCTCCTCCCCCGGCGCGCGTTGCGATTGGTCCGGTCCTCCCCTCCCGGCGCGCCTTCTGATTGGTCCGCTCCCATCCTGGCGGGGCTCCGGATGGATGGATGGATGTTATGAGCGTCTCCTTTGGAACGGGGCGGTGGGCTGCGCCACCAAGCTCATGCTATTATACTGACTAATGTCCTGCCTAGGTTAAAAAAGAAATAGAGATAAAAATCAATATGATCTCCTACAACCAAATTTTCAGGCCACTTATTGTGCACTTTGCTTTTGTACGCCTTCGTTTTCTATCGTTCCCCTACTTTTCTTCCACCAATCTTCCAATCGCCTCTTACTAATCTTTATTGCGGAAGTGTTTATTTTTCCCCTGCTCTAGCTGAACACGAGGGCTTCAAGGAGGCTAGTGGTGCCTAAATCGACCGCTGGGCAGATGTCTTCCCATTCTAATAAAACATGCCCCATCGTTTCCCTAGATTTAGCGCAGCAAGCACATGCTTCTTCCTTCTTATATCTCGCTTTATAGGTGCGTGTTTAAGGCATCCCGATCTCGCTTCGAAAAGTAATGAGCTTCCCTTTCAGTTGTCATAAATTGTTTCTTTCCTGATTTCGTTTTTTCCCCTGAAGTAGTTACTCATGGCCGGTTTCTTTTGCATTGCCACCACCCATGAGATTGTTGCAGCCTCTCTGACTTTCCGCTTGACTTTCCCTGTTGCTGCGTTGCCCTCCCTACAAGCCGCATACTTGCTGGTAAGCTTCCTAGTTCTTTTCCTCCACTGTGACTTAATGTGTTCCCTGTACAGATACCTCAACACTCTCCCAGCCCGTTTAGTTTCTTCCATATTCCTCAGTCGTTTTTCATAATCAATTTTACTGTGAGCTTTCCTTACTTCAAAACTAGTTCAGCCCATATCACCGTGCGCAGCTTCATTTGTAGTCTTCCCGTGAGCGCCCAATGCGAGGCGACCCACAGACATCTGGTTTCCATCGAATCCTGATTGTACCCTTGATTTCAAGCAAACAACCACATTTACAAAGGTAAATCCTGGAACCATTACACCTTTCCACATACCCCGGAGCACCTCGTACGTATTGTATCCCCATAGCGCTCTGTGCTTCATTATGGCGGCATTTCTCTTCCCCTTTACTGTTATAGTGTTTTATTTTGTTTCCATATATCTATTACCTTCGTTTATCCATATACTCAGGCATTTATATTCTCTTACCCGAGATATTTCTTGGCCCGGTATTGCCAGTCTGTTCACTGTTTTCATTGAATACCATAACACCTGATTTTCTAACACTAAATTTCAAACCTAAATTGTAGCCTTCCTGTCCACAGATATTAGCCAGACGTTGCAAATCACTTTGCTTGTTAGCTAGCAACACTATGCCGACCGCTTAAAATAAGCGTGGAAGCTGCTGCTCTACTACTGTACCCACCTGTTCGTACAAGAGATTAAACCCGATATTACTTCTTTCGAGCGCCATCTCCATCCTCGTCATGTACATCATGAATAAAGGGAAAAATCAGACATCTACCCGTTCGTAGCAATTGCTACAAAGGAAACCCTTTGTAGCATCGGCATCCGCCTGGTTAGCTCAGATGGTAGAGCGGCTGCCCAGAAAGGCGGTGGTCCCGGGTTCGAGTCCCAGATCGGGACGAATTTTTCTTCAATTCTGAGGCTTTTCTTTCGAGGAAGCCGTATGGGTTTCCTTTGTAGCAATTGCTACGAACGGGTGGATGTCTGATTTTCCCTTTATTCATTACTTCTCTCCATCTTGCGAGTTTCCGCAGAACTACTACGTCATGCACATCATAAAAAGCAGTGGGGATAAAGGGCACCCCTGCCTCAGTCCCTTGTTGATATCAACTTTCTCCTCACTCCTCATCCCTTCCCATTCAACGCAAACAGTATTCTCTAGGTAAATCTCTCTCAAAAGCTGTAGACAATCGTCATCTAGGCCTTTCGCTTCAAATCTATCCCACAAAATGTTGCGGTGTTCATTGTGATACGCTCCCGTAATGTCTAAAAAGGCCACATTTAACGGTCTGCTTTCTACTCTTGATATTTCAATACACTGAGTAAGAACAAATTCGTCAACCTTTTAAATTTTTTTCCACTGTTTTCACCAGAGCTTCCTTACTTTTTGGTCCTAGTTGTATAATCAGCCTAACGGCAACCTCGTCTAGGCCTGTGGCTGTGCGCTTAGGAATTTTCTCTTCAGCTTTTTTCCAGTTCAAAGTTGTCAGCACCAGCTAATTTTCCATCTGGTTCTCTTTCATGCTCTTTTTTTCGTCGAATACAATCTCGTCATTGCCTTGGAAAGATTCGGCTATTTTCGGATGTAATTTAAAGCCGCTTCCCTTTCTAGTTTGTTTCCGTCTTCGTCTAGGATATGTTGTTGTATTGTTGTTGACTGCCTGCCTAATAATCTTATGTGGTTCCAAAATATTCCAGGTGCGAGCTTCTTTTTCTCACGTATTTCTGACAACCAACGTTCACTTTCACCTTTTATCTTGGCTTGCACTAGTATTTGAACTAGAGACTTTTTCTCCCGGTATATTGCGCATTTACTGGCTACTTCATCCTGCGGCAACTGGGCCTTCTTTGCCTGCCTGTGCTCTCGAGACGCTTTCTGTCGTTCGGCGATCGCTTCTCGTATCTCCCTGTTCCACCAACTTTTCGGCTTCTTTTTTCCTTGCCAACGAACATGTTGTTTCTCTTTCCGCATTTCTGTCATTATTACACTTAAAGGCTCACTGTATTCCCACTCTTTACTTGGCCATTCGCCAAGTTCTTCCTCGATTCTAGTGACTATATTTGTTATTTGTTCAGCGTTCAAATTTGGACTGGCCATTTCGAGCTCCTTGCTCTCTTTCCCAACTACGTATCACATCTTCAAAACGATGCGTTTATGGTCACTCCCTATGCTGCTATACACTTCCTTATCAATGACCATTTCTCTCAACTTATCATGAATTCCTTGTGTCATCAGACCAATGGTTGATTGCCGGTTTCCCACTTCCCACGTGATCTGCTCTTCACACTTAGGCCCTCTATTCACGATAACAAGGTTATGTTGCTCACAAATGTCTAGCAATGACTTCCCGTTGTTGTCGGTATAGCCATCTAAATCCTGTATGTGGGCATTCACGTCGCCTCACAGGATAATTCCAGCATCATTCCCGAAATCCTTAATATCAGCACTTATGCATTCCATTAACTCTTTATTCTTCTCTGTGCAATTATTTCCGGTCCACAAATATGTAACGCCCAGCCAAGTTTTTTTCCCGCTCATTGTCTCTGATAACCAAAGACGCTTTTGATATTTTGAATTTTGAACTGACACAGGCAGTTGCCGCTCTGCGCGCCCTGTCGATCAAACTGAGTTGATCGTCAAGGTTGTCGTTGGCCAGCAGTTGCTCCCACCGCTCCCTACTCGCTTGGCTTATAGGGGACAGTCCAGAGATGTCCCGGCATGTCCAGGTGGAGTGTAAAAGCGTTGGCTGCACCACGGGCAACGCGTGGGGTGTGCTGTTCCGGCCTCCCACCGTACCGAGGAGCCGGCATCAGCGGCGGTAGCAGTTCATCGTAACCGAATCAGTGGTTCGTGTTAAGTGGATTCTTAGCGCCATTAGCTAAGCCTGAACTTTATGGTGTTGACGTTTTTATCGACTCTTTTGCCCGTTTTTATAGTGATTGACGCATTTATTGGCGATATACGCCTAATAAAATAATCGAACGAAAGACGGACAGCATCAGCACTGAACGAAGTTAACATGTTTAGTCTTGCTTTCTGGCAAGGTTAAATACTTCCTGGACATGTCATCAGTCATCCTGTATGCACGCATACACATCAATATGCAGAACCGTAGGATACAATGTCTCTCGTATCAGGCACGTTCATATCGGAGTGAAGAATCGTGATCAATCTGAAATCTCGCATATTAGTTCTTTGCTTGTCCATGGCGGTGTAGCACTTGACAGAATACTGGAACGCGTCGTATACTCAGACGGTAGTAGCAGCGAGTGACAAGGAAGTCTGGAACAATTTTAACTCGTCTGGTGTTCTTTAACGTGCACATAAACCTAACTACATTAGCGTTCTTGCATTATGCCGCCATCGAAATGTGGCCGCCATGGCCAGGAATGAAACAGGCCTTACAGTTTTCTAGAAAAATTACGGGACATGACTATGGTGCTTGTATCTACGCGTGCGAGCTGCAAGCATCTCGGTTCAACCAGCCAAATTATGACGGTTTGTAAAATAATTCACCTAAACCTTGTCTTCGTGACTTCAAACCGCTCTGTGACTTCGGACATTGTTCATTTTGAATAATGTGTCGCGTCGTATACGCAACGATTCGGAGTAATTCTGCATGCGCCCAGAGTCATATTACCTCCTGCGTTTAGAAATGTAGGATTTGCTTCAAAAATGTAGGCCAACTGAGGCAGGTCAAGGGAAGCAAACAAAGCCACGAGGACGTCTGAAGCTCCGACCACGACGATCAGAGGAATCGACGTACTAACCGCAATTCCCACGCTGGCTGAACTACATCGCATGCGCCAGACTTGTCTAGTGCCAATCGTTGCACGAAACTCTATGGAACCCTCAGTCTGGTTAACCTCCTTGCCTTTCCTTCTTCCCTTCTCTCTCTCTCTCTCTCTCTCTCTCTCTATCTCTCTCTCTCTCTCTATGGAACCCGCTACCACGTGCTTGCGCTGCGTGTCGTGGCGCCGTCGCAACGGCAATTCTACTGGTATTTGGATACGCAATGACGGGCAAGTTTAAGTTATATAGAGAAAAACTGTGGACGCAGGGGTATGTAGCTTACCCATAAAACAAGCGCTAATGTATGAAAGTGCTGCCCTTTACTGACAAGATCGCAGCTTTGAAGAATTTCAGCTCTGCACAAGGTGAAGCTGATATACTATGTGAAAAATAATGCAGACAACGTCTCCTAGGCAACGTCTCCACTATTAACGTAGGCGTACGGATGCAATTATAGAAGTTTTGAAGTGAAAGTCCTTGCATGGTGCATATATGCGTCGTCAACAGTTACGACCTTTCTTCGTGTCCGGTTGTAGTATGTAAATAAATAAATAAATAAATAAATAAATAAATAAATAAATAAATAAATAAATAAATAAATCTGGACAAGTGTCGGGTGCAAGGTGAAATGAAAGTACGCAAGAAATGGCCGCCGTATTACGAGTTTCTGGCCCATTTCTGCTTCTTTCGATGCGAAAGTGTCAAATGGCCTATTGAGCGAAAAAGCCGGCAGGGCTTATAGCAACCAAGAAACCGCGCCTAACTTCCCATTGGCCGCGACGCCACGTCACGAGCTCGCCTTGCGTGCTCGTGACGCTGGCTCGGGCAGCACGTATGCCGCTACGGAGTCCGAGGCAACTACATCGTCGGCAGCCACAACCTCGGCTGTGGCGAAGCGTCACCGCCCAAGCCGCAGACGGAGAGCGGGCGAAACGGGCAGGCAGCGAAATCCACGGTCATCGTGAACTCCTCCCAATACACGCCGGGCGGAACGAGCATCAACGCAAACGTTACTCGCAGCGCGAAATTAGAAGGACCGCTCAGCGGCGTCCAACTGGACATAAATGCTTTCGCATACACAGCTCATAATATTAGGTTAATGCTTTCATAGGTTCATAGGCGCATTCTTTCTTTTTGATTTAGTAATACGGTAATGCATCACCGTTCTTTTTTTTCCCTTTATGCTGTTACATTCAAACTACCTGCCATTTATTTTTTGGCGTTGTTTGTTTACTTGCGTTCCACTTTTGTTCGCCGCTTCCATCAGCATGAGGAAGTACAAATGCATGTTGCCGCTGTTAGACTTACTCCTAACATGCAAAGTCACCGTGCTTTTATGCAGACTCATTCTCGACTTTGACTATCTTCAAGAGAATCATAATCAACATTTTTTTAACAGGTCAGTAGGAGTGACAATGGCTATATATATATATACATATATATATATATATATATATATATATATATATATATATATTGGCACATTCACTCAGCCTTACAGGGACTGTTCTAGGGAGTTGGTTCTAAATTGCCCACAGAAGTACATATCTCACAATTTCTTGCATAACACAGAAACAACAAACAAAAGGGACAACAAATGAACCATTAAGCCTGAATTCAAGTAGAAGTAGGTTCCATAGTGTGAGACTGCAGCTAAATCGCTAACTAAGCCAGATGGCACTTGTTCAACGAAACTAAACATCGCCAAATTCCAACGGATACAGGAAGAAGACACCACAGAGGGCTTGTGCGGTATGCTTTCTCTGTTTATTGTGGTTCGGCGCTGTCTAAACACCACCTCCCCGCCCCCCCCCCCCCCTAAAAAGAAGCATGGTCTAGATTCCAAGACCAATATAAGTGGGCGTAGTTTGATTCTTGCGTGTTGGTGCTTCATATTGAATCGTTTCATTTTTGTCGCGATACCAACGTTTCAAAATGGGGTGGCGATTTTTTTTTTGCTTTCTTATTTGGCGCACTACGTACAGAGCCCATCTTTATATTCTTACAGCAATGTGCGTTAAGTGTATTTCAGTAAGTAGCCCGGCTTTTTAAAAATTAAGTGTCACTATGGCATTCGCGCAATGCCCAAGTTACCAAAAATATGGCGACGAGCACATTGCTCAGCATGGGATTACGGGTTATCAGGAGACAGAAAATTTGGTGATAAGCTGGAGATATTAGCCCTGCTGTTCACGGTGCGTGCTAGCCTATAGGAGGCCCGAAAATTACGATATGGGCAGTGATCACATAAAGATACAAAAACCACATGCATTCCCAGACGAACGCGCAGAACAAAGATGTTCAGAGAATTTCGTTAAGGCAGGTGGAGCTCAGAAATCTCAGCAGCGCTGTCATGCCGCTTACCGCGCAGGTGGTGCTTTATTTCCACGCGCCGATAAATGTGCCGCAGGTCCAAGCTTATGCAGATCCAAGGAAAATGTCGAAATCGATTCGAAGCAAATTAGGCGTTCTTTAAGTCGTTAATAAACGCTGCAAAACTGTCAATCTCCTGCAAAATAGTCCTGAATTAAGCGTACGGATTACGTGCCAGCCCGACAAGAACCGCAAGACGCGGAAACTATACCGCCGCGCGACTCAGGTGATCTACGCGACCGCCGATGACGCATTCACCGGGATCAGCCCACTTTTCATAAAAGGCCATCTCTAGGAGCATACAAGTTTGCTATTGCACTATTCCCCGGACCGGCCCACCTTACTCGGAAAGAGGCCGACGTTATAACAGACGCGCCAAATCCCTAAAAGGAATGCCTAGAAAGGTGCGCATTATAAAGCATTTATGCGCTTAAAGCGTACGTCTGTTCCAATGAGAACGTTAATGCAGCGTTTGTCGATTCGCTGCGCCGTTCCCTAGAGAACAGAGTCGGTTACAGGCAGGTCTGTAATGGCGGATAATACGCCACACAGGGCTGCATATAAGTCGATTCCTTACATGGGTGTTGTGCTGTATGTGGGCCATATGGCGAGACAGCAGCTCAGCAGCTACGCTCAGCGAAGTGCGGGTTGGTTATTCCTAAAACTGCTTATCTCTAAAACCACCACGAGTTACGACCACCATGCTGCGTGACGCGCTTGCTTACTGCAGCAGCGAAAACGCGGCAGTTGTTCCGCAGAGCGTCAATTTCGGCGAAGCCCCCGAAAGTGCGTCACGACGCCGCGTCTTGCGAAACCGGGATTCGGAGCACAACGACTGCAACGCTGAAAGGCCAAATATTGATGGCCCCGGGGTGAGGGGGCGCGCCATCTTCGTGGGCGTGATGGATCGACTGTGCGGCGCACACAGGCTCGTTCGAGGAGCGAAGAAAGAAAGAAAGAGAAAGAAAGAGAAAAAGAAAGAAAGAAAGCCTATACATAGACATAAACATCTTTCCAAACAAAATAGACATAACAGTGCGGTGTCAAAGGGTTGAAAGGCGAAGGAACGTCGGGTCCCATTTCACTCTCTCTTGAAATTCTGTCACACAGTTGTCGCGTTTCCGTTCTGAGACGCGTGAACCGAGCCTTAACAAAAAAAGTTGAACGAGAGAGAAAGAAATATTCAGAAAGAAACGAGCCTGAGTTGGGCAGTTGTGGGTAAGAAATTTCTCCGGTTTGGTGCAGTCACCTCGAGGGGCATTTTTTCTGCGGTGCTTCGTCCGGTTATTGTTATGCCAAGAAATGCTGCCGCCGAGCATTTACTGTACGCCGTCCGCATCAGCAGCCGTAGACGCTCGTGCGTAAGCTGGAGGTCGACGGGTCTGACTCACTGCCTCGAAGGCGGCGGCCTGAGCAAAGAGCTATTCGTCAGCGGCAGATGTGAGTAGTAAGAGGTCGTCGATTATGCTATACGTAAGGAAGAGGCAAGAAAGAGAATGTTGCTGGGACGGCACTGCAACTGCCCAGCTCGAGCGGCGGACACCCGGAAGAACAGCTAGTCGAGAGGCCTCTATGCGACTACACGATGGGTAGACAAAGCTAAGCGAAAGTGAAAGGCCGGGCGGTTAACGAGAGCTGAACGTGACTGGCCAGTGTGCACTGGGAGAAGGAGGAAAAGGAACTCTTGCGATTGCAAGGCCCGTGTTGATGTAGCGGTCACTCCTCGGACAGATGACAGACGGCGACATAATTATAAAAACTTTGCGAGTTACCGCATGCCAACCATCCAGAAAACGCTGTGCTGCCACAGTGATTCAACGCCGGCGGACAGACAACGAAACAGAGAGGAGAGAGGAGAAAACGCGAAATTCTGGGCGTACAAGGTTGCTTGGCTACAAAGATGGAAACTCAAACTTGTAACGGAAAGCGAAATTGCGGCGGTTTCGGCACGTGGTTCCAACGCAGGAACTGGAAAGTGAGACGAAGGCAGCATGTTCGCAGCATGAACGGACAGGCATGCAACGAGGCCTTCATGGTTTTTAGTTCATCACAAGTGGTCGTTTAGGATGGTGCATCTCAAGAAACGCAGTAGCGCGTTTGCTGCTTTGCACGTCGGAGACGCATCAGCTATCGGTCCCGGTATCTTCTCTGCAATAGGCCTGTCAACTAAGGGCCTTCAAATTGTCGTATGAAGGAGGTAGAGGTGATAGCTAACTGTAGAGCGGATGACAAGAGATTGTTTACATTTCATTATATGCAAGGTTCGCGGCAAAGCCACGTTGTTTGACATCGTTCACGCATTTAGCTCACCGAATGGTGTGTGCGGTACGGTACCACACGCCGTCACTGATGTTATCTGGGAGTGCGGAGAAAACTTTGAATCTCACTCCACCGACGCTGGCGAAGTACGCGAGCACATGCGGAGAGTTTACACAGTTTGTCCAGCCACGTGGTCAAGCGGAAGCCAGGTATAAGTGCGAAGCCGCGCGCACGAATTGGTCTCGAAGAAATGGGCTATGCGTAGTTTTTTTTCCCCGCGTTTGTGCGTCTAGAAGAACGACACCACTCGCGAAAGCTCTGTGTTATGTAGGCTGGACGACTCGAAAATGGGCGCCTCTCAGAAGGTTCCGCATCGTTTCAGTTAACTTTTTTGTTTATAACTCATAGCCTCACTAATAAGGCATAATGTGAATGGCTAAGGCAACCTAACATTGATGTTTATTACTCTCCACGTTTCCGGCTCCTTCTGGCGGTTAAGCGACCGATGGCAAACAACAGGGTACATTAACAGCGACATCACTGCACAGCGGTGTCAGTAAGTCAGTCAGAAAACTTTACTCAAAGGGCCCCTGAAACGGCCCCTGAAAATTTTGTAGACGCGTAGGGTACAGCTTAAGCAGAACATTACACCAGCAGCAAAGCAAAATACATTTGTTACTGCTACTGTGTGTGGTTGAGCTCTACGCCACCAGGTGGCTGCACCGTGCAGACCATTCACGTTTGCGCTTCTGTTCATCCCCTGAAACGACACGCAAGGGGACACGACCAGGCCCTGTCCCCTTGCGCTTGCTCTCGAAACGCTATTGCGTTAGTAATCTTCCGGTGTAAAGTGACGGCCACAAACGCGCAAATCCTGGCGCCGATCGGATAGCGGCAGTCCGATGCGCTGCAGCCAGTCCGCTCGTCTGCTGCCTACAGAGGGACACGATGTCGCAACTTTACATATTTACATGGTTACATGCTTCGAAACAGCTATTTTAAAGGTTACTGCAACGCAAATGTCTTGATAACTTTTAGATTGTAACCTGCAAAAAGTTGTAATTCGTGGTTCAGGGGACCCATTCTACGGATTGGAAGTTTGCTGAATATTGTGTCGTATTGCGATCCTGATATGGTGCTTTCAGCCAGGACTGACCTGCACAATATGGTGTGCTGCCAGCGGACGGAGGCAGGTTGTACAAGATTCAGATTTTATTGGTACCAGTCAGGATGTTTGGTGTCGCAATGTCAAAAAAAGTTTAGATCTAGCTCGAGCGCATGCTGAAGTCAACCAGCAGCAATTCATTGGTCAATGGACTGTAATGCATGCGTGCCATTATAATGCAAAAGCAAGCCACAAAAACAATGAAGATACATCGGGGAATATTGTAGCGAAGGATGTTGTGGCATAAATAATAACTACGATTCAGTGTGGTGGAAAGCCCCCCGCTACCACTTCAGGCATTTTAGGCTGTCGTATAAAATTTTTTGCACAAAAACTAAACGCGGAAGCATTATGTTGATTGAATGTACAATTGTATCGAATATTTTTTTTTATATCCTTGGGCGCTGTATCATAAAACTATTCCTAACTTGTCTATTCCAACTCTGCAATCAGCCGTCCGTGATTGGTCAAAAGCTTTTTTGGACCACCCCCCCTTCGCCTGTCTGTCACGCGACGTCACGAAAACTGCGATAGCTCCCCATCTGACATGACCTGTACACACTGATTATGCATAATAGGACCGAACAAAAGAAAAATAGTTATTTCTCATTCGACGCCTTTTCGTCATTAGCTCACAGCTATTAGTCAAAAGTTTTCAGGCTGCACCCACTTCACCTGCCTGTCAGGCGACATCACAAAACCGCGAAAACTAAATTGATCAAAGTGACGTGTACGCCTTAAAGATGCATTAATATTCTGAAGCAAAACCGAATTTTTTTCTAAATAGCCGCAGGCAGCCCCGTTCCGAAAGCAATAAAAGATGGCTGCCGCCGATCGCTCGGTCAGTGGCTACTTCCCCCTACCGGAGAGCGTGGGTTTATTTGCGTATAATAAACCTTTCTGCGAGGACATGTAACGTTTTCGAGTACTTTCCGAACAAAAATCATTTCGAACCACGCATACCCAACAACGCAGGCACTCAATGTAGCGCAAAGAAGTTACTGAACTAATTGAATTCTTCAATGTAAAATGCATCATGAAAATCACAAAGCACGACTTACAGACAGGCTACAGCCATGATAGCATCGGACTGTAATTTGAATATACGAGAAAACATAATTCTCTTACGCTTAAACTCAACACAATCCCATTTTTCAGCTTTTCTAAACTTCATAGAGCGGCCATGCCCACCGAGATATGCGCGCGCCCGTGCCCGCAACTTTCACAGGCCATAAAGGGGCGAGCCAAGTTACTTGCAACACCCCCAGATGGCGCTCGTCTCCACCAGATCATGGCCCACGCATGAGGCCGCGTTTCTACCAGAAAGCTCGCCTTCGTGCATAGCATTCGCCTCCAGCACTTCTTAATAAACATTACGGTTACATAAGCTGCAGTTGCCGGGAAGCGTGACAAGCAGTCTGGGATCTTTGAGTACTATCGCATTCCACTCTTAAAGGTGAAACATAAGCATATTCCATTTTTTTTTGTTTTCTAATCCCTACAGTAAGACTTTGGACTATGTGAAAACTTTTCTTAAGATTGATTCACAGACCCTTAGCGGAGAGAAATTCCCCAAACATATCCATTCGTAACTGGAGGCCTTGTGGGGTAGACATTATAATAACAAGGCCATCGGCGAAGGTGACGCAGTACAATAACAAATCGTCACTTCGGAACGCATAATAATAATATTTGGGGTTTGACGTGCCAAAACCACTTTCTGATTATGAGGCACGCCGTAGTGGAGGACTCCGGAAGTTTTGACCACCTGGGGCTCTTTAACGTGCACCTAAATCTAAGCACACGGGTGTTTTCGCATTTCGCCCCCATCGAAATGCGGCCGCCGTGGCCGGTATGCGATCCCGCGACCTCGTGCTCAGCAGCCCAACACCATAGCCACTGAGCAACCACGGCGGGTACTTCGGAACCCAGTTCTAGAAGTGGAAGCCTGAAGCCATTCGTCGATGACTATGTTGAAGAGAAGGGGAAAAAGGGTCAACCTGGCGAAGTCCACTAGCTGGATGAACTAGACGTGTTAGATCATCAAAATAAAGCACAGTCGTTGATGTGTCCTAAAATCTCTCACATATTCAATAAAATGAGAGGAAAAGCCCTTGTGTTGAAGGCCATATATGAGGGCCATAATAGAAACGGTGTCAAAGGTCTTGGGCAAATCTACTGAAGTAATACATGGAGGGCGCTCCCTACGCATTGCTTCGTCTATTGCTGTGGACCCTAGGACTGCACTCTCGGCGCATCCATCTAATGGAATAAACGCTCTTTGACGATCGTCGAATTGCACAGAGCGTGTGATCCGAATAACGTAAATTTTGTGATGAAGTCTTACTAAAATTGGCGCAAATGTTAATTATGGGGCGGAAGATCCCAGGTTAGGAGGCTTCTGCTTTGTGAGGTATAAATATTGTTACGTGTAGAAAGACACAGACGAAAGAGGCTATTTACAGGCTATTTACACTGTACTGGAGCCAGAGCACCAGGCAAACATTCACTCGCGCCAAGGGCACAGACCCACTTCGTCGTCGTTCTCGCGGCGGCTCGACCCTTGAGCATGGCTCGATGATATCGTAATACTACCTCCCGGCGGCAAAAGCGCGGTCACGGTGCTGTTAAATATCCAAGGCGCGTGGAGAGTTGTACGGCTTGAGTCGGGCGACATTGACAATGTCACTGGTAGTAACAGCGGAGGACCTAGTGGGCGTGGCTAGAACAATTTCATTGGTGACATCGGTCACTTGGCGGAGCACGCGATATGGGCCGGTATAACAGGAAAGCAGCTTCTCACAAAGGCCAACTTTACGCGATGGTGACCAAAGCAACACGAGGGTGCAGGGCGCAAAATGGACATCACGGTGACGGAAGTCGTAGCGTCACTTCTGTTTGTCTTGAGAGACTTGTAGACGAACGCGCGCAAGTTGCCGAGCATGGTCAGCACGGGCGATTGCATCATGGGCATAAGCGCTAGTTGAAGCTGTGGTGGACGGAAGCATGGTGTCTAGTACTAGCGTCGGTTGGCGGCCATACAAACGATAAAACGGGGAAAAGCCGGCACTTTCGAGACGGGAAGAGTTGTATGGAAAGGTAATGTAGGGTAGAGCCAGGTCCCAGTCACGGTGGTCGTCTGAAACGTGTTTGGATAGCATGTCTGTAAGGGTGGGGTTCAAACGCTCAGTGAGGCCGTTCGTTTGAGAGTGGTAGGAGGTGGTAAATTTATGCTGTATTGAGCAGGCACGCATGATGTCGTCAATGACTTTGGCTAAGAACGTACGGCCACGGTCTGTTAGCAATCGACGCGGAGCACCATGAATCAAAATGACATCATGCAGGAGGAAGTCCGTAACATCAGTTGCGCAACTGGTCGGAAGAGCGCCGGTTACGGCGTAGCGGGTCGCGTAGTCCGCCGCGACTGCAACCCACTTGTTTCCTGATGTAGATTCCGGAAATGGGCCGAGAAGGTCTAAGCCGACACGATGGAAGGGCTCGGCAGGGATGTCGAGCGGCTGCAGGTAACGAGCGGGGGGCTGGAAAGGCTTCTTGCGTCGTTGGCAAAGTTCACAAGCGGCAACGTAACGTCGTACGGAACGGGCAAGGCCCGGCCAGAAAAACCGGCGACGTACACGGTCATAGGTTCGAGATGCGCCGAGGTGTCCTGCCGTTGGTGCGTCGTGAGGATCTTCTAGAACGGTTGAGCGGAGGTGTTTAGGTATTACAAGTAGGAACTCAGAGCCGTCCGGATGAAGGTCACGGCGGTACAGAGTACTGTCGCGGAGGACGAAGAGGCGTAGAGTACCATCGGCCGGAGAGTGCTCAAAACGGTCGATGAGTGCTCTGATGTAGGCGTCACGGCGTTGCTCGTCGGCGAAATGAAGCAGCTGTGATACAGAGAATACGCAAGAGGCACTGGCAATATTATAGGAGTCAGAGTCGTCAACAGGGTAAAGCGACAAGCTGTCAGCGTCTTGGTGCAGGCGGCCAGACTTGTACACAATGGAATATGAAAATTCTTGTAGCCTCAAAGCCCATCGACCAAGCCGGCCTGTAGGATCTTTTAGCGAAGAGAGCCAGCAGAGAGCATGATGGTCAGTGACTACGGAAAAAGGGCGACCGGAAAGGTAAGGACGGAACTTCGCAACCGTCCAGACTACAGCAAGGCATTCTCGTTCCGTAATGGAATATTTGCGCTCCGATGGTGTGAGGAGGCGGCTCGCATAAGCAATAACGCGATCCTGGCCACGCTGACGCTGGGCTAAGAGGGCACCTACGCCATGACCGCTGGCATCTGTACGCAATTCTGTAGGGGCATCAGGGTCGAAGTGGGCGAGAATGGGTGGTGAGGTTGGAATAGTGACGAGACGAGAGAAGGCGGCGGCTTCTGCAGTACCCCACGAGAATTGTACGCCTTTCTTCAAAAGATTAGTCAGGGGTCTAGCAACTGCCGCAATATCTTGAATATATTGAAGTACGAGCATAGCCCTACAAAACTTCGAACATCTTCGGCTGTCTTCAGAACCGGAAAGTCTCGGACAGCGCGAGTTTTGTCGGGATCAGGCTGTACTCTAGAAGCGTCAACGAGGTGGCCCAGAACAGTAATTTGGCGGCGGCCGAAACGACATTTGGATGAGTTAAGTTGCAGCTTCGCCTTTCGAAATACATCAAGTATAGCTGTTAGACGCTCAAGGTGAGTGTGTCGAGTGAGTCGAACGTGGGCGAGAAGACGATGACGTCGTCGAGGTAGCAGAGACATGTGGACCATTTGAAACCTCGGAGCAAGGAGTCCATCATATGCTCAAAGGTGGCAGGGGCGTTGTATAATCCAAACGTCATTACTTTAAATTGGTATAGGCCATCAGGTGTGATGAACGCGGTTTTTTCTCTGTCCATATCGTCAACAGCAATCTACCAGTATCCAGAACGAAGATCAATAGAAGAGAAATAGCTGGAACCGTGGAGGCAGTCAAGGGCGTCGTCTATACCTGGGGGCGGGTAGACGTCCTTCTTAGTAATGTTGTTCAGATGACGGTAGTCTACACAGAAGCGCCACGTGCCATCCGTCTTCTTAACCAACACTACAGCTGACGCCCAAGCACTCGAAGAAAGCTCACTGATGTTTTTCTCTAGCATTTTGTTCACTTCACTTAGAATTTCTTGGCGTTCCGATGAAGAAACTCGATACGGTCGTCGGTGAATAGGAGTAGCATCACCAGTAAGAATCCGATGCTTGACCGCGAGCGTCTGGCCTAAAGGGCGATCGTCGAAGTCGAAAATATCTCTGTAGGACGATAATGCTTAGTAAAGGTCTTCAGCCTGCGCAGAAGACAGGTCCGTCGCAACTCATTTTTCTATCCTGGGATCGGCGGCCGAGGCTGGCACGACGGGCCTGCTAAGCTCGCACTAAGCATCGGTCGATAAAGTTGCCACGTGATGGTCGCCGAGGCAATCAACGCTGGCAAGGCAATTACCTTGCGGTAGAATTTGCTTTGCCAATCCGAAGTTAAAGATAGGCATGAAAGTGCGGTTCTCAGTAATAGTAAGTATACTGTGAGGCACGGTAGCGTCATACTGTAGTGGAATTTCGGGCAGAGGAGTGACGAGGTATGACGAAAGAGGCTATTTATAGGCTATTTACACTGTACTGGAGCCAGAGCACCAGGCCGACATTCACTCGCGCTAAGGGCACAGACCCTCTTCGTCGTCGTTCTCGCGGCGGCTCGTCCCTTGAGCATCGCTCGATGATATCGTAATAATATTCTTCTAGGGCCTCTTAGACAAACTGCGAGACGCCTGAGGCACGTCATCCGATTCATGACTACCCGAAGGACTGGGGCTGGTTCTTACCGGAGCTTTTTCACTGATCAGCCATCAGGACATGAGGCAGTGTTTAGTGGGGGCATTTCCACCTTTCTCTGTTGAGATGTTATGACGCCAAACGGGTGTATTCCTGCTGTGGTGATGAAACTCGCAGATTGGATACTTGTGGTAGACTGTCTCTTCATGGCAGTCTGCCAGGAATCCAGAAACGATTCTACATTCTCCACTTTTGTACCGTGTATGCCGTCTGGAATCTCTCTGGCGCAACGACTCTGTCGGTTTTTAAAAAGGTGTTGTGTATGGGCACAGCATCGGCCTTTGCGTTTTCTATGACTTAGCGTGCCTACATGTATGACTTCTCTATTGTGATGTCGCCTGTTAGGCCTGTTGTCGAAGAAATGTCATGTATCTAATTGTTGATTGCGGTGTTTATGTTCTGGCCCACAGCGTATCGTTTCGCTATTTCCCATAGCCTTAATGCATCGAAATAAGATGGTAGTTGCTTTTCAGTTAGAGGTCCTAGCTCCTCTTGGGTAATGGGATGCCAATTTCAATCCGAGTGTCAGCAGTGTTGAATTTTCGTTTTCGATATGTGCTAGGATGCTCGAGGTAAGGCGCTACTGGTGAGTCGGGAATCATCCCACGCTGACATGTTGTTAGTCGTTCCAATTGTTGAGCAACACATGCGCTGTATGCTGGTTTGCGTCGATGAGATTGGATTGAGTCGAAAGTAAGATCCCTTAGGCGTCGGTGGATCTCCTCGTTCATGTTTCGGATGTTCCGTTTAATGGGTTGTGCTTTGAGACGAGCCGTGAGGAGGTCCTCCTCCTATGTACACTGGGTCTTAAATCTAGTGGTGTCGATTTCCGCATTAAAGTCGTCGGAAAATACAGTTGTCACCTGTGCAGACCCAGTCCTGTCTTGAATTAAGCACCCTTGAGCACTCTGGACAAATGAAGTCATCATCCCTGTGTTCCGCAGAGAACTTTGGCCAACCACGTCAGCCGGAGCAGTCGCAAAACTTTCGTTTGGATCTCCGCTCCTGTCGGAGGCCGAATTGTGACTGTCACTCCTTGGGCGAGAATCTGGCCAACTTCGTCAGCTGGGGCCGCCGAAAACAACGCCCAAGACCTGTCTGAAGCAGATCCGGCCACCGGAGCAAGACTAGCAGTCCTCTGGCCCGCCTCGCCAGTTGGTGCTACCGAGATACAAGCCTGTACGGACGCCTCCGCAACACGAGCGGAGCTCGCAACCTCGCCGTTGCTTTCCGAGGAGTCAGAGAACCTGACCTTCGGTCAAGCCGCCGTAGAGTTTGGACTTAGCTGCAGTCTGCATTGCGACCAGTCCTTCAGCTTCGCTCCCGCACCACACAAGACTGGCGGCAGAAGGCAACTGGAAAGGTCAGGCCCAACCACTAGTTCAGCCTTCCCAGCTGGTGGGGCGGATGCAAGCCGGCCAGCCCTCGTTGGCATTTCTCCACAATAGACGCACACTACCGACCTCCTTCGCCCTTTCTATCTACCACTGGAATTAGAAGCGTCCCCGGATGGGACGAATGCGTGGTCAGAAATAAAAGTGTCTTTTGCCGAGATATTTTCACTAGAGGGATTGGAGGAACCCTGGAATAATAAAGGGGGATATTTGCTCGAGTCATCAGCAGGACTCGACCCCTGAGACGGAGCCAATATCGACCTTTTGCTATTAGGGCTGTAGCCGAACTTTCCCTTACTTGGATGTCATTCGTGCGTCATCATTATGTGTCCTTATTGCTCGCTTTCACACACAACGTAATTCGCCTCCGCAGTACTGTCTTTACCTTGACTTTGTTCAATTTCACATGTCTTCTAATCAGGCTGTTGCCCTTGAGATGACACAGGAAATGAGTCCGTGTTCGAATCAGAGCTTGAAGCTCTGTGCTTCTGCATTCTGCAGTGCTTTAGTGGCCCCGTTTTCATTCGGAAAATTCTTTTGCAACTTGCACATAGGTTCAAAGTTGGATTCGTGTCCTATTGTACAGAGCCTGCAATGTCACCTCGTGACATCGTGCTCACCACGCGCTCACATTCCACATCCTCTGTTTCCGGGTTCGGTGCGACCACCGCTCGGCGGCCGCTTTCTTCTATTTGTTTCTTTGTCTTTTTCGGGCAAACTTATTTCGGGCCAAGTAGTTCGCATTCTCGTATGATCAAATTTGCCGCCTTCCTTACACCACTGTGCATGATGGGTCCGGTGCGAACCTCGTCGTCCCTACGCTAAGCCATCTCAGCGCAGGGTAGCAGGGAACATCACCAGCAGGTGGAGGTCGGACCCTGCAATACAAAATTCTACGATTCTACAAAAGATACAAAGTTAATCCCGCTATCTGCCCGTGATTTCTTGAATTGCTTGACGTTAACGTTGAGAGCACAGGCCAGAAATCCCATTGCGACAGCAATGCTTTGTTTGAATTAGGCAGTCAGAGTTAAGTTTTGCTTGCATATTGTCAATCTTGGCTTCTCCAACGGAACGTAAAGTGTCTCGGACGATGATCGGCAGTTGTTGATCGAATACCGACAGGAAGCAATGGAGATCAGATGGACACGAAATATTTACAGGTAAGCTTTTCCATATATATGGCAGATAAAACAAATGCATTAGAACTGGAAAAACTGAGAAAGGAAGTCTTACTCTTCGACTGTCTGAATGGTTGCTAGAGCCCAGACTCGATTTAATGTGCATGGTACGGAGCCTCACTGACCTATCAGGAATCCTGGTTTCAGCCCAGTCTGAGGGACAACATATCATCCCGATTATTACAGTTTAAACAGATAAAGAAGAAGGGCTGTAGGGCTGTTGGCCCATTCCACAGCTGCATTTGCCAATGAGAGTTTGCCAAGTTTAAGCCACAACCCGGATGGACGGGCTTACTCTTAAAAGTAAACTTACTTTATTTATTTAGAAGGGTACTGTCAGCCTGAGTGCCAGGCTTTCGACAGCATGAAAACAAGCCTATTTTTCTTATTCCTAAAACTCCGTTCCCCTCTCCTATGTGCACGTAGTCACTAACGGCCTCCGCAAAGCACGCCAGGCCGGCACAATTTATTGCTAAGCCATCTCAAACCTCGGTTGTGTCTCTAGGCCGTCTCAAACCTCGGTGGCGTCTCTACCGTCCCGGAAGCCGGATCTCCAACACCATGTGCCGCAGCTCCACTCAACGTTTGTCCGCATGGGCGTCCATGGCATCCGAATTTATTGTCTACAAGGCGACTTTCTACGAATGCGTGTTTACAAGGCGACGCTATCCGAAGGCGCTCCTCGCAGGCGCACTGTATCTCTAGGGGGCACACTGTAAGTCGTCATTTGACATCATGCGGGCTTTTCGCAGCAGTCAACAACAAGCCCGACGATTGCCTCCCGGACGCGTAGGGGAGTAGACCCCCGCTCCATACATGCAGCACGTGGTCTATATATTCCTAGGCCATTCTAAAACTCGGTGGCGTCTCCAGCCAGACAGGGATTCGGGAGCCGGCGCCTCAACGCCGCGTACAGCAGTCCCATTCAAAGTTTGTCTGTGTGGACCTATTATGACCGTCGGCGGTTTGACAACTCACTGCCCACAAGACCGCGTTCTCCGAATCCGCACCCCGCATCCAGACCGCGCCCTCGTGGCGCACGCCGTGACTCATCACCCGACACCACGCGGGCCTTCTGACTCTTCATAAAACACAAATGGTTGCCCCTCGGACGTGTAGGAGAGTGAACCTCCTCTCTATACACAAATCACACGGGCAACTTGTGACACTTCGGAAGCACACAAAACAATCATGAGACCTTAGATCCAGGTTAGATCTGAGTTGGCTGGTTTTTGCTGTCCGAAGCAAGAACCTCAGGTGCGTAGCCCACGGAAAATGCACAGCTGTGCCTTTAAACAGCAAGGTACCCACGCTGGTTCGGGGTCTGCCGCAGCGCTTTTAGGGCTACGAGCTCCACCCAGTCCTGATGCAGTACCGTTCCAGCTTCTGGACCCCAGCCCTACCTGCTCAGCCCTCAGAGCCAATCCTTTTCCCAAGGTCATGGATTCGTTTTGCCGACTTCCGTTACCTCCATTAGTCTATTGACTAGAGGCTGTTTCCGTTGGAGACCTGCTGCGAATATGGTTACGGTCCGGCACGAAAATCACACTCCTTCACTCAGATTTTCAAGGGGCGGCAGGACGCAACGAATACCAAATCCACTCCTCTACAGCGTATTACGTCGAGACTGTCCGCAGGTCAGTCCTAGGTGCCTAACCGGCGGAAGGGCACCGGTGTTGCATGTGGTGCAAAAGCGTTGCCTTTGATGGAGACCTCATGTCTTTCTTGAAGAAATGCACGTGCGCGACTTAGCCAGGACGCCTTCAATGAGGGCTGCACCCGTCGGGATCTTGTGCACCAAGACTTGACCTCGCCTTTCCGGAGGAAGCCCCTGGGGCAAAAGGCGGGCATGCGGGAAACCTTCGCCTTCAGCTCGTGTTGTGATCGGTGTTTAAAGAGCTCGCGCTCCTGATCCGGGTCCAGGCGCAAAGGAGCGAAAGAGACTGGGTTCAGGGCAGATGAGCGGGGAAAGTAACAGCTGGCTGGCTGCACTACCGGCCGCACCGCTGCCGACGCTGCCCGAGAGCCCTAGCACCAAGGCCAACCGCACCACCACGCCCAATCCTGGATAAAGGATGCGCATGCGTCTTTCATATCATACGCCGGTGTGCCCACCCTTTGCGTCCCCGTCAGCGCTTTTAGGGCATCGGTGAACAGCATCAACTGTTTGCATCTTTTGCTTTCCTGACTTTTTTTCGCCTCTTCCGTCAGCCATGCATTCTATGGCAAATAGTATGGCCTATAGTTCCGCAGCCTTAATTAACAATCGGCTCTTGCTGGTGTGGGTGGAACTGCACATCTCGCTGCTCGCCTCTAACGACTGCCAGCGCCAGTCAAAAGCTGTTCGAAACAAATATATTACTAGCCAATAAACATTTAAACCTCGGACTTTGTAAAAAATGATTCAACATTCATAAGTCTACAGAAAGGATTGAGCCATTTTGATTGTGAACTATATAACTTGTTTATAAGCAGTGTACGCACTTATGACCCCACTTTGTTGTTGCCTATTAACGTCTTCAGACTTTCTGATGGGAAGACACTTGGAACTTCCGGATTACAAAACATCTGGATTTTTAAAGCAAAGCTTTCTTTGCGTGCACCCCTGGCTATGCGCTTATTCAATGGCGAAGCAGCCGCTCTTACTGTGACGACAGGCTTGGCTAATCAGTATATACCGAAGAGCGCAAGACGGCCGCATGGCGACGCTGCGTCGCTGGCCTGAATTTACCGGAACTTCACACCGTGACGTCACTGATTTTGACAGCGCCTATTCGAGTATATAGTTCATATTAGCGGGTAAAACACTGCTTCGCATTTTGAAATAACCAACGTCATTGGTAACTCTCAAATGCCTTCCTTAAGCGAAGACGGCCCTGATTTGATAAAATACTGACCTAGGACCACACTGGCATACCGGCGCTGACGTTTCAGCTCGATATACCAGCAATCGAACTTTGGCCCTTTCATTTTAAGCAACAATTAATGATTAACTCTTCGCCGCGAAACGAATAAGAATATAGTTGTTTTAGATGAGTGAGTGAGTGAGTGAGTGTGCCGGCATATGCTGATAAGTCGCAATAACGACACCAACTTAGGACATGGGATGTCACCTACGGACGATTTTTGAAGCTTTTCAGTGGCTCAACCGGGAGCATCTTCTTCAAGTACCAGCAACAGACAACCGCTGCGCTTCACAGAGGACCCAGATACCGAGTGACCACAACATTTCCCGCAAGATGTCCGTACGTTAGAACACAGCTCTGCTCTCCAGCGAGCACATCGAGCGAGTTTTCTGTGTCACTGCTGATGTATTCACGGCAAAAACGAGAGAAGACCTGTGAAATTTTTGAAAAGCAATTGTTAGTAAATACAAGCAATGCATGAAGGGCTGCTGAGGACACACTGAATGTGCCAGGCCAGCTCGTTCTGTTTGTGGTAAGATGTACTGATGGGCTTGTTGGGTAATCACGATGTAATCCGGAAGCGCACTTGTAAACAAGGACGTAACACAGAGTGAACAAACACGAGCGCTGTTTGCCGTATATGTGCTATGTTAATAAAAGTTCTGAGGAAACTTACGTAGAAGTAATCGATTACTTTTGAGTAGTTCCTCAGTCACTTTCGTTATGCTGTAATTGGTAGCTGCAATGAAGTGCACTTTCACGTGAAGTAATTGTAATCGTAATTGGTAAGTTCTTTTTGTTAACGTGTACAATTCTGGACACGCACGAACACTAGTGCACAACGATCGTCTCATCTACGATTAACACCAGCAGCGAATAAAGCCCCTTAAACTTCGTAAAGTAGTGCCACGCTTTGAAGAATGCCGCGTCCTCCTCGCGCGCTCCAGCCGAGGCAGCCGCCGCGTCGCTATTGGCTTAATAGCATCACGTGGGCCCTCGCGCCTTGTTTCAGCGCCATTTTTGCTCGAGAAGCGTCTACGGAGTGGCGAGGAGCGCATGGAGTGAGGAGTGGCGAGGAACGCTCAGCAGTGTAAGTGGTGCCACAGTCGAGGAGAGAGCGTGAAAGAAAGGAGAAACAAGGAGGAGTGGAGGCGGAGGAGGACAGTGTGACTACTTTACGAAGTTTAGGGGGTTTTAGCACCGAAAGCACAGTCCAGTAACTATAGGACAGCCACCCATTTCACAGGAATGAATGACTCTACACAAATATATATTCATACATACATAACGGCTACAGTACTGCGAGATCAGGTCGCTCAATAAGAAGCCTAATGTAGAAGAACCCACCACCCCCCATTTGAAACGGTAAGTCCTGAATAATATTTAGCCCGTCATAAGTGATTTAGTGTTGCTTTTAAACGTGCGTTTATGATCTCCAAAACCTACGCCGCTGCCGCATTTATGATTGTAAGTGAAAGAAAGAAAGAAAGAGTAAACAAAACAAAACAAAGTGAATTTTCGGAAACGAGGACGAGAAAGCATCCGACCGTACTGCGACCGCCACATAGGAAAAGCCTGGTCGGAACGCGGCCGCCAACAAGCCACGTCGGTCCGGTATACACCGCTGCAGGGTGCGAACAACATCGGGAGCGCGCTTCCTTTCCCCGTATAGACCACTCAGCGTTCCCTCTTTCTCCTCCTGCCGTTACGCAACCGGTCCATATCGGCACGCATCAGACGTACCACCGCCGCCGCGGCGACCACCGCTGCTCCCGGCGGCTCGGCTGTACGTCAGGCCTGACCGGAAGCGCGGGCCGGAAGCGAGCTAATCTTTCTTCCATTCGCCTTCCTCCACCTCGGCGACATTCTTGCGGGCAGTGTAGAGCGCCGCGATCCTTTTTCTTTCTTTCAGTCTTTATCTTGCTTGGTGCGTCTTTTCCTGGCTGGCGACATGGCGCTTTGCAGCGGTTCGCGGGTTTGCCTTCTCCCCTCGCCCCATCTCTCTCTCTGCGAGTGCGTTGCGTAATAGCGCCATTCATGCGTTTTCTTACGCGACACGAAAGCGTCTGCTCTCTTTATTCGGGGTTTCCTCGCTCGCTTCTAGGCAGCTACTTAGCACGTCTGGTTCCGCAAATCAGTTGCAGAAAGCTGGAACAACGCCGGAACGCACTAAAAGCAGACGAAACGGACAACGCACAGCGTAGCTTGAGCGTGAGTGCCTCTAAGCGAGTGAATGTGCGTGTCGTCTGCTCCGCCTTTATGTAACGCACTCCCATCTGACGAGCCCTTCGGTTTTTATTTTGCTTATTTATTTATTTTACACGAACATGGTGCTGGCCATTGTTCTGTATAGCCGTTTCTCTTGTTTGTCCGGACGTTATCTCCGTTGATCACTTTTCCTTTTCCTTCATCCGACTATTGCCTCAGATTCCGTGGCTTGTCTTATTCCGGTTAGGCAATGCCGCACCATCTAGCCTGAATCGCGGACGGAACCGAAGGCAGCACCTGATAACTCGAGCCCGTAACTGTCATTTCGTTTTGCCATTTTTTTTTTGTCTCGGTCACTGCGTTTTCCGTGCCAGTTCTCACAGGGTGTGTACACTTGCGAGCTCATTATTTCTGTTTTATTGCGAAGTCCGCTCATTCAACTGTGGAAAATCGAACGTGTCCTCTCTCAGGTTCTCGCATACAAGCGTCTAGCTTTCTCGCAGCCTTTTCTAGAACATTATTCGACTCTCCTGGCGTAGGCAGTTTAGGCAATGCAGGCACTTTTGTGCCACTGCCGTGTTTCACTCGTCGTTTGCTGGAAAACTTCGTGGATCTGAATTTGCTGGGACTGAGTTCGCGGAATGATTGAGATGATTTTCTCTCTGTACGACTGGCAAGAACTACAATAACGATCGATTGACTTAACAAGCATCATAGAAAACATATTCAAAGAGAAGTATTCGAAGACTATTTAGACGTGTGTGTGGCAATGTAGCGAGAAGGTCGATTTCAGTGGTGGCGATACTCACTCAAATAAAACAAAGAAAACAAAAAAAGCATTGAAGATCACAATGCGTATACAAATACTAGAGTAAAAATTAGTGATTTAATCATTAATGTATGGAGTACCGGAGCATCCCAATTTCAATACCATGCAACGTTTCTCAGTGTAGGTCAGCCAATCGAAAGTAAATCTTGAGGAAATAACCATAAATTTCGCCGACGATTACGACACTCCCTAATGCGAAATTCCAGCGCATCTCTATTCGTGTTTTCATTTCGCGTGTCAATATTTGCTATTGTGATTATATAGGCACACAGTTTAACGCTGTGAGTAGCGCACTTTGTTTCTATACAGACGAGGCGCGCTACTCTGGCGCCATATCGCAGCCGTCATCGTTTATGTTGCTCCGCACTACGCTTTTCTTCTGACGCTTTCGTTCCACCAACGACGAGACCGGCCCTTCGTTGAGGGGAAACCGCGCCACCGATGTCAGCGGCGACAACCGCGACAACACCCAAGCGAGCGTTCCATCGAGCCACTCGCCATCGCCCTTTGTTGGGGCAGTGATCCCGTCACACACGGTAGTACCAAGGTAAATATACCTTGTAGCGCAGCTTCCATCGGAGCCCATAAGTTCAAAACATGGCGATTCATGGGGCTTAGCGCCATCTGTATGTGGACGCCGTGTAGTGACACCATATCCGTTAAAAACAAAAGTGACGTCATTTTATTTCCGAAGGCGCGAAATTTGTTTTGTTGACCTGCCTTTAGAGCTATATATTGAAATGCCCCGCCATTCGACTTGATGGGCGTTTCGAGCTTTCAGCGCGGAAAGCGATGCAGGAGAAGGCCAGCCGTACGATTGTCGAAATCGCATCCCTGCACAGAACATACTTTCTTTGGAGGCCGACGAAAGGTGTAGGTGCATTAGGTGTAGAGTGCTGATCCTATCGTGGAATGCCAAGCCCATCGCCCAGCGCAGTCGCCAAAAAGAAATAAGAAAACTACACAATTATCTGACTCGGTTTACCGTTTCGGAAAATAAAAGTTTAGTTCTCTCTCTCTCACAATTATCTGACAGTTGGTAACTCGCTACTTTTGACTGAACAGGTTAAGAAGCGATGAAGCTACCCGCGTCACCAAATTCAGACAAACTTCGACAAGCAAAAAAGCACAACGTGTGAGGGGGACGCATTTCAAGACGTGAGGTTTACGAGCGCGCCTTTCTGCACATTTCAAGAGGTGCATTGTATCGCGAGTGATAGCGTCGTCAACGCCCGCTGTAACAATGGGCGCTGAAAAGAAATTTATTTGTTAATAGTAATGAGATTAAATAAACTTGTATTTTCATACTTCGTCACGAATATATAAGGTTGACCAGGAATTTCATCTTCGTTGAATGAATCTAACTGTGTCTGGCTTGAATTAAAAAAAAAAAAACGCTTTCCCCCCGATGTTTGCTCCCTCCAAACATAGTCGCGCTTCAATCGCTGCTCCCATAACCCCCCTTGCTGATGTCGGTGACAATTTGTACTGAACCGCTTTTCGCCCGAAGCTTCGCGACCTATTTGGATCGACCTTGGTAGTACCGCGGGCTGACGAAGCTGCGGACGAGCCTAGCAACCTCTCGCTATACCCTGCACCCTTCTCCTCTTCACTACCCCATGCCCCTCAGAAGCGCAGGAAAAGAAAAAGTTATGCGGTTTAACGTGCCAAAACCACAATCTGATTATGAGGCTCGCCGTAGTGGATGACTCCGGAAAAATATAGAACACCTTCGGTTCTGTAACGTCCGCCTGAATCTAACTACATGGGTGTTTTCGCGCCCATTGCAACACGGCCGCCGTGGCCGGGATTTGATCACGACACCTCGTGCCCAGCAGCCAAACACCATAGCCACTAAGCAGCCACATTCGGTTAGCGCAGGTGCGATTGGCCACGCGGGTACGGCGGCCGTGGCAGCCAGCCACTCAGCACATGCGCAGGCGGTCCCCCCTTCGCTGCTTCTCGGCTTCATGCTTTTAATGTATATGGCGCCCTCCTCCATTTTCCTCCTCGAGCGCTGTTCTTTCCCGCTACGCTGTAAAAATTTGCTGCACAAAGCCGTCATCACGCTTCATCGTGTCGGGGACACAGAAGAGCAGTGGTGTTTATTAATTTATTTACTTATTTGTTTGTTTATATTCAAGAGAACCTTGCAGGTCCTTTGACAGCACCCAAAGCAGGGGGGGGGGGGGGCATTCCAAACGATAAAGACATAAAAAGCGCAAATTTCCAACAGGAACAGCGCTACAAAAAGGTTGCTGTATTATACAATATTGAAGGCACAGGGAATACAAAGCAATATCTGAAAGCACACGAACACTAAGGAAGACCCTAGGGCGTGGCGGACCGTCTCGGCTGCAGCCCGCTTAGTGGCGGCAGCGCTGCGGTCACCGGTTGAGGCTCTGTTTTCTCTGCGCCTCGCAGCCGAATGCGGTGAACGTTCGCGGCCGGGGCAGCCGAAAAGAATGGACTCAAGCAGACAAGTGGCTGACGGAACAGCGTGCGCGGTGCAAGCTTTCAGGCACTTGTATACGTGGCGCCAGGAGTAATTACGCCAGCGGCGTCATATGACAAGCGACGAGTATGCGTGGCTCACAGTGACTGTTCTTTGTGCGATCATTTTAACATGGGACCTCGGCGCTGCTCATGATAAACAAGAGCATCGGGAGGGGAGAGGGGGGGACAGAGATTACAAATCCAACGCTCGTTCGTCTGCCACTTTCGGAATAAGGCGAAGTTGACCGTCAAAGGGATCGTCTATATCTATTTTCTTTCTATTTACATGCCGAGCAGCCGCCCGGGTGCCCCGAATCCGAGTGCCACCACTGCAAAAGAGCAAGTTCCAGTCGTCCTGTTTTCTCGCGGCCCGCCGTGGTTGCTCAGTGGCTATGGTGTTGGGCTGCTAAGCACAAGGACACGGGATAGAATCCCGGCCGCGGCGGCCTCATTTCGATGGGGGCGAAATGCAAAAACACCCATGTGCTTAGATTTAGGTGCACGTTAGAGAACCCCAGGTGGTCGAAATTTCCGGAGTCCCCCAATACGGTGTGCCTCATAATCAGAAAGTGGTTTTGGCACGTAAAACCCCATAATTATTGTTTTCTCGCGAGAGCATCTTAGGGTCACGTACAATTACAATTAACTTTACTGTTGGTTCCGAAATTGACGGACGATATAATTGTTTCAACGATGATTGAAAGTGCCGGAAACTCAGCAGAAAACTGTCCACGCGCAATTTGCACCACACGGAGAAAAGGCGAAAACGGTGATTGCACAACGCCGCAGGCTATAGCGTACCCTGTATAGTTTCGTTCAGGGAACGTGCCACGCGATATATTTTACGGAATAGGACAGCCGAGCAGCACTTCTCAGTTTCCTACAAACAAGGACCAGATGTGGTACTACCCCGACATGCTACCGTCAATACGTAGACAGAAATATATTGATGCGTGCATATTGAGTGTTTCTTGTGGACGATGCACGTGGGCGCCCCGGCTAAGACGACGAACGCTCTCTGGCTCTCAAACTGTCGGCTGAACTGGCCGGCGCTGCAGTCACCCTTTGTAAATATACATTGTATATAGTCTCCATTCTTAATCCTTTGTTCGCGTAACGTTTTGGTGGAGGACGTCGTTCCCCGTCGTCGCCACGGATCTCTGCACCGTCCTGCTTTCCACCATGGCTCCCGGTGACGACATCTCGTCTCCTTCTACCCCTGCGGCCTCGACAACAACGTACGTTACAGTTACCAATCCCCGCGATCCTGGCATATTCTCCGGCCAAGATAATGTCGACGTTGAGGACTGGCTCCACTTGTATGAGCGTGTTAGACAAAACAACCGCTGGTACCCTACCATTATGCTAGCCAATAATGTCCTATGCTACTTGGAAGGAACTCCTCGGGTCTGGTTCCGAACACATGAGGACGAGATCTCTAGCTGGGATGCTTTCAAAGAGAAGCTCGTTTACCTCTTTGGAAATTTCACCGGCCGGCATCTGGCTGCTAGAAAAGAGCTTGCTACCCGCGAGTTCAGTCTTCTACTGAATCGCATGTCTAGTACATACAAGACATGCTCACTCTTTGCCGGAAAGTCGTCGAGAAAATGGTCGAGGTTGACGAAGTCGGCCACGTACTCAAAAGGATCGCGGACGACACGTTCAACTTGTTGGTCTTCAACAATATGTCCACCATCGAAGTCATTGTCAAGGAATGCCGCCGCTTTGAGCTCGCGAAAAGCCGCCGCATCATTCCAGAGTTCTCCCGGCTCCCTAACACGGCTGTGACGTCGTCTTGCATTGACCTTACCGCTTCACCACCCTTAAATGAGCACGTCACAGGTATTGTTCGCCGCGAACTCGAGGCTACAATTGCTACTCCGCTCCATTCGCGCCCACTTGAACGCACCATTGACCAACCAGCCCCACCGATCTTTCTCATTCAGGCAGTTGTACGGAAAGAATTTGCAAACCTGGGATTTCCTGCTGCCTGCTCCGTCTCCCGACCTGACGCCCGACCGGTGCCGACTGCTCCGCCTCACGGCGATCTGTATTCCCCGCCTATATACCGCAACCCTACCGAGTGGAGAACTCGCGACGACAAGCCCATCGCTTCCGTTGCCACCGCATTGGCCACATCGCTCGCCACTGCCGCACCTCCTGGACGTCGCCGTATTCAAACTTTTTGCCCCGTCTCCTCGCCCATATGCCGACCCGCGCCGTTACTCGCCTGGCCGTATGCCTCCTACCTCTGACGTATCCGTCGACGTCAGTCGTCTGCTCACTCGCCGTCACCTCAGCGCCATCAGTCCCCGTCGCCCCAGCCACGCCGCTATTCGTCGCCGACCGATTATGGACCCTTCCGGGCGGAAAACTAGAGCATGCAGCTCCTGGAGGTAGTGCTGCATTATCTTCTTCGTGTCCAAATCCTCCATTGATGCTCCGAACGAACCAGAACTTACTTGATGTTGACGTCGACGATGTCCCTTTGATGGTGTTGGTGTTTAGCCCAGTTGTCCATAATGAGTTGTAGCCTCCGTCGTCGACTGAGGAAGGTTCTCACGCCTCCTACTACTCGACCCGTACGCGTGGCCGATGGATGCACTGTTGACGTCACTGGAATGGGTACTTCCCGTAAAGGTATCGCCGACCGCCACGTTCCTGTTCTTTTTATAGTGCTGGCCAATTGTCCCCATGACCTAATCCTCGGACTCGACTTTCTTACAGCGCATTCAGCTTTGATCGACTGTTCTGCCGGAACCGGAACCCTTTGCCTCGAACTTCCTCTACTCGCGCATTTTCGTGCCGAACTGTCGAACAACTTTCGTACGAGCGCCTTCGTCCGTCTGTCACCTAAATCCTTGACTTTCGTCGATTAGCTATCATCTTTTCCTGTGCCCGATGGTGATTACGTCGCCACACCTTTTCGTGATGT
This sequence comes from Dermacentor variabilis, assembly GCF_050947875.1. Classification (NCBI taxonomy): domain Eukaryota; kingdom Metazoa; phylum Arthropoda; class Arachnida; order Ixodida; family Ixodidae; genus Dermacentor; species Dermacentor variabilis. The sequence continues at coordinate 67,952,593 of NC_134574.1, forward strand.
CCTTTTGATGCGCAATATCACTGTGCCCCACTCCGTTGTCGCCGTCACCGATAACCGGACATGCCTCCCTGTTGTTAACTTTAGCCTGACAAAGGAAGTTCTCCCCAAAGGTATATCGGTTGTAGCGCTCCATGCTATCGGAGATGACCACGTCCCGACGTTTTCCGTAGACGTCTGCTCTGAGTCTTCACCAGGTCCACAGGATGCTATTTGTCCTGACGTAACATTTCGAACCATGATTGCTGCGCACCTATTGCCTCAACAAGCAGCAGCTCTGTGTCGCCTTTTGGTTTCCTACTACGACATCTTCGACCTCAGCAATCGCCAATTGCACCAGACTTCAATTGTTGAGCATCACATAAATACAGGCGACGCCAGTCCTATTCATCACCGGCCCTATCGACTTTCTGCTTCCGAGCGTAAGGTTATTCAAGATGAAGTGAACAAGATGCTTGCTAAAGGCATTGTTGAACCTTCGTCGATCCCTTGGGCGTCACCCGTGGTGCTTGTTAAAAAGAAAGATGGCACATCGCGTTTCTGCGTAGATTATCGTCATCTAAACCGCATTACCAAGAAAGACATCTACCCCTTGCCTCGCATTGACAACGCCCTCGATTGTTTCCACGGTGCCAACTACTTTTCACCAATAGACCTTCGGTCTGGTTATTGGCAAATTTCTGTGGATGAAAAGGGCCAAGAGAACACCGCGTTCGTCACCCCTGATCACTTATATCAATTCAAAGTTATGCCATTCGGTCTATGCAAACGCCCCAGCAACATTCGAACGTATGATGGACTCTTTACTTCAAGGGTTCATATGGTCAACATGCTTCTGCTACCTAGACGACGTTCTCGTATTTTCGCCTACATTTGAGACACACCTTGAGCGCTTATCAGCTGTTCTTCAAGTATTCCGCGAGGCTGGGCTCCAACTAAATTCCTCGAAGTGCCACTTGGTCGTCGGCACATTACAGCGCTCGGCCACTTCGTCGACGCTTCCGGTATTCAACTCGACCCGGAGAAAATTCGGGCTGTCACGTCTTTTCCTGTACCTCTGTCTGTTAAAAAGGTCTGAAGTTTTGTAGGACTCTGCTCCTACTTCCGACGCTTTGTTAAATACTTCGCAGTGATTGCCCGACCTCTTACTTATCTTCTGAAGAAGGACGTGCCATATATATGAGGCCCCGCTCAAACTTCCGCGTTTAACCACCTCACCAACATTCTCACCACGCCCCCTATACTGGCCCACTTTGACACGTCATCGGCTACAGAGGAGCGTACCGATGCCAGTGGTCACGGTATCGGATCTGTCTTAGCCCAGCGCCAACAGGATGAAGTCAGCAGCGGAGTGCCACTATTCGATTACAGATCGTGAATGTCTGGCTCTCGTCTGGGTGGTTTCCAATTTCCGCCCGTACTTGTATGGCACGCACTTCTCTGTAATCACCAACCACCACGAGCTCTGCTGGCTTTCCTCACTCAAGTATCCTACCGGCCGGCTTGGTCGCTGGGCTCTGTGGCTGCAAGAATAATCCTATGCAGTAGTGTAGAAGTCGGGCCGGTTACATCAAGACGCAGACTGTTCATCACGCTATCCAGTGGACGAACCACCCGCCGACTCTGACCTTGATGCCGACGCTTGCGTTTTCTCCGCTTCACAGCTGCTACAGGTTGCTGACGAGCAATGCCGTGATGCCACCTTGCGGGCCATCAATAATGGCTTGGAATCTTCGTCTTATGATTCGTCCCTTCACCTGTTCGTCCTCCTGGATGGTGTATTATACCGCCACAATGTACGCCCCGATGGTCCTGCCCTACTCCTCGTCATTCCTAAGCACCTCCGGTCAGCTGTTCTGCAAGAACTTCACGATTTACCAACGGCAGGTCACCTTGGCGTCTCCCGCACCTACTACCGGATCCGCCGACGGTTATTTCGGACAGGCCTTGCCCGCTCCGTCCGTAAGTACGTTGGGGCATGCGAAAAATGCCAGCGCCGAAAAACACCATCGACACTTTCTGGCGGGTGCCTTTAACCACTCGACATTCCTCCGGAGCTGTTCCTTCGCGTTGGCTTGGACTTACTTGGCCCTTCCGCGCTATCCACGTCTAGCAACAAGTGGGTCGCTGTGGTGACAAATTACGCCACGTGCTACGCCAACATCAGAGCGCTTCCAACAAGCTGCGCCATAGATGTCACCGATTTTCTTTTACGTGGCATGATTCTGCAGCACGCTGCTCCACACTAACTGCTCACAGACCGTGGTCGGACATTTCTTTCTCAAGTCATCGCCGACGTCCTGCAGCCCTGCTCCACCAAGCACAAGCTGACTACGTCTTACCACCCACAGACTAATGGTCTCACTGAGCGTCTGGATCGCACCCTAAGAGACATGCTTACAAAGTACTTCTCGTCCGACCATACTGATTGGGACCTTGCCTTACCTTGTGTCACTTTTGCGTATAATTCTTCGCGTCACGACACTACCAGTTATTCTCCATTCTTTATGCTGTTCGGCCGAGAAGCCACATTGCCACTGGACGCATCTCTTCCATCCGCCGCAGCAGAGACCAGCGAGTATGCACTTGACGCCATCACAAGAGCAGCCCAAGCACGCGAAATTGCCCGCGCTCACCTCCTGACCTCTGTTGCGTACTCCAGGGTAGCGTACCGTACTGCTGCCGAGAAGTAGCGGCGCCTGCCTATCGAAGCTCGACCGACAACACTTATTGGGTAGCGTGGAGTTGTCGGCGGGCTGCAGGCATCCGGTAGATCATGGCGACCAAGCAAGGGCGAGACGATTTGATAGTGCGAAACTTGCACTGTTTATTCAAAGGTAGTTGAAATAAAATAAGAAGAGCATGAAGTATCAAGTATCAAGTATGAAGTAAGACGTCTCTCAAAGTACATTTCGGAGCCCCTTAAATAGCTCGCTACAAGTGTGGGCGGGATCTTGCTTCCGTCGAGGACACGTCACAGGCACGGAGAGAGGGCTCCGTGGGCTCCGGCTCAGGTTGTAGGGTGAATGACCTCTCCGGCCAAGAGAAGGTGAAAGGGGATGAGGTAAGCACACACGATGCCACGACCATGAGAGGAGGGGAAGGGGATGAGGTCGCCCGTGGGCTCCGGCTCAGGAGGTAGGGTGAATGACCTCTCCGGCGCCGTGGGGTCCGGCCAAGAGAAGGTGAAGGGGAATGACCTGTCGCCACGTGGTGTCAGACGCCAACCCTAACACCTCTCAAGACAAGCAACGCCGCTTGTACGATCGCCAACACAGAGACGTCCACTTCTCGCCTGGATCTCTGGTATTCCTGTGGACCCCGACTCGTCACGTTGGCCTGCCAGAAAAACTCCTGTCTCGGTACCCAGGCCCATATCAAGTGCTGCCGGCCGTGACTCGAGTTACCTACGACATCGCCCCAGTCAGTACCAGTGCCTCACCTGCCCCAAATTCCACTGAAGTTGTGCATGTCGGACGCCTCAAGCCATATTACTCTCCTGTCATCACCGATATTTAAACGCCCCGGGACGGTGCTTCTGCCGCCGGGGGTAATGATAGATGCACGTTGCGTGTTTCTTGTGGCCGATGCACGCGGGCGCCCAGACGAAGACGACGAACGCTCGCTGGCTCTCGAGCTGTCGGCTGAACTGGCCAGCGCTGCAGTTACCTTTTGTAGATATACTTTGTAAATAGTCTCCAGTCTTGCTCGCCGTGGTTGCCAAGAGGTTATGGTGTTGGACTGCTGTGCACGAGGTCGCGGGATCGAATCCCGGCCACGACGGCCGCACTTTTAGGGGGGCGAAATGCGAAAACACCAGTGTACTTAGATTTAGGTGCACGTTAAAGAACCTCAGTTGGTCGAAATTTCATCAGTCCCCCAGAACGGCGTGCCTCATAATCAGAAAGTGGTTTTGGCAAGTAAAACCCCATATTTTATTTTTTAGTCTCCAGTCTTAATCCTTTGTTCGCGTAACAATATTATAGCATTCTGATGCTGGAAAGGGCGAACATGAACAATGGAAATTTTGTTTTCGCATATTTCCTTAGTTACACAGTCTAGCATCCAAACAACGGATAGGCTGTAAATGTAGCTGACAACGAATTGTTTAACTGAAAACTTTCTTTTGTTTTGGTTCGGCGAGAACGGTTTTACTTCGGAAAAAAACAGTGACCGCTCAAACCGGTGTTAATTATTTTATGTTGATTTACGTAATCTAAGAATGGATTATAGGGAAATAGCGCGAGTTTAAATAATATTGTACGAAAAACTCGACTATGAGAGAGAGATCATGGACAACGCGTTCTATAAGTCGCTTTTTGCTTTACCTCCACGGAGCTGACCTTCATGCTTATGTTTAATTTTATAACAAGGTTATGCCGCGTCGCAACTAGAGCGAGAAATAATGAAAAACACAAGAAAACTAGACATTGCATCTTAATTGCACAGAAAAACTAAAAGAAATATCAAGAAGCATGCAGGGTGTTTTTTCGTGACACTAGTAAATACTACAAAAGTTGCGAAAGCACAGTTAAGGAGAAATATGTCATTTCTATTGCTGCTGCTTCAGTTTACATACCAGTGTTATAAAATTGACCTCCAGACAGGAAGAGCTGCTTGATTTCAATGATTAAATAGCGGGTGTTTTATTTTGAAGTTAACAGAAAAAAAAATAACCTGTAGCATATATTGCAATTTTGCTTATCATCTGGTTCACTTGAAGACAAGGACAACACGCATTAAAAATACAAGTACATATGTTCCTAATTAACTAGCTTTATTAAATAACCTTTACCTAATTACTTTAGGGCACATATTGCAATATACGAATTGAAGCCCGTATTTTCACAACGCACCTACAGAAGGAACTTTGTAACTAGCACCGCTTTTTTAGATGAGCGCTGACAAAATTGCAGTAAATATGCTCTGCTGTTCGACTTACTTTTTCAACCAAGATGCGCTTTTTTTTGTAGCTTAAAGGTTATTGGAACTCCAATGCATATTGTTCAAAGCTTTGGGAACGCGTGTCATCCTCAGAATTCGTTTCAAGTGAATATAACTTACGAAGTCAGCGGATACAATTTGTAGATTGCAATATGTGCCATAGAGTTATTAGGTTAAAGATGAATTAGCGACATATGTTATTTAGTCAGATATTCATTTTGATATGTCGTGAAAATAATGCTAGACTCTAGAGGTGCCACGGATGATCTTTAAAAATTTTATTTACGCTAAAAAAAAAACGGGCTGGTTCACGATCGCCGTTCGCGCAACACCGTATAACTATTTGAGGGTCACCAATTTCAAACGTTCACGAGTGTATTAGTAACACGCGTGCCTTCAGACGAGCTCCTGAAAACCACAACGGGGGTGGTATTCACTATATAAGAGAGAGCTCTTACTTGTCCACAAATTTCTTACCACTTACGAGTTACCGGGCTGCCCGGTTGCGTTTTTACAATTGCTAGTAGGTACAGCGGGGCATGGCATTTCTCACGGCGCTCGACGTGCGAGAGAAAATCTGGGGGCTTTTGCTCCTTGAATGTTTGAGTCTGCCTAGGCATTACGAACGAGGTTTCTTAGCACGTGTTGTATGCATTTGTCTCCTAGGCATGCCGTCCAGTTTGTTTACGCTCCGCCGCTGGCTGCCGGCGCGGTGAGGCAGTTGGCACGCACGTTTAGTGTTTGGACGTTTGGATGTTTGGTGATCGCTGTGTCTGATGGGGCAAGGTTCTGACTGGTGTTGTATGAGTCGTGGGTTGCTTTTTCGTCGCGACGATAGATTGCATTCTTTTTTTACAAGCACTGGTCCAGGAGGGCACATGTACCCGGCAAACGGAGGCCTCAGAAGAGAACCTGAGGTTATAATAAAGCAGGCGGCGCAGGTCTCCAGGGCACCCAAGGAGTAGCGGGGGGACCAAAGCTGGAAGCAGAGCGGCCCGTGAGCTTCGGCCTCGGCGAGCCCCAGCCCACGGACCAGTCCGGGTTCCAGCTTTGATGTCCCCGTTGCCGCCTTGGTATCCTTTAGGCGCCGCCAATAATGCGAAATAATGACACGTTATTTCAGTTAGTACAAAAGATGATTGAATAAATATGATTACGTCCAGCCGCCAACTTGCGACGCTAAGTTCGGCAATACCGCGCACCGCGACTTCTGCTGGCACGCCTAGGGACAAACGCGTACAACACGCGCTAAGAAACTCCACCGTAGTGCCTAGGCAGAGTCGTATATTCAAGGAGCGAAAGTCCCCACATTTCCTGCCTCGCACCCGCTCTTAGTCGCACATGTGCACAAACGTCTGTCGTCTGCGCAAGTGCCACGCCCCGCTGTACCTACTAGCAATTGTAAATACGCTGCTGGGCTGGCGGATCCGGGGACTGCAGTAGAAAAGCTTCTAGCGACATGTTGTGTCACCTTGTTCAAATAAAATGCATTCCAGAAATTTTTTGTAGTGCCTGAGCGTTCATGCAGAAGGAAAATCATAAGAGGACTACACTTAGATTCTATCGCTACTGATGCTTTACACCATTAGTTAAGTAGAATATGGTAGGACGCGGCCGTATTAGCTAAGTCTATCTTCTAGTTAAACACTGTGGCACAAGATGTCGCTTTAGAGAAGGCGGCTTTAGCAAAAGTGGTGAATGAAAACATAATTATGTTGTCTTTAAACGAAGCCATCCTTGTTTACACCTTTCAATAGCGATTCACTATTTAAATGACCGCTTCACTATAGCTGCACTCCACGTAAATTGCAATATCTGCGGTGGATCTTCGAGAGCGCCAACAACAACAAACACACGCACCCATTCCAGTTAGCTCTTCTTCGCGCAAATATAACGTTTTTTTTTATCGGTGTTCGGTTTAGTTTAGTTTCCATGGCCTGAATGACGCCATCAACCAGCAGCAATACAGAGACCGTGCACCTCGGAACCGCCGCATGCACTTTGACAGCAATCAGGTTGGCTCTTCCGCTTCCGTTTCCGAAATTAAACGACGCGCACCTCAATAATTCCTCTCGCAGGGGCTGCAATGCCCCTGCGAGAGGACGTCGATCAAATAATAGCAAAATAAGGGGGCGCCATTTCTGGCAGCATCTGCAGCCAATGAACCTTTCGGGGTCGTTTAAGCGCAACACTTCGCTCAGTGGCCGGCGTAGCTTCTCGAACGAAGCCTCTCATCGCCGTCGGAAAAACGTCGCGCAACTCGGAGCGCCGCCTCGGCAAGTTCACTGTGCCACTACTAGGAACGTACCATATCGCACACACTCGAGTAAGAGCTGCACTCGTGCGAGAGCCACCGCTTCCAACTTAACCACCTAAAATTGGAAAAAAAAAGGTTCAAGAACAAGAGTGCAGGGCCTCGCTGAAGCTATCGCTTGCTCTTTGATCATAAATGTGAGGGGTGCAGAATCGGGCTCTTTGTTGTTGTGAAAAACATCGCACGTACGTCGCATGTGTAAGGGCCGCGATTCGTCAAGATCGCGAAAAAAAAAGGTGTCCCTAACACCAATGTTTGCGGTATATAGCAGGTCGCAGGCACATCTAACGCCATGGGTGGTGCTCAAGACGACTGTGTGCCCGAATGCGATGCCGAAGCGAGAATGAGCAACGAAGACGGTGACAGCGGTGAGGTGACAGCGGTGAGGGCTGAAGAACACCAGGGGCGGGGAGTACGTGCGTGGACAAATAAATGCATTATAAAAACAATAGGCTTCGCTCTTTTGGCACAAAGGCATCAAGAGAATTACGCTCAGCCGATTACGTGAAAAAAGTGCCGCCCTTACACGAGTTTATGCGGTATACACTAGCCGTCACCGGAGCGGAAGGGATGATGGGTGCGAAGTTTTCCTGCGTCATAAGTGGAGGCACCGAGGCGCGGTCAACTTCAGCGACCCTCGTGGCACGGAAGGCAGCCATTGATGGGAACGCCATAACAATCGTGACGTTTGCTCCAGAGGGAGCGAAAGGGAAGCTACTATTTTCTGAGACGCTCATTAAGGCAGCTCGTTACGCCTCCAAAAGCTGTACGCGCCGCTGCGATGTGAAGTAACGAGGGGCTTCTTCGCGCAATGAGGAAGTCCCGGACGTAAGCGTGTATTATGGGCGAGACAACTGAACCCCCGCGCAGGCCGAAGCGCAGCTTGGGTGGAAGTGTTCTTGACTGGCGTATGATCGCCGCGATTCGCCTCATTCTGCACTGAAAACGAGTTGACGGGGGGCTCTAGGACTCTAATTCCTTGGCGTCCAAAATGACACTCCTTCGCGACCGCGCCCATCGTGTATGGAATACGTTGCGATGTGATCAGAAAAACGTTCACAGGCGCTGAGATTTAGCCACGGTTCGCTAATGGTGCGCTATGGCGGAAGCCTTAGACGCGCCTGCATTTGACGGTGCTGTATTGTACAGTTCCGAGCGTGCGTGGGCGGGGAGGGCGAAGCTAGGCACAGATGTCTGCCTCGAATTTCCGATGCCACGGGTCTATACTTGGCGTCACACTTGTAAGCTGCTATTCCCGTCTCAATAATATTAGCGTCAGGTCGAAGAGAATGCGCGCGTGAACGTACAGCGCGGAGATTCATTTTGTTCTCGCGTGGCGTAGTATGTTGCACGACGCGGCACATGCGGGTCGGTCGTGTCGCGGAAGTGACGCCACGTTTCACGCCAATAAGTGGCGCGAGTAGCCAAGAACGCGCGATGTCGGGAATGGGGGGGTTGGAGGTTTCTTTTTGGGGGGAACCTGGATGCTTCCTTCGATGGGAACGGGTGTGCCGCGGACTGTCCAGGGTAGCGGTTCCTTTTGCTTTCTATTGTGTTACTAAAGAGCTTCAGCCATGCGCTTACACCACCGATTCGCCTGCACCACCTGAATCAGTCCACAGAGGGCGCTGCACCCTGCCATTCGTTTCAGCGGCGCAGCAACAGCGTCCTCTGGGCAAGGCCGTTCGTTTGAAAATGTGCTGGAAAGATAGAGGGCTGGTGCATGATTTTGATGCACCCTCTCTTCTGTCAGTTACGTTCGACTCACTTACACAACCTGTATCACTTCGCAATGGTTCAGTAACAAGTTCAGGACGAGCGCAAGGCTAGTTCAGCAGTGCCGGCCACTGATGTCTACAACAGTGCAGATCAGTGGCCGGCCTAACTGGATAGCAGCGCCGCGCATAATCGAATGTCGAAGTGCAGACGTCGGCTAGCCCTTCCGCTTTCTTGTTTCGCCTGGGAGGCAGTGTGCGTCTCAGTGCGTCTCGATCAGTGTTTTGCTGTGCATTGTGCCTGAATCGCTGCCTTTTTCATTGCCCCTGCTTCAGAACACTGACCTGCTTCTAAATGTCGTGCATGTCGCCAAGGAGCTAGTGGACTCTGAAAATCACGGTGAGTATATGTAAATATCTAGCAGCGCTTATGGCGGGGATTATGGCAGGAATGGACACAAATCGCATTCCAAGGAATTGCGAGGACGTCGTAGGCCGGTACTTTCAGTTTGAAAGTAAACGAATTGAAACTGTCACGTGAGATGTTCAACAGTTTTCACCCGCCGCGGTTGCTTAGTGGCTATGGTGTTAGGCTGCTGAGCAGGAGGTCACGGGATTGAATCCCGGCCATGGCGGCCGCATTACGATGAGGGCGAAATGCGAAAACACCCATGTACTTAGATTTAGGTGCACTTTAAAGAACCCCAGGTGGTCGAAATTTTCGGAGTCCTCCACAACGGCGTGCCTCATAATCAGAAAGTGGTTTTGGCACGTAAAACCCCATAATTTTTTTTTATGTTCAGCAGTCTTGTCGCCCGTTATGCGAATCGTTTCTCTTCTTTCTAGATTCTTCAGGAGGGCGCACACGGATGAGTCCTGAGGCCAAAGATTTGCTTGGTTGTGCTCAGTTATATTGGCAGCCATTGGAGTAAGTGTTCTTTACCTGCCAGATTCGATTTATCCGAACCTTCAATGACACGTGTGGATTGAGCGCCTGTTGAACTCCTTAAACAGCAAAAACGGAGAAGTCATTGCATAGCCAAACAGGCATGATCAAGAACGGACCAAGACGGGCTTCTTGATGAAAAACTCCGGTAGAGGGCCGCGTAGCACCATAGGCATTGTTAGCGGGTACCACATAGATATCAACAAGCCCGATGAATTCTCCCAGTCCTACTTCAACCGCAAGAGGGTCCCGCGTCTGCTGCTCCAGGGAATATGCGATAACAGGAACAAGTTCATCGATGTCCTGCATAATAAATACTGCAGACTCTGCATACCCTGCTTCCATGCTTGATGACGCCGTACCGCGGTATGGTATGGTATAATGAACTTTATTATTGTCTTGAAGATCAACCTTGAGGTTGGCGCAGGCGGCTCCCACGTCGGGACAGTAAGGTTTACCTCTACCGCCGTACCGTGAGCCTTCTGGACGGCCTGCACTTGATCGAAAAGAACTCCACTGTGTAGGACCCGCCGCCAACCGTCTCTCTCCTTGTCACAGTATGTGAAAGACACAGGACACTGCCAAAGCATGTGATCCAAAGTAATGATGCCATTACACTTCTCGCAATTGATTGGTACCTCTCTTTCGGGATATAGCTTGTTAATAAAGTTTGAACATGGATAAGTTATTGTCTGCAACAATCTCAGTCACGGCTTGAGCTCTATTGAGCTTAGCGTGTAGCACTGAAAATTCCCTTCTTTTCATGTAGTAATGCCTCATGATTTCATTATATGTAACTAATTGGTCCCTGTTCTCCTCCTGTATATTATTAAGGTCCTGGTCGCGTAGTGCACGGATAGTAAGTCCTCGTGCAGCTGCGTTAGCCATCTCGTTTAAATTCTTCCGAGATGGATCGACAGACCCCATGTGCACAGGAAACCAGCGGATTTCGATCCTTTGGCTGTCCAGCTCACCGATCAGCTGGGCAGCTCTTTTGGTTACAAAGCCATTGGTAAGGTGCCTAATAGCCATCTTGGAGTCACTGTAAATCCTTGTCCACTTATTATTCTTTAAAGCCAATGCTATCGCTACTTGTTCCGCGACTGTCGTGTCTTTAGTCATGATTGTGATTGCATCCCGAGTGAGACCAATGCATCTACTACTACTGCCGTAAAGGCTTTCTTTCCCCTGACCCATGCTGCATCTAAAAAAGCCGCATGTTTTCTGTAGTGTTCTATCTCTTGCAGGAGAGCTTCGGCCCTTGCCTTTCGTCTTTCCAGGTTGTGCACCAGGTGCATATTTCTGGGGAAAGGAGTCGTCTTGTTTATCTCTCTTATGCTATCTTTTAGTTCTACTGTGCCTTCACCTGAAGTTTTGGATTCGGTTGGGCACCACCTTACCTCTTCTAGTATTGCTCTACCTGACCTTGTTCTAGAGAGCCTCTCTCTGTGGGCAATTTACTGAGCTTCAATTATCTCGGCTATTGTGTTGTAAAGCCCCAGTTTCATTAATTTATTATCCGGCGTGTTAATGGGTAACCCCACTGTTGTTCTGTCTGCGTCCAACTGAGCTTCCAGCTACATATGAGAAGTGACACAAGGCGAAAGAGCGGACCAGTCTCATGGCGCTCTCCTCTCCCAAACCTCTGTGTCTGTTAGTCATTCTCCTTAGCAGTCTTATTACTTCCTCAGTCTTGCTTGTGATGTGTTGTATTGTTCGTCCGTTTGCCTCGTTTGCCGCCAGGAATAACACTAAAACTCTAATGGATTCTACTTGCTTAATAGATTCGCGGTTAGTATAATCCTGGGTTCTTCCCCGGGAACATATCCCCTCGGTTTTCTACCCCTTCTCCTGTTATTGCGTACAAGTTCAGACTTATGAGCAGAGCAATTGAGCCCAATGTCTTCTAAAATAGACTCTACCTCATAAATACTCTTCTGAAGTCTACCTTCCGCATGTTTCATACTTCCTTAAGTGGTCCATATAGTCACATCTTCTGCATAAATGGTAAAGTGAATGCCCTCTATCCCTTTTATTCCCTTTGCCACTTTTGACATGGCCAGGTTGAAAAGCATAGGTGACAACACCGACCCTTGTGGCGTCCCTCTGTCACCGAGATCCATCTTCTTTGATTTAATATCCCCGAATCTAAGGTGAGCTGAACGATTACCAAGAAAGGCTTTGACCCCTTCATAGAGTTTTCTGCCCAATCCCAGTTCGGAAATCACTTCAAATATTGCTCTATGCTCAATTCTGTCAACAGCTTTTACGACATCCAACCGCAAGAGAGATAGAGTGTTTTTTTTTTTTGGTTTAGGTAATAGCAGTTGATCTTTGATTAACAACATGGCATCTTGTGTGGACAAGCCTGATCTGAAACGAATCAGATTACCCAGTAGGATGTCATTGTCCTCCACATATTTCATTAACCTGTTCAATATGACATGCCCCATTGTCTGCCCTAGACATGATGTTAACGAAATTGGCCTGAGATTATCCATGTTGAGTTGTTTGCCCGGCTTTGGTATTAAGCTAGTATTGGCCGTCCTCCATTCTTCTGGATATACCCCATCTTTCCATAGTTAATTAATGTATGTGGTCAGATATTTTATTGATTCGTCGTCCAAATTCTTAAGCAATCTGTTAGAGATGCCATCCGGGCCAGCTGCTGACCTACTTTTCAGATCATACAGTGCCATGCGTACCTCACCTTCGGTGAATTCCTGATCTTTATATTTGCATTCTACCCCTAAGTAATGGGGATAACTCACATCCTGATCCTCTTTCCTGAGAGGCAAGTATTTAGTTGCCAATCGCTCCATTATGCTCTCCGCGCTTGCAGTCTGACTTCCCTAGTGTACTAGTAATGAGCACAATTTTCCGGCACGGAAGAAACCCTATAAGTGATGCTACTTCAGCAATGGTGTTCTATTAAGAATGCCTTTGGTGTGCCATAACAAAGATTCCATAGACTTTACTTTGTTGACGATGCAATGATGAAACTGTGCTGCCTCATAATAACGGGTGTTTGTGCGTTACGTAACGAGGAGAGAGATAATTTTATTGAGCTGCGAGAAAGAACAGAGCTCGAGGATGTTGAAAACAATGACGAAAATGATATTACCAACCGAAGTTTGGCTGCCTAGCTTGAGGAAGGCCTCACACGAAATCAGTGCTCGTGTCCCATTTCCTTAATAGGGCACTCTCCATGTGGGAGCTAACGTGAAGCATTCCTGTGGAGTTTAATAGAAAAGAAGCATTAATTCACGCTCAAAACTGATTTAATGGCGGCACATGCCTCTGTGGCATCAACGAGGGACTCCAGAAGTGCCATTCCCTTCTCGAAGCGCACTTCCCTCTCGTGCTTTGCAGCCGTATATTCTTCAACAAGAGCCTCAAGGGAGGTACTGGATTTTCTTTTCCTTGCTAGACTTCTGCTTGTCTGGTGGGATGGCCCTGGCTTCTCTATGCTGTCGAAGCTCACCACATATGTGGCCTCTCCAAAATAAAAATGAAAAGATCAGGCTTAGAAACAACTACATTTCGATTGGGGTCATTTTACCTGTTCGTATTGATAGACTCCCTTGGCGCCAGGACAATAGTTGGTGCTATGTGTTGTTCGCGCTGCATCACGTCAGACATCTCCCTAGGGAATAATAAAATGTGAGATAGTTGCTGCAACGCATTAACGGCAACAATGGTCTATACTCACTCCTGATACTCGCAGATAAGCAGGGTGTGGCTAGATGAGGAGTTTCTTGTGTTGCTGCGCGTGGAGGCACTCTCCAAGCTCTTCCACTTGTTACACGTCTGCAGTGCACTCGCGGTGTACTCAAAATACGCGAAAATAAGCTGGGCGAGGGGGAACCACTAAATTTTTTTTGTACCGAAAAAAATGCGACGAGAGCCGTGGAAGTCCAACATATACAAAGTAGTCAACTGACTGCTTGAGTAGAGACATTCTGACATAATTATTAATGAAACAGCTACCTCATGAAAGCACAAACTTGTGCTGCTATTGCCCAAGGCATATGTTTTCATGCATTTTGCCACAGTGTAATTTACATGTTCCACATACCATGGTAATGATTTAACTCGCTGATCAGATGAAACAGGCAAAACGCTTAACAAGACGAATTATGCAGCGCAGTTGGCCCGGAATGGTTAAATACTTGTTGAACATTAGATTGTAGGACGTACATAATCTAGGGGAAAGGAGTCTAGTGACGAAGAGCTAGTGGGGTATGAGTAGTCTGACAGAATTTGTCAAGCCCACGGTCCTGAATGGTATTAAGAGTTTTAATGAGATGAGAATGGGGCGGATCAAATGTAGCACAGGTATGCAGAAGTTTTGATTGTACTAGGGTCTTATAAGCAACGCATTGCGCGGAACACAGTGACCCCCCTCCCCCCCCCCCCCCCCCCCAATGCACACACACAAAAACAACATTGCAGAAATTGCAGCGCTTCCCTTTCTGCTAACGTGTGAGTCCAGAGGTGACGTGGATAGAACTGTAGAGAGGAAGGAGGAGAAGAGTCAGCTCCCATACAAGGAGGGCGGGGGGGGGGAGTTTTCGGGTGAAAGCAAGGAAATACTACTACTATACGGCAATGGTTGCGGGGAAACTGGATAAGCTTAAGTTAAAGGTACGGTATGGTACGTTCCTGCTATTTCAGAAAAATAAGCACCGTGCTAATATGTGAAGCGGACAAATTACGCAGGGCGTGCAGAAGTAGAGCCGCATTAATTAAAGCGCGCCGCAAGGTCCAGGCGGCACTACGGAAGCGCTCGACCATCAAATCAACACTTCTGTGTCCGCCACGCGGTAGCTTTGCGGCTATGACATTGCTAGAGGTCGCAGATTTGATCCCGACCGCGGCAGCCGCATTTCGACGGGGGCCAAATAAAATACGCACGAGCAATTGGATTTTTGGACTCGTTAAAGAACATCGCGGTGTCAAAATTAATCCGGAGTCCGTCACTACGGCGTGCCTCGCAATCCGATTGTAGTTTTGGCACGTACAGCCCCATAATCCAGTTCAAGCTTAATACATCTGTCACAATGCAATGCGCCGTTAGAGGAAATGCCAATGCTCAACCCTCTCGGAAGTAATGAAATATGGCGCACAACAACGCCTCAAGGAAACACTGTCTGTTCTGTGTGCTACACAGATAAACAGCAGTGGTGCACGCAAGATAACGTTTAACATCAACTTCCCACTCTCGTATTATACTCAACGTTGAAGAAATTAAACTTTCACCGTAAAGATCACCGCTAATCATCGTCAATCAAAGCAACCAGCACAGAAAGCTTCACTCACATCTGCATAATTTTATGTAGAACGTATTGAGCAACAGAAAGCCGTATCTCGAGTTTTTGATGTTGCTCTACATTTTTCTCGTCGACACTTTTGATCTAATTATAATATTTGGGAAGCTGATTAATTAATGAACGCTAATTACTTAGTTAGGCAGAATGAAAAAAAAATTATCTGAGTATCTCCAAGCGACGGCAAACAACATTACCTTAGTTGTGTCCAGCTACGTATCATTTGCATATTTTCGATGTTTGGCTCATATTACGTGGCACAGCCTGTATAGCTTTCGCTAGGGTGTGGTGCTGTCACTGGTGGGGCTACCGGCTTGTGTGTAATTGAGGACTGCAGTCAGGCACTGGGTCAGCTGCCCGGTAGAAAGGTGCAACGACTTCCCATCCTTTAATTTTTTTAGCAGCAACTGGCTCATGGTTGCCAGTTGATGTTCATGTGGTTGAGGTGCGAGAAATACGTTCACAATCGGGCAGCGACCAATTATGGAGAGGCAGCTGCAAATGCACAAAAATACTTGATTAACGATTCAGGTGCTGTCATTAAGAGTGCGCAGATTTTCTTTCTTTGCACCAGAACCGCTCTCACGATTTGTTCGTGAGCCGTGGCGCCCATTTGATGAGATTCTCGGCTAGGCTTTCCGAAGTTTCTTGAACAAAAACTAAGCTATCCGCAGTACAACATGGACGCATCAAATGCCTTATTAGTGAAGGGTCCGCGTGCTTCGGCACGACTACTTCACTTACGTGTAGGAAGAATCGGCAGGTATATAAAAGGCGGGGAGAAAGAATAACGCAATGGGCAGCAAATGAGAGTACACGGCGTATTTCCGCATGCACAAAACAACTTTGCCATGGTTTATGTTCTTCGAGTATTTAAATGTTTCTATAATTTCCCGCAAGAAGGCAGTAACTAAATCAAATTAAATTGGTGTTCGTTAAAAATGAAATATACATAGGTACAGGAAGTGGATAAACCAAAGCAAAACGTTGAACTCGTGATCTTGGCCTTCGACTCACCGCTCTTCAAAGCAGAAGAGAGTGGCATGCGACAGCGTTATTTGTTAGACGAACATATCACATACATTCGCTATGACCAATGCGCAAAGGGTGCATCAGTGGAGTGATAACCAAATAAGGTAGCAAAACGGTCATGGCTAGCCCGGATATAATTTATTCATGATACCGAGAAAGTGCAAGTGAAGTTTTGAAATGAGGTGTCTTTTGACCGTACGTTTGTGGTCAGCATTTTGTTGAGTAGCATTGGAAGAGTATAGGAAAGTCTTGGCTTGGCTCTAATTTGTTCGCGGTTATTGCACACTTCGTTGCTCAGGGTACCGGACTACACACGCAAGAATGACAGACAGACAGACAGACAGACAGACAGACAGACAGACAGACAGACAGACAGACAGACAGACAGACAGACAGACAGACAGACAGACAGACAGACAGACAGACAGACAGACAGACAGACAGACAGACAGACAGACAGACAGACAGACAGACAGACAGACAGACAGACAGACAGACAGACAGACAGACAGACAGACAGACAGACAGACAGACAGACAGACAGACAGACAGACAGACAGACAGACAGACAGACAGACAGACAGACAGACAGACAGACAGACAGACAGACAGACAGACAGACAGACAGACAGACAGACAGACAGACAGACAGACAGACAGACAGACAGACAGACAGACAGACAGACAGACAGACAGACAGACAGACAGACAGACAGACAGACAGACAGACAGACAGACAGACAGACAGACAGACAGACAGACAGACAGACAGACAGACAGACAGACAGACAGACAGACAGACAGACAGACAGACAGACAGACAGACAGACAGACAGACAGACAGACAGACAGACAGACAGACAGACAGACAGACAGACAGACAGACAGACAGACAGACAGACAGACAGACAGACAGACAGACAGACAGACAGACAGACAGACAGACAGACAGACAGACAGACAGACAGACAGACAGACAGACAGACAGACAGACAGACAGACAGACAGACAGACAGACAGACAGACAGACAGACAGACAGACAGACAGACAGACAGACAGACAGACAGACAGACAGACAGACAGACAGACAGACAGACAGACAGACAGACAGACAGACAGACAGACAGACAGACAGACAGACAGACAGACAGACAGACAGACAGACAGACAGACAGACAGACAGACAGACAGACAGACAGACAGACAGACAGACAGACAGACAGACAGACAGACAGACAGACAGACAGACAGACAGACAGACAGACAGACAGACAGACAGACAGACAGACAGACAGACAGACAGACAGACAGACAGACAGACAGAGAGAGAGACAGACAGACAGACAGACAGACAGACAGACAGACAGACAGACAGACAGACAGCGCTGTAATTGGAAGCATGAAGCACGCTCGCCATTTCTGTGGGTACGGAATGCTTGCGCGAGTCTTATACTACCCATCACAGTGGTACAGTGGCTATATGGCATTCTTCTGGTAAACACGAGGTCAGGGGTTACATGCAGCTGCTTACGAAGCACTTTCGACAGTCGTTTAAGTGGAAGAGTGCACCAGCGCATGTATCACTGCGTGAAATGAGAACGCCTTAAACGATGCAATCTTGGCAGACGACTGGGAATGGTGCCTTCAATCGCCGACCATCACTCACGCTTCTGCCCGAACTGCTCAGTTTGTCGGGAAGCGGAAATAGCACTTGCGCTCGGTATGACCAAACGGTTATCAGCACCATCGTTTGTTTCTTTCTGTCGTTAGATCCGCGACTTAATTCTGCATGCCCCGAGGTTACGACTTAAGACCCTGCGAGCACACAACGTCGACACGTGGATCCAGCGCCCGGAAGCGGCTGTGGGAAGCAGACCGGCTTTCGACCATGGCCCATTATATGCGGTCACCGCATCGATTCCTGAAGATCTGTAAGTGGGCAGGCAGCGACAGCATGATTCACGATGAAACGTTTCCTGCGATCAATTCAGACGGCCGGCTCATCGGTAATCGATAGTGTACTGGGCGCACCGAGCATAGGCACAGGACGACACAAGAAGTCGCTGTGTTTAGAACGCCAAGCATGCGAGGAACATTGTTTAAGGAGGAAAACGAGGGCGATGACGAATATAGCATCAAAATGAATGACGCTCCCCCCCCTCCCGGCTCGATTTGCCCTGGCGCGCAAACATTACTTTTTTTGCTTTATTGCTTGGTTTTAGAGAAGGCTTTTGAGCGGCCACAGCCATGTGGACACGTAGAATTCTATTCGCTACCTTGAAAGTAAGAATTATTTTGACATGTGAGCTTCAGTAGAAATGAAAACAGTGCAAGTTGGTTGGTGTAGATGTGTTTACATTGTTACCAAAAAACAACAACATCGCGATCGACACAACAGAGAGAAAAAAAGAACAGACAGAACGAGAACTGGTTCTACAGCTCAGTGCCCTAATGATCTAGACAGGAACCCGCCAGTGGCTATGGCGTTGCACTGCTGAGCTCGAGGTAGCTGGTTCGCACAAGGCAAAACAAAGAGTAAATTGCAAAGTGCTGTCAACCCTTAAGGCATTTCCCTAAATCTAGGGATTTGAGGTCTTGTTTAGGAACAACTTTTTAAATCCAGGAAAGATTTGTGAAGAACTGTAGTAATGCAAAACGTTCACTGCAATATCATTTAAGTTTGACCGCAGGGACTTGATTTGCTAAATTTATAAAAATTTGCTTGGCAATAAATTTAAAGTATACTGTCGCGGTCTATCCGTAGAACAAAAAAGTTTACCTATATGAAAAGTATATTGCAAAAGCGAATAACCAGGGAAATGTAGCGAATTTCTTTCTTCGATTTTGGGGAAAACTGGTTTCAGAGGTTCACAGCACTGGCTTTGCATTAAAGAAAACGCTACCAGGAAGCAGAGTTCAATCGAGTCCAACTTTTTCCCGCTCAACCGCAAAAAAAAAAAAAAAAAAAGAAACGCAACAGACTAATGCGACCCCACAGACTATTACACTTCCACCGAAGCTGTGTCTGTGGAAATGCATTCTAAATTTGAACTACTAGTATATAAAATACAAATTTTAACATGTTGAACGTATTTAACTAATGACGCGGGCTTCACTTAGTGCAAATATAAGTTAGGGAGAAGACAAGTATTGAGCAGCTGTTTACGAAGCTCAGAACGAATCCAGAAAGAATCAAATTGCCCCACAAGTCAGACTTCCAGTTATTCCGAATACGAAATCGGGGTCACGTACACATGTCTGCGGAATCTGGGAAACAGTCAGATAACTGCCGCACAGATATTTCGAGCACTTCCTTAATTTTTTTTGCAAAGGCTGTAATATACCCAAACCCATTTACATTAGCAGGCCAATCAGCCATAATGACCCCTCCCCCCCCCCCCCCCCTGGCGGTTCCTCTTTCTACTGCTCCTAGCATGGCGGGATGAATCCTACGACTTTCGTAGAACACGCAACGCTCTGCAGTGCTGACCTCAACAATTTACTGCAACGTCTGTGATAAACGCACACATCTTAAATTTCCCGCGCTGCTCACCCATGACTCGACTCCAATTGCCACAAAATATAAACAACGTGCATTTCTTTAGTTCCTTAAAAACCCCGGGCTTACCTACTCCCTACCACGCAGAACGCATGCAGAAAACGACTATTGCGGATAACGAGCATATACAACACCTTCGAGATATTATGTAACCTTTCTTCAGACGCTAATCGCGTATCTTCAAGATCACGGGATCACGTTTTCTCAAAATTGCTGGGGTACTAAACGCACACAAGTAATCGTATGGGTGCCTGAAGATTTCTATAGGACCTCGGTTACCGTCAACTACAACCGTCGCTTCTGCGATCGAAAGCCACGCTTTTTCAGACTACGAGGAAACTTTCGTCGCACGTATACACGTGAAGGCGCATGAACCCTCCGCATTTGGTTTAGACATTCGACGGTAGTGCTAACCCACATGCAGTCGAGAGTTTTTAGCTTGTATGTATGCGTATTACCGTTTGCGGAATTATGGGCAGGGTCACTCTAGCATGGGCTCCACGAGACGTTCATTTGAGGGATCGCCAGCCGTTTGTGCGCCGGCGCGAGTAAGAGCGGGAGCGAGAGAGAAAATCTGGGGGCATTTGCTCCTTGAGTATATGACTCTGCATATGGGCACTACGGAGGAGGTTTCTTAGCGCGTGTTGTATGCGTTTGTCCCCTAGGCATGCCGGCATTGCGGAGTGCGCTTGAGTTTGTTCACGCACGGACGCTGGCTGCCGGCGCGCTGAAATAGGTGAAGCAGCGCGCACTGACGCCCCCTTTGGCGACCGCTGTGTCTGAGGGTACGTTGGCGAGACTTTCTCGCGCCTGCGGCGCTGGTGCTGAGTCAGTCATGCCGGATTAAACCTTTCTTGCCCCTTGCGGCGCTCTACCTTAACAAAAATATCACTGATTTTTCCGGGGGAGCAGTATACGGGCCGTAGTAGTGGCCCGGCCTGCTCTTCTGGTGCAGTATCTTCGCTCTTGGCAGGCTTTTCGTACGCGGCTGCCCGCCAGTTTTCAGGAGCATATATAGTGGTCCCCTTTGAATGAAATAAATGCACAACGCCTTAGCAACCGCGGTTGAACGACACTGCCTGATATCACGCCGTGAGGATTATTGGCTTTGCGTCTTGCCCACGTTAGGCTAAATTAGCTTCGGTTTAGGTTACCTTAGGTTACGTTAGCGCAAAGGGAGTCAGGGTGCCGCGGCGTGTTGTCACAGCGGTTACGCCGTGTGGATTTTTGTCTTTGCGCCTCGGCCATGTTAGTTAAGTTTAGGTTAGATCAGCGTAAAAGGCGTTAGGATGGTGCGGCGTATTCTCATAGCCGCTGCAGGGGTGTCGAGCGTCACCGGCGGCGTTTCAGCCCCTTGCGTTCAAACGCGGTTGCTAAGGCGCTCTGACTTGTAGATTTTCAATACATATGCCACCCGACCTCTACTACGGTCCCTACTGCTCCCACGGAAACATCTGTGATGTTATTTCCAAGGTACGTCGCCGCAAGGCGCGAGAAAGCAATGGTCCGGCGCGACAGACTTAGCACGAGCGCCGCAGGTGCGAGACAGTCTGTCCGACATAGCGGTCGCCAAATGGGGCGTCAGTGCCCGCTCCTTCCCCTGTTTCACCGCGCCGGCAGCCAGCGTCCGAGCGTAAACAAACTCGACCTTACAACGTACGCTTAGGGAGAAACGCATACAATGCACGCTAAGAAACCTCCTCCGTAGTGCCTAGGCAGACTTAAATATTCAAGGAGCAAAAGCCCCTAAATTTTCTCTCTCGCCACCGCTCTTACTCGCGCCTGCGCACAAACGTCGGGTGATCCCTCAAATGAACGTCCCGATTGGCTCCCGGTAAACTCGGTCGGCAGAGTGACGCTTCTGCCGACAACTCTTGACGCTTTGTCTGACTACTTGAAGCGTTTTTGGGTTATGTGGGTGTTGTTGTCGAAGCAACGTAAAAGAACAGGGACTACATATTGCAGACTGCGTCACCGCCGACGCTTTATATGAGCATATAAGTAAAATATTATTTGTTGTTGTAATAATAGCTCCGTATCCTCGCTGATTAAACTCTGATACGCAAGATGGCGCCACCAAGCCGATTGCTCACGCTCATGTCAATGAACGGTCAGGTAGTCGCGTCACCCAATCAACCAGAAGCGCGGAGTCGAAATAAGCGCGTGGCGACATTTCGCTGGCAAGTCCAATTCCTGATCCGTCAGGCTCGTCTGCGCTCTACAAGCCAATAGTGGCGCCTTGCTTCAGATCAACGTACAGAGGAAGATACGCGAGTCTGAACGGTTAGTTGCTACGGCTCTGTAACCTTTCTTTACCACGAGAAGTCCACAATGAGAGGTACGTCGCGCTCATAAGGGAGCCGTCCGGCGCCAATTTAAAAACGTGGCCAGTTTCAAGTAGTGCGTGTCGTTTTTACCCGATCTATATTTAACTTTCCGTGCGAGAAGCAAGCAGCCAGGACATTAATGTGCTGCCCTCAAGTTTATTCATTGAGCACCTCCAGGCGACCGGCCAATCTATATGTTGCGCTACACTGTGGCACCATCTTACGGAGGTCGCGGGAAACGAACTGACAAGAAAGAAACTGCTGCGACGGCAGCTCGGCGTAAAACAAACCGCCAACTCTTCGCGTGTTTTTGAAAGGTTTTCATTTTGCATCAAAGTAGTTTCCAAAGCATGATTTCGTTCCTCCTTGCCTACTACAGCACCGGTTCGGCGACGTAGCTAAATTGTTTTCGGAAAAGCGAGAGCTGCAAAGCGAGCACGCTAAGAAGCGTGAATAAGAAGTACAAGGAAATTTACTTGCGGATGGCTAATTACGAGTTGATGATTTATTACTTCTACAGAATTATCGGCATTTATTACCGCCAATTGACTACTGTCACCCTCTTTGTGGTTGTGGCATTGACGAACTGTTTTAGATCTCTGTATATTGCTGTATTCTTTTTTGCCCCTTCCGCGTTAATAAACCTTCCTCATATTCTGACGGATTGTAATGCTAAACAACTCATTCGACTCTACTATTCAATGTATTTATTAGAACAGAGACGTATTCTAGAGACGAAAATGGCTCGTGATCATCGGTAAACTGAATCAATTTAGAGATATCTTGGTTAACAGGTTAATTGCCGTGGATGAGTTCGCAAAAAGAAAACACTGTTCTGTCGCGGGCTTTTCCACAATCTGTCACTTGTTTAAAAACGATTATGGCAATCAAACGGCGTTGCTAACCAACTTCAGCATCTCTGCACAGGTGTGAAAAAAAAAGAACGATGTGCTTGTATGTTCCCTCTGATTTTACCATACGTTGGACGCTACGGCTCACGCCCAACGCCTACGAACCAGCCTACCTTTAAGCTAGTCTGGAAACTATTTGGTCCGCTGGTGTGTGCTTCTGCAGCGATTTACCTTGAAGTGATACCCCAATCCAACGGGTATAATTAGTCTTACTTTTGCCTCAGTAATTGTGGAAAGAAATTTTGGCCTATATAAAGTAATTCATCGCAACAGCATGACATAAAGCAAACGTCACTAGCCAAGACAACACAGCATTGCATGCAAACCAAGCAGAGGAAGAATGGTGGTGTGCAGGGGTGTCAGAATATTCGGAACATTTGAGTAACGAATCGAATAGGACGCTATTCCACTCGGTCTTCGAACGAAATAATCATAATTTGTCAATGCCATTATTTTTCGAATACTTTTTCAATGTCTCGAAACGTCAACTGCGCCCAAGTAAACGTAAAACTGGAGCAAAAGTACGGCAAATTTTAACCGCCATGGGCATAGTATAGCAATAAAGCGGGAGAACTTGTGTAGTGGACTAGGCCACGTCCCTTAGTCCTACTTTCTAGGCTGTAGAGCGATTGTTGGCACTCTATGAAGAGCGCGGGGCACGTGAAGGAGCTACTTGTTTGCTCCTAATGCACAATTTGTGCTTTTAATAAACAACACTTCATAACGTACTATATGTAATGACCGAAACTTGCTAACTGGATATACCCGCCGTGGTTACTCAGTGGCTATGGTGTTGGGCGGCCGAGCACGAGGTCACATGATCGAATCCCGGCCACGGCGGCCGCATTTCGATGGGGGCGAAATGCGAAAACACCCGTGTGCTTAGATTTAGGTGCTGTAAAAGTCGTCGGACGATCCCACCGCTGGCATACAGTAGTAGGAGTTGTCGGACGATCGGAGGAACTTGGGGCGACAGGACTAGGCGAGCAGGATTTATTTACATTATTTACAGTTCAGACAAGACATGCATCGACAGTCTAGCGTGACTCCCAAATAGAGCCCGCAAGACAAAGCATACAGCGAACGAGCACACAGCTCACGAGTACATTGACGAGCACAGAGCACGAAGACAAGCAATCTCTGGCAGCCGACACTCGCTGCTTATAAGCACTTGGTTCCCCCTTGATTCCAAGGGGACGGAAACGTTCGTACAGTCATTGTAAACACGCCGCCTCTCCCCGGGACGGCTTACACACACACACAGGTGCATGGCCCGGAGCCGACGTCAGAGGGGCTTCGTAGAACTCGGAGCCGACCCGAGTAGCGCGCCTGGGTAGCACATTGTCTTGCGTCTTGGTCGGCGCGTTGGAAGGAGCCTACGACGACGTTCCCGCGGCAACTCCCCCACCCGTAGCAGGTCAGGTCCGCGTTGGGGACTTCGGTAACAATAGTTGGCCTGCCGAACTCATTCACAATGTCACTCGTCACAATGGTGACGAGGCTACAGCGTAACGGTGGCGGTTTCAGCACAAAGCCTGCTTCGTCAAACGCATCCTAGCTGAAGCGACGGAGAGTGGAGAGGACGGGTGTATTGTTCCCGACACAAAGTCGACTTAGTCACGCCGTGACTAAGTCGACTAAGTTGTTGTCGGTGGCGTTCCAAGATGAGGTTGCCACCGCTGGCGTAAATGGCTGGCAAACTTGCACTGCATCTGGCCGTTCTTAACAGTGCACGTTAAGGTACCCCATGTGGTCGAAATTTCCGGAGCCCTCCACTACGGCATGCCTCATAATCAGAAAGTGGTTTTGGCACGTAAAACCCCATATATTTTTTTTGCTAACTGAATACTGCGTTGCGAGCATTGTTTCGTAATAACTCTGATAAGGGCTATTCATTATACTAAAACTGTTCGAAAAATGTTCGATTCCATTCGCTTCCGGCACTATTCGAGTCATATTCGATTCGGTTTCAAAAGTCGCTATTCGCACACCACTAGCGGTGTGCATCGCATTTGTCAAGTGGAAGCTTAGAACATTCGAAATAAAAAGAAAACTGTCTTAAAATAGCTCCGGCTCGGCAGCGACAATTTTATTTGTTTCTAAAGCACTGCTGCCGAGGCTACACACGTCGACGCAGTGAAGCGAGGTCGACGAAAGCACTCGCTGCTGGCTGCGTTCTACAGCGAGTTTCACTAAAATTTGCAGTGTGACAACCTGCGAATGAGACAGGGTAAGTGCACTCGCTCCAAGTAACATTAAATCTGCCCTTGCGGCCTAAATATAGCTTACCGCATAAAGCAAACATTTTAGTCAGGCGAGGCGGTCTGTTACTTTGTCCAAATACGTTCGTCCAGAAAATTCTAGATGTCTGCATGTCTAGGAAAAACGCTCGGTGGCATGAATGCCTCTTTCCTGCATCCAGCTTCGCAGGGTGCCTACCGTCAGGTGAGTGAATTGATCGTGGCCCATTCGCGTGCAGCCTTAGGGATAATTCAAAGCGGGACTACAGCGAAGGAAGCGAGTTGGCTCGAAGGAAACGGGGCTGTTTCGAAAGAAAACGTTTTGACGTCGTTCGCGCAGGTACTCTGCAGAATAGGCAGGTAGGACGGGCGAAAGTTGAATGTGATGCAAAAGTTCCATAGTTCAGCACTGAATGATTTTATTTTTTTTAGAACAATGTATCGGGTGATATCCTTATACTAACCTAGATATGCATGCGGCAACCGCTCTTTTTGCCGCATTGGTGACACCGGATCACGCAGCAGCGCTTCCGGAAGAGCGCAATCCGTCAGCCCAACGTCCATTTGCGAACGCGAGTGGGGCTTCGCTGGTCGACATTGTTTGGAGATCGCCGCCCGTCATAGCTGCCCCTTCAAGCCTCAATTTATGCAATCTATATAAAATGTATTCTAACTGAAATCTTTATTTATTTATGGACGTATTTTACAACGAAGAGCAGAAAGACTCCACAAACATTGTGCGTTCGACATATACTCAACCTATGATTGTGCAGTTCATACTGCAAACGTAAAAAAGAAACAGTTGAAATAGGCGACTGAAACGATGTTTAAGATGCAGACTTTAGGCACTCGCGGGCTGCAAAACCCTAACAACAGCAGTAGCGACAAAGAAAGGAGGGTTCTGCTGGAATTACTCCCTGTGGGTCCCTTATTTTATTAACGTGTGCGTGCCGTGAACTCCATCGAAATTGACGAGTACAGTAGTAACACGCGGAAGCAGAAGGGGCAGATTCTTTATAAAAAACTCTGAATCTTTCCGACCTGTCGGCCACGGTATGAATATTATCAGAGTTTCATAAATATTCAAATATTGCGCTTTCTCTGTCTTTCTTGTAGTAATTAGACCTTTAGAGCTGTCCAGATGTCGCGTGGTCCACTCTAGAATTTACGTTCTGGGTAGTTTCTGCGACACATCATGCCTATCGTACGAACCCGCGCGAAACCACAGACGGGCGCGATGCAAAGAAAAAGGTTATGTGAAAAGTAAACCGCCATGCATCGTGGTAAAGAAATACCTCAGTGTACGCTCATCAACTGTGCCCACGTCAAAACCAATGACAAGGGACAAGGCGAGCGCTTACAAATGGCGTGATCGCTTGGTAACGAGGTGTCCGTGGTGTGTCCAATTCAAGCGCACGCAGTGCATCACGGCCGCAGAGGTAAAGCGGGGTGAACTTTTAACGGCACACGTTACGTTGAAAGATAGCATTGTTGCACAGTGTTTACCTGAGCTATATAGAAAAAAAAGTGAATTTCCCAGCGACAGGCGAGTTGCACTGCGAGAGGACTTAACCGCACAGAAGCTACTTTGTCGTGCCCGCAGTAAGAATGGGATTGTCCTATAGCGTGGGCGGCTCAACCAGGAGAGTCGCGCAACTGAGGGTTCGGCACAGGAATCTAAACTTATCCTGCCAGTGTTTCAACCTCAACGTAACGACAAGGGAATACTCTGCGGTTTGAAGAGAGTGCAATTTCTGCATGCATCCAAGCAATTCTCACCCCGAGGAACCGAAGACAACGTAAATGGAGATCTCGCAGCTTTCTTCCGCGTTTCGTATGACGGGCACGCGGGCGCTGCAGCTTTGCGTCCCTGAAATAGACGATAAAGAGGAGTGACTGTGAGTCCGTACAGTAGAAGCAGAGCGGGGTTAACTTATGGACTTAATGGGTTACAGCTCCGAGCAGCGGGTTGCCAGAGGGTTCCATGTAAAATGTTTTCCGGACGGGCCCCTCAACAATGGTAACAGCCCCCGTCAGAAGCTTTAATTGTACATTAGAACTTATAACAAGCTGTCTAGGGAAGCGTTCTACCACAAGTATTCTTTAAAAGCCTATTAGTGTCCGCCCTCAGGTGGTAAAGGTCGCGCACCAGGTCGCAAGTGGTGGTCGAAATTTCACGCGCTATAAGCTTTTAATTTTGTTTTAAAGTAAAAGGTAGAGTCGCATATGCGCTTACTAGTATTCATGTAGATCGTGTGCCCCATGTTCATAATTTAGAGCGTCAGGGTATAACTCAAATGTTTCTTGGACGGCGATGGAGCAGTTCGCGGATGTGTGACCTACTTCACTGGTAAATGATAGCAATGCGCCTGTTTGATATTTTGTGTTATATCAAAACCTCAGGGAAGGAAATGAATACGTGCTCTTTTTCATTACATAAATATTGCAAAAGCTATGCCAACCATCAATATGTCCTTGTATGTATGTTCATGTGTAGGCACGTAAGTTAACCTTTCATGTGGGAGTAAACATTAAAACAGTAGGCGAACCTCGTTCGTGTCAATATTCGACATATTAACCGATCTCCGTGAACGTCGTCGTCATCATCATCAAAGTTGTCACTAGTAAATCATATTCATCGTTATTGGGGCCCCGAGGCAAACTTAACCCCGGGTCCCAGCATTTGTAAATCCAGCACTGAGTAGAAGTGCCTGTATATATCCCACTAAAAAAAAAGTGAAAAAAGACCCAGTGAAAAAGCTACTACACTTAGCGGTAGTGTGAAACTGTTTGAGGGCCTTTGTACTAACAATAGCCTGGTCAGCCACAACTCTGAACTCGGCACCGAAAGGTGAAATAATAATAACTCAACACTACAAACACACTAGTTTTGTGCTTCTAGGGGCAAAAGAGAACGCACGGGTATCTGTCCACATACTACGAGCAGAATAGGGACTAAAAAAATCGAAAGAATAAACAACCATGCGTACAGAAACGCCCCTGCCAGGCTGAATACCGTTTAAAGGAACACCACCAGCAACACAAACTACAATTGCCCAGCTATACCACGACTAGCAGTACCACCAAACCGCACCGGACAGTTGCAGTGTTCGCAAGCGGATTCCCGATGTTCGGATCAGAATGTCGAACCTGAACATTTTGCGTTCCAGTTTTCGTTCCGTTTCAGCGAAAACGGTTCAGTTCCTGTTCAACTTCAGAGCGAAAAAAATATCAATTCAAGCATTTTTGAACCTGTTCAAGTTCATTTGCATAAACAAAGAATAATTACCGGTAAAGACCACACATTTATTTAGTAAAAAACCTCGGTGTTGTTCAGGCCGCACGTAGTTGGTAGGCAAAAAGAATTTAGCAGATCCCAAAGCAAAGCCGTACTCTATGTGAAACGAACCTTTAGTTAGAGAGAGAGAGAAAGAGAGAGAGAGAGAAATTTATTCAGGGAACGTAGAGAGGCGCCGGATACCCTTCTCAATAGAAGGAAAGTAAGGAAATAGGGACCCTGCGCTCATGTTCACAAAATGCTTTGCCCTAGAATTGTTCATAAAAGAAAATATCAGCCAATGCTGATGGTATACGCATTAGCAAAGACAGCCAGCCAACGTCAAAGAGCGCTTACGGATCGCTATTCGAGGTGCCACATCGGATAGCGAGCAGGCGACTTTCACACCGTTTAGGAATGCACGGCCTTTGCCCGTGCCCCAGTGTAGGGTAGCCAACCGGGCACATGCTTTGTTAACCTCCCTACCCTTCCCCTTCGTCTCTATCTCCCTCTTCGCCCAGAACTTAAGCATTATTATAAGCAGCCTACCCGCAGCTCTCAATCCCGCAAGTATTCAGCAATGGAGGAGGTCAATAGGGGAGCCACAGCACGGAAAGGGGATCATGGACTGTCGTAGAACCTCATTGCGAGGCGTCTTTATCCACGAAATGTTAGCTTGCCCCATGCTGGTTCTCCTACTCTATGCCATTTCTCGCCAGGGTGCCACCCACCAAGAGATGAAGATGAAGATGAAAGCAGACTGGAAGGAGAAGCGGCAATAAATTACATCCAAAAAATAACCGCCGGATCCTTCCAAGGCAATGACGAGGTTGCATTTGAAGAAAAAAAAAAGAGCATGAAAGAGACCCAGGTCGAAAAGGAGCTTGTGCTGACAAATTTCAACTGGAAGAAAGCCGAAGAAAAAATTCCTAAGCGCACAGCCGCAAGGCTAGACGAGGTTCCCGTTGGGCTGATTAATGAACTAGGGCGAAAAAGGAAATTCCGATTAAATCAGCGGAAGAAGCTTTAAAAGATAGACGAATACCAGACGGTTGGCGACAAAGTAAAATGAATTTAATTTATAAAGGTAAGGGGGAGCAAGATAGAATTCACTCGTATAGACAGTTGACTACGATTGGTAATACGATCGGTAATATACAGGCTAGCAATGCAGGCAATCAAATTAAAGCTTCAAGCATTGGCAGAGAATAATTGCATTTTGGGGGAACTACAGAATGGCTTCAGAATAGGTAGGCGTTTAGATGATAACTTATTTCTTCTTACTCAGTGCATTGAAATATCAAAAGTAGAAAGCATACCGTTATATGGCGGATTTTTAGACATTACAGGAGCCTATGACAACGTAGACCGCAACATTTTGTGGGATATTCTGAATATTCTGGCTTTAAAACAGGGGTACAATCAGGCCTCGATGGGAACCAAAGGTCAGTTGGTCCCCTCGCATTGGACGCACACGGGAAGACTACAAATGAAGCTGTGCAGGGTGATATGGGCTGGAAGAGTTTTGAAGTGAGGGAAGCTCGCAGTAAAATTGAGTATGAAGAACGGCTGAGGAAAATGGAAGAAAGTAAATGGGCTGGGAGAGTGTCGATGTATCTGTACAGGAAAACATTGATTCACATTGGAGGAAAAGAACTAGGAAGCTTACCAGCAAGTATGCGGCCTGTAGGGTGGGCAACACAGCAACAGAGAACGCCAAGCGGTAAGTCAGAGAGCCTGAAATAATCTCATAGGTGGCGGCAATGGAACAGAAACCTGCCTTGAGTAACTACTTAAGAGGAAAAAACGACATCAGGAAAGAAACAATTTATGATAACTCAAAGGGAAGCTCATTACTTTTCGAAGCGAGATCGGGATGCCTCAGAACACGCACCTATAAAGCGAGATATGGATGAATTGCTGCAGAAACGTTGGTCAGCCTGAACGGAAAGTCGTTAATTTTTCCTTTAGGTATCGGTACGGAGTGAAAGAAATCGTCACCTTCCGGTTCAATTTTGGTTCGAGCGAAAACGAGCGCTTTTCAGCTTTTAGGCTTTCGGTTCAGTTCCGGTTCGATACCCGGGTTCGGCGCAACAGTGACCAACGAGCGACTATTTCAAGCGCCACTTTGTGATTCGGCGTGACGGACGCGTGCGCGATGCAACGCGACGGCCCGAATTCACGCCACGCGAGTGCTGGTCACGAAGGACAGGTGGCGCGCCAGGTCAACCTCGGGCAGATCTTTATGCGACGCGAGACGGGCGTCCGCTTGACTTTCCCTTTTCGTAAGACGCCTTCGCTGCGACCTGCCGGCGGTCTCGACCTGTTACGTGAACGGCGACGCATCGTGGCCGGCGCACGCACGTCAGCCGTCACGATCGGCTCGTTACGCTTTCCGCTTCGCCGCTTCCGAGAGCGGGCGAGCAAAAAACACGCCGAAGCAGGCGAAAACACAGAAGCAAGAATTGGAGAAGGAAGCAGCTGGAAGTGGCCGATGGGCGTGACGAAAGAAAGTGTGCGGAGGGCGGAAAACACTAGCGCGCCGCGAGGCGGCGGGTGTACGCAGTTACCGGGGGAGGCGGTGTACGCGCAAGAGCCATTAGGGTCAGTCCCTGTAATAGCACTGTTTGGCCGGCGTGCGTGCGTGTGTGCACCGCACTTGCTGTTACACGCGATTACACGGCGGCACGACGCGCTTTGTGAGGCGAAGGGCGGCGCCCTCTATAGGTGTGTGCGGAAGGTGTGTGCGGTTGTACCCTCGGCGGAAGGAAGCGCGACGCGCTTCTTTCCGCCGAGGGTACAACCGGACCCGCTCTCGAGGAAGCGTCGTTGGTGAAGCGGTCACAAGGGCAGGCGTTGGAGCATGATATTTCCGTGGTGCAAACGTGTATGTAACCTTTGAGCAGGCTAGTGTAGAACAAGGCTGTGGTTAATCATACAATAATGTTTTTTTTTGTATATATTTCTCCGAAAAAGCGTCCACACAAGTTTGATAACATTGGAAGTTCAGAAGGAAAACGCGAAATGCCAATGTTTTTTGTTGTGTAGCGAGTTTAACGAGAAGAAAACTGGATTGTTCGTGAGACGTACGAAAATTACTTGCAGGACAGCGCGTGGAGCCGATAAATGAATTGTTCGGTTTTTCGAATTAAAAGGCATACAACAATGGGCGGTGCCGATCCTCTTTGTCTTATTGTCTGGCAGCAGCTGTTTTTGAAACGAGGAAGTGGTTTTGAGAGGATATATTGTGCTAATGGAAGAAAATGACATCGTATAGTTGGAGGCAGTCGATCACCAACCACTCGTACTCGGCCTCATTCCTTTTCTTCTATGCTCCTCCAGCGCCGCGTTACAACATGATACTTTTGAGTACAGGTGATGTTATTGTCATCGAGCGGATACTCTCCGTAAAAGGGTAGAACCACCTACTCCTAAATGGCCTGTCCCTGTGGCACTAATGTACTGTTAGTCCCGAATTCACCTCATGGAAATAATCGCTTTTCAGGTAAACTCTTATTTCCGATAGAGATGTTGTAAAGGCAAAAAAAAAAAACATTTATTTTTGTTCAAATACCACGGCTTGAAACCTAAGGCAGCACATACATTTAGGTATAGAAAATAGCTCTCTTCTGTGTTCGTCATCATAAAACCAACTTTTTTATAAGCACGGATATAAAGGTTTGAGATATCGTCGTAGGTTGGCATGTCTATGCTATATCCGATGCTATGTCCCGGGGACCTCTCGTTTCACACTGCATAAAAGATAATGGTATAAACACCATAACTTGCGTGGTAAGGGTTGATGCTTGCGGATTAAAGGGCCCCTGAAACGGTTCGGGCAAATTTTGTAGACGCGTAGGGTACAGCTTAAGTAGAACATTCGCACCACAATTTAAGTGAAGCGTTACGTATTAATGGAGCTACAAGCGATTAGAAGTTACCCTCCTCCCTAGCCATGCTTTTCCTCCTCAACTCGTTCGCCGAGCGAGCGGGGCTAAGCTCCGCCTTCACTGGTTCAGCGTCACGATGCGACGTCACATCGTCCACTTCCGGTTGTTTTGGAGCCCGCCCCCGCCCGCGCGAGACCGCTCCGCTAGCCGCTTGGCCGTCGACCCCAAGCGAGAGCTATCGAAGCAGCATGCGTTGCGAGCATTCTGTCGTAGCGCCGAACGTGTCTTGTATTCCGGTAACCACAGGCAAGCTGGTCATTTCGGCAAATGACTGTAGGCATAAACTCAAGCTGATGAAGGAACCTTAGCGTAGACGTACGTGAGCGGCCTGATCGGTCTGCACGGACCATACACTTGTTGGTGCAGAGCTTAACCAGCCAAACAAAGCGCTAATATTGCTCTAACCAAGTGTAAAACATTTTAAACATTTATAAAAACAACGTGTTCATGATTACACTCCTGCGAAAAATACACACCAGCAGCAAAGAAGAATACACTTCGTTGCTGCTACTCTGTATGGTTGAGCTCTGTGCCACCAGGTGGCTGCACCGTGCCCACCATTCGCATTTGCCCTTCTGCTCATCTCATGGCTCATCCCGTTACGGCAAAGTCAAGCGGCCAGACTCTGCCCCCTTGCGCTTCATTTTCCCTAATACCGGACTCGGGAAACGCTATTGCGTTAGTAATCTTCCGGTGTAAAGTGACGGCCACAAACGCGCAAATCCTGGCGCCGATCGGATAGCGGCAGTCCGATGCGCAGCAGCCAATTCACTCGTATGATGCCTTACAGAGGGACACGATGTCGCAGCTTGGCATATTGCCAGTCGCTACGTTTGCAGTCCACAAGGCAACAAAGTCGAATCATAGTGCTCGCGAAAAGACTGAGACCGACTCTGACCGCGGAGCTCTCTTCAAAATGGAGTACGTTGTAACACAAGCAGACGACACACGCTGTGTGCCGGAAGTGCTTAAGTGTACTGAAAAATTATTCTTGTGCATTCTCTTTATGTTACTTTCTTTTCATAAAAACAAATTAACTAACATTCCAACTATTACGAAGATCATTTGTTTATCATAAAATTGGAAAAATTATCGATCACGCGCCCTTGTCAGCCAATCGGATAGCTCGCCCCACTGACGTCGTATGGGTGATTTCGGTCATATGGGTAGGGGCGGCTTAAAATTCCGCCGAGCAGTGTGCTGCGATCGGCAGCGATGTGCCTATTTAAAACCTTATAATAAATTACACGCTTTACGCGGAGCACTTAGATGTGTCAATTAACGATCAGAAGGACCTACTCTAACGACTCAATACGTTTGTAGAAAATCGTCAAAAGCGTTTCAGGGTCCCTTTAAGGAGCGTTGGTAACGCCGAGCCTGCGTGTTTGTTCAAAGATCAAGGAAAGAAACTGGAAGGGAGCATGACGTCACACAGCCACTTTTCGCAAGCGAATGTTCCATGCTGCCGCTCTCTTTACTATTTCCCTACACTGCACCTCAAAAACTAAGCGGGTCACGTGAACTCCAACATTCGGCCGTGCGGAACAGAACAGGCATAAAAGCACGAGTTTTCTCGCATTGTTAACGTAGTCGCTTTTATTTATTTATTGTTTACTTAGTTATTTATTTACAGTATATAAATAGTTCCCTTCCTTCAAGACTATGTTCTCGGGCGCAGGAAGAGACTATAAACTTGACATGGGTACGACACAATGAGATATATAGCAGAGGACAGGTGGGCATCATTTCACGTACGAAGAGCGTCCGCGGAAGTATCGTATGGTTCTAGTGCTTTATGAGAACTTAGCTATGACGTCGAGCGTTTTTCTGGCAATCTGAAGGGCTTACCTAAGTGGTTGGTGTTAACGAACGATAGTTCCAGTCGTACATGTGAGCGTTTCCCTTGCACCTTAAGTAGATACGATGTCTCTAGAGTGGAATTGTTAGATCACAGGTATCACAGGTATTGCAAAATGCATTATGGTAGCGACCTACACGTTGGGACACCTGTTTTTATGGGAAGCCTTGCCTCTCCCATACGCACTTTACGGAAGGTAGGAAGGTTCTTCACACGCCTCGTTTCGTGCCTCTTCAATACGAAAGAAATTACGCAACCGATGGCGTAATTTGACCGAGACTTCGCTGCGTGCTAGGTCTACGCTCCACCCATACTGGTACGCACGCATGTGTCCTTCTCTCGTGACGGTTAGAGTCGTGAGTGAATTGGTGCGTGCATCGCGCCGCATAGGGAATATTTCCTTAGAAGGGCAAGAGCGTCCGCTCACGTTTCCGCCAGGCGCCAGACGCAGGAATGGAAAGCGAGAGCAGTTGTCAACACTGCCCGCTCGTGCACCAGGTCGTACGGCGACGAGGAGCACACGAAAGCGAGATCCCGCTACTTCGCACCCACCATTCCGTGTCGCAGCAAGCCCTGTGAGACTATCGGCGTCATTGTACCGAATTCGGGATTGGCCCAGTTCCCTATCCGAACGGTTGTAGCCGGACTGCAATAAATAAGTTGTCGTACCAGCGTTCCCCTCAAGGGATTGCTGTCGCGCTGTTGCTTTGCAGTCGTCGTCACACACACGCTTGCGTTGCACAACGTGCTCATCTGATAATGATGGTGATAATTTATGGGCATTCCTATGGAGGCGTCCACCTAACACTCTTAAGGTAATCAGGTACTCTGTACATGTTTTTCAGTCTAACGATTTGCCTACAATTCCTTAATATCTTTAATCTTTTTTGAAACATTTATATCTGCCTTCTGTCATTGCCTATGTCTGTGACGGAACTGGTCCTATCGATATCTTCCGTGCTTATTAAGCATGATATGCTCTTGTTGTCGGTGACCTCCAGCCAGAAATCAGAGTCGTTATCCGAGCAAGTTGCTGACAAGGAAATTTATTCACCCGTAGGCACGCTTGCAACTTTGGTATGAACGAAAAGTACAATATAAGGTACACCACATGTAATACATCACACTTGATGTAAACAAAACAGATTAGCAAATGAAATAATAAATGGCGTCTGCTTGACACTGGCTTTGCCACACAACAACAACAACAACAGCAGCAACAAAACTCATTACAGCGTCCACGCAAAAGCATTATTGTCGGCCTCGAAATTATGAAAGGTACCCGGGGCACATACAGATACAGTCTGAACTCAGGCAACGAAATTGAGCATTATTCTGGCTGTAGAAAGACTTTGCCTTGGGAGACGGTTATATCGAGAACAAGACGAGATCATCCGGGCAACCAGTCAAAACCTAATAAAATGCGGTCTCTGGCCCCAAACCCTTTGTACAGGACCGCATTAGATGCCCTCGTTACTGCCCAAACAAATTACAAAAAGTATTGCTTCCGAGTTTTTCCTAGTTGTAACTTCTAGCACGCTGAAGTTGTATTTGTCATTTACAGTAGCGATGTTCAAGCGGAAGATACAGGGCACCGCACACTTCATTGTCATCTTTTGGCGCTGAGACAGGCTTGCCTGCGCTTTGT
This sequence comes from Dermacentor variabilis, assembly GCF_050947875.1. Taxonomy (NCBI): domain Eukaryota; kingdom Metazoa; phylum Arthropoda; class Arachnida; order Ixodida; family Ixodidae; genus Dermacentor; species Dermacentor variabilis. Next base: position 67,988,642 of record NC_134574.1, read on the forward strand.
TGAACGGCACTGGTCCCCGAGCTCCGCGGCGCGAGTTTTGCGCCGCCTCGAGAGATGGCGCCACGCTTTGTGGCGCCTCCTTCAGGCCTATTTCTTTCTCTCCTAGCTGGGCGGTTCGCTGTGCCTCCCTGGCGCCTTTAGCTGCCTATCCTGCCGCCTTCAGCCGGTATTCTACTTCTAGTTGGGCAGCGTCCGTATGGACCAGTACACAGTATGGCGTGGTGCGGTCTGGTGTGGTGGGGTGTGCTGTTGCGAACATGCACTACACGCACTTTAAGATTGCGACTAGTGTCATCTCCACCCAATCTGCTTTGCTGGTTACCATTTCCTGCTTACATCTACTCTCGATTACGGGAGAGCTAGCAATTTCTTTCCACTAGTACGTAAACATCTCTTGTTTATCTCGACTGCTTAGCTGTAATGCTTCCGCCAGCTTTAAATCAAGCGGTCCTGCAAGGTGTGCGCTATCTTTGGTGGTCACTGGGTGAATCCCTTCGCATTGAGTTAGGATGTGCTGAGGGGTCTCCGGATTTCTGCTGCAGCGGGCACATACGTCATCTTGTTGCAAATATTTGCTCCGGTGCGTTTTTGTCATTAGGAAACCTGCCCTAGCCTCATATAGCAAGGCACTTTGTGTTATCGTACAGATTTTTTCCTTCTTATTCATTTCTTCCCAGTTCTGTAAACCTACATAGTCTTTCCTGTTCCCACTATTTGCATCGAATTCGCTGTCTCAATTTTCTCTCACTTTTATCATGACTCCTCATTGTTTATTTACACTTTCAATTACCGTGTTGTTGGTAGGCAAGTTTCTTGACCTCTTCCTCCATTCCGTGTGGAAAATTTCGAGGTACAGATACTTGTGCACTTTCGCCGGCCATTTATTTTAACCATGTTCCTTAGTCTCCCCTCAAAACTTATTTTCTTCTGCGCTTCTCTGACTTCGACAGAGGCCCAACGCATGTCATCGTGCACTGTCTCCATCACTTGTGGTTTTATCGCGGGTCGCAAGGACGACCAACCAACCGATTTTTGGTTAACTTAATAATAATATTTGGGGTTTTACGTGCCAAAACCACTTTCTGATTATGAGGCACGCCGTAGTGGAGGACTCCGGAAATTTTGACCACCCGGGGTTCTTTAACGTGCACCTAAATCTAAGCACACGGGTGTTTTCGCATTTTGCCCCCATCGAAATGCGGCCGCCGTGGCCGGGATTCGATCCCGCGACCTCGTGCTCAGCAGCCCAACACCATAGCCACTGAGCAACCACGGCGGGTGATTTTTGGTTAACTTCCAACCAAGAGAAAATATCAGGTTTTAAGCACAGAATGGCATTCGAGAACTTTAGCGCTGGCACCATCACACCTTACCAGATTCCATGGATCACTTCATACTTATTGTGACCGCAAAGTGCTCTATGTTTCATTATTGCTGCATTCAGCTTCCCCCTTATTTATGTTCGGATTATCTCGGTGGGTGCCCGAGAGTCTTTCCTTCGTTTATGTATAAACCCATGTATTTACATAACTGTGTGTATGACTTGCTGTTCAATTGGTACCACGTCATTACTCGTCTCCTTATTGAACATCTCAATTCCCGGTTTCTCTGTACTAAATTTGAGAGCTAGATTTGCCACTGCCTTGCCACACATATTCACAAGTCTCTGTAAGTCTCTTGCATTGTCCGCTAGTAGCACTATGTCGTCCGCATACATCATCCCAGACGCCTTATGTTGCACCCTGTGTCTATCCATTACGGATGAACCAAACCTTAATTCACTGTTTTCCAGTTGTCTTTCTATGGCCTTAACATGAAACGTGAAAATTAATGGGGACATAAGTGGTCCTTGCTTCAGTCCTCTATGAATTTGCACCACTTCATTACATTCTTGGCCTTCCCACAGAATTCGTACTCTGCTGTCTCTATATATTTACATCAGCAGCTCCTAGAAATTATCATCTATGCCTTCGTGCTTGTGAATATCCCATAGCAATTCCCTGTCTACGTTGCCGTACGTGTCCTCAATATCTAAACAGGCTATTCATACAGCTGTATTCTGAGCCATTGAAATATCTATGCACTAAGCTAGCACAAAAATATTAATCTCTAAGGAACCGCTTGGTGGTAATCCATTCTGTAGTTCCTCCACTATATCGTTTTTCTCCAGCAACTTCGACAATTCTAATTTTATGGTTTCCATCGCCACTCTGCATATCACCGTCGTTACTGTAACTGGCATGTACGAACTCATCTTCTCCTTATCACTTTTACCTTCGTAGATGAGGTCCACCTTGTTTGCAAGGCATCAAATCGGAATCTTCCTCGTTTTACTCACTTGCTTTATAGCATTAGTCAGCAGTGCCTTGCTCTTTGGACCCAGACGTTTGATTAGCTGCATCGGCATTTCATCGGGTGAAACGGCCGTGGGATTAGGGATCTTTTTTCAGATTTTTTTTCCAGTAAGAAGCTTTCTACGCAAAACTTTGATCTTTCAGGCTTCTGTGTTGCTGAAACTGATCGAGTCTTTACTGCACTTAAATTATAATTAATAAGCTCTCTGCCGTAACGCAGCGTGCCGTGTTCTTCGAAGATGTGGCCGTCGTCATCCCTAATATCGCTTCCCGAGTGTCCCTACATGGTGCCATAGTCTCTTGGGTGCGCCTTTATTTATTATGCTAGTGTTAGGCACCCAACGTTCACTTGTAAATCTAAATTTTCTTGCACGAGCTCACTCGCATCCCTTTCCTAGGTATTTGTTTCATCTGAGGAGCATCTCTCCTCCATATTAAGCCCGATTTTTCGCTTCTCGATAATCCCTAGATGCTTTATTGAGTTACTTCTGTAGCTTGTTTCATTTCCTCGTCCTACCATATACGTGGTTTCCTCTTTCCACTCCAACATTTCTTTTGCCGCGTTTCTCTTATCTCCTGCTGCATGACGTCTACCAGTTCCTTATATTCCCAGACTATTGCAGTAAGGGGTTCCGCTTTCTTCTCTATGCTTTTTGAGATCTCTGCTATTTGCTTTTCATAATTCTTAAGCATTCTGCAACTTGGAATAATCCTGGCAAATATCTACAAAGACTCCACAGGTACCTTAATTCTTAACAAGAAAAGTGAAAAAAAAATGCCTATCAAAGAAGGCGTCAGGCAAACACATGCAATCTCTTCAATGCTATTCACTACTTGCTTAGAAGAAGTATTCTAGCTATTAGTCTGGGAAGGGTTAGGAGTGTGAGAATTAACAACGAAAATCTCATCAATCTTCAGTTTGTAGATGATGATGATGATGTGTAGTGTTTTATGGCGCAAAGGCCAGTTATGACCAAAGAGCGCCATGACGCATGGTGACGTTAACTATGTATTGCGGATAGCATAGACAATCAATTCTCATGGTGGATGTGACATGGCTGTAAGATGGCCTAAAAGAACTCGCTGTAAATTGCGTAAAACATATAGGTATTAAAATAATGACACTGATTAGTTAGTGAGGTGTGCTGTGGCAACATTCGGTTTGCAGATGACATTCACCCGTCCAGCAATTACGAAAATATGATTGTGAAGCTTAACAGAGAAAGTGTAAGAGTGGGGTTGAGGACTAATATGCAGAAGACAAAGATAATGTTCAATAAGCTGGCAATAGAGCTAGGATTTATGATCGCCAGCCCGTATCTAGAGTGTGTGCAGGAGTACGTTTACCTAGGTTCAATTACTCTCAGGGTACCCTGATCATAAACAGAATATCTACTGAAGAAAAAGAACGGGCTGGAGTGCATACGGCAAGCATTACCAAATCCCGACTGGGAGCTTACCACTGTCGTCGAAAAGAAAAGCGTACAATCATTCCACTCTACTAGCTCTAAAAACGGGGCAGGCACATTGAGGTTGATAAAGCTCGGGACAAGAGCAATGGGATGAAAAATGTTAGGCGTAACGTTCATAGACAGGAATAGAGCGGTGTGGATCAGTGAGCAAACGGGGATAGCCGGTGTTGTATTAGTCATTAAGAAAAAAAAAATAGAGCTAGGTAGGTCATGTGTAATGCGTAGAGCAGAGAAGAGGAGAACAATTAGAGTTGCAGAATGGGTGCGAAGGAGGCGCAGTCGAGGGTGGTAGCAAACTAAGGGATGTGAGGAAATTAGTAAATTTGAAGGCGCAAATTGGAACCAGCTAGCGCAATATAAGGTTAATTGGAGATCACTGGGAGAGGCCTTCGTCCCGCAGGGGGCATGAAAATATGATAATGATGATGATTCTGCTGCTGTTGGTTCATATCTTACGTTAGTATACCTCTCCCAGATTTCAAGGTTGTACGTTTATGATCGCAACCCAGGCTACCTTTTCTAGTTCATCTATCGTCGTTGGGTCTTGTCGTTCGTAGACCGTTTCAGAGACTAAGGCGTAGTCGATACATGACTGCCTGTTTCCTCAATGTTTAGTTACCTGTTCATGGCACTTATTTTCCCTGTTAACTACTAAAACGTTCTATCCATCGCACAGATGCAGCCCTAAAGAACCGTTGTTATCAGTACATCCGTGTATATCCTGCATGTGCGCATTCATATATCGACTGATATCACCTGGCCGGATTTCCTAAGCTCATTAATATGGCCTCTAATACACTCAATCAATCAATTCTTTATTTGTCTCTGGTATCCCCATCCGTCCATAGGTGAGCTACTTGCAGCCAGGTAATATCACCTTCCCATGCGCGGCTAATCCATACATGCCCATTAGATGTATCTTTTACTCTTTGTCACTTCATACGTCGCCTCATTAGTATGCCTACGCCTCCACCTTGACCCAGTCATTCTGTTGCACCCTTCCCATACAAAATTGTTAATAAGACGCCAGATCAGGCTGAACAAGTCTATCACGGACAGATTGTGCTTTGTAACATTTCGAGGAACCCAAAACGATTCTAGATAGCAATCTACCTGTAAAATTTTAGGCATACTTATTATTGACACAGTGCATGTCATCTGAATTCCTTTATTATACTAGTTTGACAAAAATAATTAAATAAAGGCGCCGTACAACCATCAGACCTTCCATATCTCGAGACAAACCTATCTACTGTACTTCCTTCGTTGCCTATAACAGTATGTATATGGTTGTACACGAACTGCATTAAAAATACAAAAGATGCTTCTAAAAATTTGTATGAGACAGGCGCAGTAGCGTGAGTCTTAAAACAAGTCCGGATAATTTTTGAACCAAAGGGAACGCTGGTGCGGTTCAGTGCACGTGTGACGCACAATCACAAATTTTTAGCCGTTTAGTGTGGAGTAGTTGTTTCGAAAAGCCTCAGGTGAAGTCGCGTAATTGCCCAACAGTTAGGTGGGGTACGAAGAAGTTTCATCGTGAGCACCATGTCAACGCTCTACCTTTTGTTAGTTTCACACTTACAGACGCATACTTCTTTGCAACTCGGCAGCTTCTTTAGTGATTTGGTCAGTCGAGCCCTGGGGTACATGGATACATATTTGGTAACCTCAGTGGCTAACGTTATCACGGGCACAGCGGTTAACGTTCTTAATGTTTTAAATGGTCTAGTAATAAGATTCATTTCACTTTGAAGTTGCTCAAGAGAAAACGCTTTGCTTTTGCGACCTGGTTTTGTACGTCAAAGCATGTAACACATGCTGATAATTTCAGCTAAGTTCATAAAAAAATGTACGACGATTACGATACTCCCTAATGCGAAATTTGAGCGCAGCTTTATTCGTGTTTTTATTTGGCGATATTATCACGTGGTAGTGACGGTCAAGGACGCACTAACAAAACTGTGTATGGCGAAACTAACTTCATTGGGCAAACTTGTGCAAAGAAAAACGGGCTACACTTAAAGCTCAACGAAAGCGACGAACACAGTCGGCGACAGCCGAAAGTCTGATCTGCGGGTCAAGCGCGTCGGCTTTTATGCATGAGTAATCGAACACTCCACTGTAATCGATGCTGCCCGCGCGTCTTCCAGAATATTCTACACAATTTGTGTGGATAGAAACATCAACACCACTCGAGACGCTTCTGATACATGCAGGCGCGTCCTGCGCTGAGCGATAACATTTCCTGGACGGTGAAAAGCGGTCACCGGTGAATGATAAACAAGCAGACTTGTCAATGCCGTCCTCTTAAAGCGCCTCGTACCGATGCTACAAACGCGAAAGCGAAAGCAAAACTACGCATAATAAAGGAAAACAAACAATAAAAAATACCAACGAAACTAAGTCCCTAAATTCGTCAGCGTGCGCAGAAAGGATTAAGGCGCACCACATGAATGACTTCAGGTCGTACACGGCACCTCTGTGTTTGTGAAATGCCGTCTGGCACGACATCATAGTCCAGTGTGCCAATACGTCGGATCATCCTGTAGGGTCAGAAATAGAGGCGTAAGAGTTTCTGACAATCTTCGTCGGCGTATCGGGGTCCAAACAGGGTCGCCGTTCTGGTATTCGACTGCTCGACGTTGGAGATATTAGTGTCGGCTGTCGGTCCTTTGTTGATTCTTAATGCCCAGGCGCGCGAGCTGTCGCGCTTCTTCATCACGCTGGAGATAGGCGGCGACGTGGAGATTATCTTCGTCGGTGACGTGCGGCAGCATGGCGTCGAGATTCGTCGTCGGGTTCCTGCCGTAAACCAGCTTGAACGGCGTCATTTATGTTTTTTTCTTGTACAGCCGTGTTATAAGCGAAGGCTGCGTATAGAAGGACGGCATCCCACGTCTTGTGCTCGATACCGACGTACATTGCCAGCATGTTGGCGGAAGCCTTGTTCAGCCGCTCCATAGGACCATTCTTCTGCGGATGGTAGGCAGTTGTCTTCCTGTAGCTTGTCTGACTGTATTGCAGAATGGCTTGGGTGAGCTCCGCTGTAAAGGCCGTTCTAGTTCTGTCGGTGATGAGGACTTCTGGAGCACTACGTGACAGCAGGATATTCTGGATAAAGAATTTCGCCACATCGGCTGCACTAACTTTCGCCACAACTTTCGTTTGAGCGAAGCGCGTGACGTAGTCCGTCGCCATAGTGATTCACTTATTTTCAGATGTTGACGCCGGAAGGGGTCCCGACATATCCATCCCGATGTGCTGAAATGGTCTGCAAGGAGGCTGTATCGGCTGTAGTAACGCTGCATCCTTGTCGCTAGTGTCTTGCATAGCTGACAGCCTCGGCATATCTTGACGTAATTGGTGACGTCGGCGGTCAGGCGCGGCCAGTAATACCTTTCCTGTATCCTCGATAGCGTCCGGGAGAATCCGAAATGTCCAGCGGTTGGATCGTCATGTAGGGCGTGCAATACTTCTGGACGCAGCCCTGACGCAACAACAAGGTAGTTGGCGCGGTCTGTGAGAAGTTCTTCTTTACGATCAGGCTGTTTTGAAGCGAGAACGAAGACAATCCTTGCCTAAATGCCCTTGGGACAACGTCGGTGTGCCCTTCCAAATACTCGACGAGGCCTTTTAGCTCCAGGTCTGCTCGTTGCTGTTTAGCGGAGTCATCCGCGCTTATAATTCCAAGCAAGGCGTCGTCATCCTCGTCATCTTGCGGCGGTGGGTCAATGGGGGCGCGTCATAGGCAATCGGCATCAGAGTGTTTTCGTCCGGACTTGTAGGTTACAGTGATGCCGTATTCTTGTAGTCTGAGGCTCCACCACGACAGCCGTCCTGAAGGATCCTTTAAATTCCCTAGCCAACAGAACGCGTGATGGTCGTGACGACTTTGAACAGCCTGCCATATAGGAAAGGGCGAAATTTTGCTGTAGCTCAAACGATGGTGAGACATTCCTTCTCAGTCATAGAATAATTGCCTTCCGCTTTTGACAGCGACCGGATAGCGTAAGCTATGATCCGTTCAAGTCCGTCTTACCTCTGGACTACGACGGCACCGAGGCCTAGACTGCTGGCGTCAGTGCGGATTTCAGTATCGGCGTCCTCGTCGAAGTGCTCAAGTACCGGCGGCTACTGCATGCGTTGTTTGAGTTCTTGAAACGCGTCGGCCTGCGGCGTTTCCAATTTGAACTCGACTTAACATTTTGCTGGATGTGTCAGCGGCTCAGCGATGCGTGAAAAGTCCTTGACAAAGCGCCGGTAGTAGGCGCACATGCCGAGGAATCTACGCACCGCGTTCTTGTCGATGGACTGCGGGAACGTTACGATGTCTGCTGTCTTCTGCACGACCCGCTGTCTTCTGCGGGTCGTGGCGGACTCCTAATTTGCTGATGACGTGGCCCAGGAACAGAAGCTCATCGTAGGCGAATCAGCACTTTTCCGGCTTCAGAGTGAGCCCTGATGACTTGATGGCCTCTGTCTGCCGCAAGTACTGTCGCAAGCCGCCTAAGGGGTTCGTCGAAATTTTCGGCGAAGACGATGACGTCATCCAAGTAAGCAAGACACGTCTGCCACTTCAACCCTGCTAACACCGTGTCCATGACGCGCTAGAACGTTGCAGTCGCCGAGCACAGTCCGAATGACATGACCTTGAACTCGTAGAGGTCGTCTGTCGTGACGAGGGCGGTCTTTTCGCGATCTCTTCGTCGACTTCTATTTGCCAGTAGCCAGACTTGAGATCCAGCGACAAGAAATATTTAGCGTTGCAGAGCCGACCCGATGCGTCGTCTATCCGTGGAAGGGGGTATACGTCCTTCGTCGTGATCTTGTTAAGTCGACGATAATCGACGCAGAAACGTAGGGTTCCGTCCTTTTTCTTCACCAGGACTACAGGATATGCCCACGGGCTTTTCGACGGCTGGATGATGTCGATGCGCAGCATTTAGTCGACTTGTTGCCTAATAGCTTCCCGTTCTCGCGTCGAAACTCGGTAAGGGCTCTGGCGGAGAGGTCGAGCGCACCCTTTGGTTATCATGCGATGCTTTGCAACTGGTGTTTGTCGAATCCTCGATGACGTTGAAAAGCAGTTTTTGTATCGTCGGAGAAGACTTCTGATCTGTTGCTGCTTACTCATAGGAAGACTTGGATTGACGTCGAAGTTTGGTTCGGGGAATGTGCTCATCGGGGGAGCTGCGGCAGAATCCGAGAGGACAAAGGCATTGCTGGTTTCCACAATTTCCTCAATGTATGCGGTCGTCGTGCCCTTGTTGATGTGCTTGAACTCCTGGCGGAAGTTTGTCAGCAACACCTTCGTTTTTCCTCCGTGGAGTCGAGCGATCCCTCTTGCGACACAAATTTCACGGTTGAGTAGTAGACGTTGGTCACCCTCGATGACGGCTTCTACGTCAGCGGGCGTTTCGGTGCTGACGGAAATACTAATGCTGGAGCGCGGCGGGATGCTCACTTGATCTTCCAGCACACTCAAGTCGTGGTGACTACGAGAGCTCTCCGGCGGTATCGCTTGATCTTCCGACAGCGTTATCGATTTCGACTTCAGATCGATGATTGCGCCGTCTTAGTTCAGGAAGTACTTGCCGAGAATGACGTCTCGTGAACACTGTTGGAGAATAACGAAAGTAGCAGGTTAAGTCTGATCATGAACGGTAATTCTTGGCGTGCAGATTCCAGTCAGAGTAATGAGGTGTCCTCCAACGGTCCGAATGTGAGGGCCTTCCCGTGCAGTCTGAACTTTCTTCAACTGGGCGGCGATGTGTCCACTCATGACGGAGTAATCAGCCCCTGTGTCCACTAAGGCGGTGAATGCGTGGCCGTCCAAAAGCACGTCGAGGTCGGTGGTCCTTTATCGTGCGTTACAGTTAGGTCTTGGCGTCGGATCACGTCTGCGTCGCGTTGACCTATGGCTGGTATGTGGCGTCGTCAGGTCGTCTTTGATCGGCGTATTCTTTACTTCCAGAGTTCGTCGGGACGGCAGTGTGTCGTGGTTATGTCGTTGAGGTAGTCTCTTCGGCGTCTTCGTCGGTGGCGGAGGATCTTCGTCAGTTAGACGAACAGGAACCGCACCTGCGTCGGTTGCTGCTTTTAGTTTTCCGGATATGGGCTCGCACGCCGGCCCCGGGCTGAGCCAGTGTATGGTCGTCGTTGCGGCGACAAGTGACGGCGAACGGGACGGTCTTCGAGAGTTCCACTGTGTGGCAGCTAGTTAATCGGCGATGTCAAGTGGGCGCTCCCAAAGCTGTGGAGGCGGCGCGTTGACGGTGAACCCTCTCAGTCCCAAATCGCGATATGGGCAACGGCGGTACACATGGCCGGCTTCTCCGCAGTGATAGCTGGGCGCGCGGTGGTCGGGGGCTCGCCAAATATCCGTCTTTCTCGCGTAGCTGCGCTGTCCGACGGGTGGGCGTGCTGGCGGTGGAGGCGGTGGTGGACGCCGGAATTGCTGCGTTACAGGGCCCTGGCGCGGTCGCGGAGGGGGACCTTGACGGCGTGCGACACCGGCATAGGTCATCGCTTCCAGCTGGGGCTGCGGTAATTGTGGTTGCACCTCAGGAACTCCAAGCAATCGCTGAACCTCTTCTTTCACGATGTCGGCGATCGAGGCCACTTGAGGTTGCGACAAAGGCAAGACCTTGCGCACTTCTTCGCGCACAATGACCCTGATGGTCTCTTGAAGGTCGTCGGAACCCAGTCCTTGGATGGCGCACTGCAGCGTGAGCACTAGTCAGTTGTACTGCCGAGTGTGCATTTCTAGAGTTTTCTCGATCGTCGATGCCTCTGTAGAAAACTCAGCTACCGTCTTGAGCGGGTTGCGAATCAGTCCGGCGAAAATTTCTTGCTTGACGCCCCGCATAAGGAAGCGGACTTCTTTCTCCTCCGACACTTACCAGTCGGTGTGCCGGAAAGAACAAGCGATCTTCTCCGTGAACATCGCTATGTTCTCATTGGGAAGCTGTACTCGGGTTTCTAGTAGAGTTTGGGCGCGCACTTTACGCACGATGCTTGTGAATGTTTGCAGGAAGCCGGTTTGGAACAGCTCTCACGTCGTTGAGGTGGCTTCTCGATTCTCAAAACACGTCCTGGCGGCGTCTTGCAATGCGAAATAGACATGTCGCTGCTTGTCGTCGCTGTTCTAGCTGTTAAACGTAGCGACCCTCTCATATGTCTCAAGCGAGCTTTCCGGGTCATGTGGAACCGCGGAACGTCGGTGGCTATCTGGGTTGCTGCAGAATTATTGGGGCACTGCGGCTGCCATTGGGGCTGTCTTCGCCACGACCTTCTTGGTCGTCTCTGGTAGAGGTCCGTGTTCCGGGGGCAGGTTCTGTAGCCGGCGGCTTGCCCGATGTTCCGGGACGACGTTGTGTTGTCTTTGTGTTGTCTTTGTGGTGGGGGCGTTGGGTACATGAACGTGAAACACCTCCACCAGATGTCACGTGGTAGTGACGTATAAAGAACGCAGTATCAATACAATACTGCTCCCGGCGTACTTAGGACCAAAGATCGGCGACGTCCGCAACCTTAACGAGGCGGCACACGAGGCTGCGCGCGCGCTTACAGACCGAGCGGCTTCACCCGACCACTCGAGGAACAAGGACGCCCCACTACATACAATACAATCACTAAACACTACTACCTACAACGTAGAGAGTATAGCGCTCCACACCGCACGCTCACTCAAGCTCAAGCTATTACACTCAGAATGCTACAAACAGACACATACCCCACGCAAAACAGTATACACCATTAAATGCCTGAGCTCTACGACAAGTCTTATTGCACCAATTGCAATACATTGCTTAACGTCTATCATTTACTCCGGCCGTGCTCGCAAGCTCACATAAACTCCGAACCGGACAAGCGCAAGTTTGAAAAAGCAATCCGGAGCGAAGAACTCGCTCCCCAACTCTGGGCCGTCGAGCAGGTCCACGTTGCCGGCAGGAAACTCAACCTCCCGGTTCCGTCGTGGGAGACGCCCACTCCATGAGAGCCCAAAGCTCTCATGGCCTCCAGGATCTCCAATGAAGTTGATTTCCTTCCTTCCTTCAATACTGTGAAAGACGAAAGTAACTTTTATTGGGCGAACCTGTGCCCACAAAAACAGGCTACACTTAAAGTACGGCGACAACGGCGAACACAGTCGGCGATCGTGAAAATCTCATCAGCGGGTCAACAGCGTCGGCTTTTTACATCAGTCGTCGAATGTTCCAGAGACCCGCCGTGGTTGCTCAGTGGCTATGGTGTTGGGCTGCTGAGCACGAGGTCGCGGGATCGAATCCCGGCCACGGCGGCCTCATTTCGATGGGGGCGAAATGCGAAAACACCCGTGTGCTTAGATTTAGGTGCACGTTAAAGAACCCGAGGTGGTCAAAATTTCCGGAGTCCTCCACTACGGCGTGCCTCATAATCAGAAAGTGGTTTTGGCACGTAAAACCCCAAATATTATTATTATTAATGTTCCAGAGTAATCACTGGGACCCGCGTGTCTTCCACAAAGTTCTACACTATTCGGGTCGCGCATACATGCAATCAGGTTACACAAGTTTGGTGAAAGACATCCGATGGAACCATCGATAACATTCCACAAACTTCCGATACATGCAGGCGCGTCCTGCGCTGTGCGATAACATTTGTTAGCCGGTGCCCGATAAAGATAAACAAGTACACGTGTCAATATCCTTGGTCGCTGTGTATCTCGGAGCTACGCCTGTGTGTTACTTCACATTTTGGCAGCAGCAGTGGATCGGCGCGAAACATAATCTCTTGTGTGCTGCTTTTACAGCATTTTATTTGTTCAGGGCAATTTGTGTACTGCTCTTCTTTACGGATATTTGAATACGAGTGCAACTGTATGTAACCTTTCTGTGGTTTTCACTATGTCTGCGTTTGTTGTCCCCTACTTTTCTTCACAGGTATATGGACGACAGAACACACTATAAGAAGTTCTGATCTTCCTTTCTTTCTTTTTTTTTTTGGGGGGGGGGGCAGTCTGCTGATGCTACGGCTGAGAGGCAAGTAATGCTCGCTGTATCGTGAGAGACTTAGCAACAGCCTACTATCTGAACACGGAAATCTAGTCCCGAACTTTCAAGGGAACTCCACACAGAAAACTTGCTGGAATTTGCGTTATCTACCGGCCTACATAATAAACCTCAAGAACGCTGCCTGGTAGCTTTGGATTGCACGTCGAATACATCGTTTGTGTGCCTCTCCGTTTTTATTTCTTTGTGTCTTCCTGCCGAGCACAGTAGGCAACCAGAACTACGTCTCATTTCTGCTTTTCTATATATATGGGATTATTTTGCTCAGGGAGCAGGCTTAACGCTTCAGGTTACAGATATTACTGAAAGTAACATTGGAAAACGAGGACTTGGCACGCAAGTGTTCTTTGTTGCTGTAATACCCATTGACCCAAGTTGCCGTTGAAAAGGTTAATTGAAGAGTGACCGACACCTAGTGGCACGTACCTAGTTTCCAGAGTGGCACATGTTTCCTGACTTCGCTACCTTCGGCATTGGCCCGCCAAAACGACCAGATACAGAACAAAAAAGCTGCGCATTCCACTCACTGTGGGAATTGATGTAAGCGAAGCTTTGTATGCTGTTTCCTTTGATTGACGATAATTAGCGGTGATGTTCGCGGCGAATATGTAATTTTTTTCAGCGCGTAGTCTAATACGAGAGTGGTGAGTTGATGTTTAAAGTTTCCTTGCGTGCATCACTGGCGGGGGCGTAGCCAGGGGGGGGGGGTTATGGGGCTTCAGCCCCCACCCCTCCCAAAATTTTTTCGTGCTGTCCATCCACCGCCGACCAAAGCAACCCCGGGCGCCGGAAATAATTCTGGATTTTGTCTAGAATGGGTCTTTCTCACGCTTGAAAAGACATTTCACCGCGTAGAGTAAGAACTCGGGCTGGGTTTCGCGGGAACGCCCATGTACCGGGGGTCACATAACGCAAGCAGCCGCATCCGAGCACAAATATTCAAGGGCGTTTTGATGGCGAACGGGCTCGCCGCAGCATCTCGCGGAGGCCGCGGAATCTACGGAGCGCATGGATGTCAATTCCGAAACTTTATGGGTATAAATCTCATAAAAATTTTATGTAAAAGGTGCATTGGACATTTCCAAAGTTGTGCTTTAGAATTTCAGTTGCGGAAACTTGTCGGTTTAATGCTGTCATAAACATTTCACGCCAAAGGTGCATTGAGTTTTCTAAAGTCTTACATAGGAACATACAACGAGACAGCCAAATGAACACACTATCAGACGAGTTGACAAAGCCCGCAGTGAGGTGCGATGATACGAAGCTTCGCAGGGGTTCATTTGTGCCGTCATGGCACACAAAAAAATATCAACATTTTTTTCACCTATGCCAAAACGTCCATGTCAAGAGGCCAAAGCCAGGCAAGGTAACTACGTTCTTACTTATTTTTTCTACTTTGGCTTTTATTGCTGAGGACACACTGAGCCTATTCAATTTTTTTGTTTTCACTACCCTACCTGCGGGCTGCCAAAGTCAGCCAGACCGCATACGCTTTTCTCGTGTCGCCCCGACCACAGTGCGGCGGACTGCGGTGCGCGTCCGGTTTGCTCTGGCCGAGTGGATTTTCGCCTGGCCGAGTGGATTTTCGCCTGGCCGAGTTTTGGACGCTTTCTGGCTAGCAGACGACAGAAAAAAACAATGGTCGCTCGCCGCCATCACTGTGGGGACTCGACGGATTGCATCGCGTTCGCTTGAGCGCAACCTCTCCGGGAAGTCTTGTCTCGCTGGTGTAGGATACCGAGCAGTATGTGTATAGTTCCCGGTGGAGCAAGCGTCTCACGTTATCTTTGATATTCCTTCGGTAGCCGCATTAAGTGCCCGAAGTAGGCATTCTATTGTGGCCAATATGCTTTCCTTTGCGTTTTCTCATTTCGATGCCCCCGCCCCACGACATAAAGAAAGATACATGGTGAAAGTTCGATTTTGTTACTACTTCTTTTGCGGGAAGTAATGGGCCACGGGGTGCTTCAGTTGCTTGATGCTCTTATTATATTATTGCGATAGCAATTATATGGACACCCCAGGCGCATTCCTGCCGTCGCCCTCATGTTTTCTATAAAGTAAAAGGGCGATAACATCGCGATCGAGCGCCGCATGCTGTATGTGCGAAAGAAAGCGTGGGGGGTGGGGTGGGGGGTTGAATGGGTGAGCCGACGATGGTGACGCAGCTTGTGTGCGCGAAGGAGAAAAGCGGGGAGGAAGCGCGTAGCGCGCGCGATACATCGGGCGAAGTGGATGGAATGGCGGCAGGATCTAGGATTCTGTGAATCTGTGATTGCGCAACATGCTTATTTGCCTGGTTCGACGCATTATATATAGGGTATTTTCCTAGATACGCAGATTTATTAGAGGCTTATACGTATATTTAAATATATTGTTGCTAGGTTTTGTGCATACATGCAGGGAACACTGTTTACAGTGACACTATTTTTCCCTTTATCAAGCTGTATCTTCGCATTTGTATGTCCCATTTAATCTTCGGATTCGTAATCTACGAGGGCGAGTCAAATGAAAGTGAGCCAACCGACCCCGCGCAATAATGGTTCGGTTCATTATATGCGAGGCATGCGCGTAGCACACAGGCATCTCATTTACAAAAGTGACAAGCAGGTGTGAGCATAAAGGCTCTTTAATGCTCTAATACACTGGGTTGAACATGGTTGCGTGACGAAATGACACTCAAAAAGTGTGGTGCCGTGAAGTTTTTGACTGCTGAAGATATTTCCCAAAAAGAAATTTGTCGGCGTATGGCTGCCGTGTACGTTTAACATTGCATTTCATTGGCCACTGTGAAGTGTCGGAGCAAACGGTTCAAAGGACGTGAAAGTTGCAAAGGCGAGCCAAGAGCGGGCCAAAGCCATCGTGCAATCACCCCTAACAAAAGAGCAAAGGTTGATGAGCTGATGAGACAAGAACGGATGATAAGCATCGATGAACTTTAGAGCGTGTGAACATCAGACACGGTTCGGTTCACGCCATAATTCATGAACATCTCGGTTATCGGCTCTTGTGTGCGCAATGGTTGCCCAAGATGTTGAACCACCGCCAGGAGACGGAGACGTTCGGCGCTGCCTTGGCTCTCGTGATTCGGTATCATGATAAGGGTGACGACTTCTTGTCTGCAATTGTGACGCGGGTCGAACCATGGTGCCACTAATACAAGCCTGAAAAGTGTTGCCTGTCGCAATCAAGAACAAACGACGTGGAAAATTGAGTAATGTGGTCATCTTGCTTCATGACAATGCCCGTCCCCACGTCGTTGATGTGGTTAATACAAAACTGGCAATGTTCCAGTGGGAAACGCTGCAACATCCGCCATACAGCTCAGACCTGTCGCCTTGCGACTTCCATATTTTGGGGCAACCGAACAAATAGCTGAAGACAACCAGATATGTGTCGGACGATGACGTGAAAGAGTCAGTTGCAGGCATTTTGAAGCAGCAACCCAAGGAGTTTTATGAGACGGGAATCGCGCAACTCGTTAGTCAATGGGACAACTGTCTAAATGCTCATGGAGACTACTTTTAAATAAAGTATACCGTTTGTTATATATTCGCATTGGCTAACTTTCATTTGACTCGCCCTCGTATACTTTGCAGAACTCCTGCTTTTTATACGTGCTCTCTGTTGCAACTATGATTTCGGTGCAATTACTCACGATACACGCGACCGGCGACAGCTGCTCCTGCGTAACACATTGGAACAAATGACAGCATCATTGAGATTTTTCACTGGCCGTTGCATATGTACAAGAATGTAAACACAGTTCTCGAATCATAAAATTTCATTAACATATTTGTCCAACTTGTTCATTTCATCGCCATTACATTTTTCATATCAGCGGCATGCACTGCTCTGCTGGTTTCGAACTGATATAGTTCTAAAGTTCGTGTGACATTTTCTTTACTTATTAAATAGACAAAAAACATGGAAGCACTGATATTGCTTATTTTGGGCACAATTTTCTGGCACATACGAGTATATTCTTTTATGAAAAAATGCATATTTTAATTGTTTTGACAGTGCGTAGCGTTCAAGAATTCATTTGCAGCATCTTTGGTAATCGCAATGCAATTATTATTCATGTATTTGATCCCTCGACAAATTATTCAAGAGGAATCTTTAGTTTGGGCCCAACTCCGACGCCGCTATTCAAATACAAGTAAAACGCAGAAACGCTTTTCTGAGATAATCCCTGGATCGCTTTTAATGCAATTTGTTGCATTTGAAAGAGAAAGTTAAATTCTAGTGTCTGTTGGAAGCGGAATTTCGATTTAGGGCCTGGAGTTCTTTTTAAATATTTCGAAAAATTCGAAAGTTCGAAAAAAAATATAAGCACGACGTTCAAGAACAGATATCGCGGTTCTGGAAACGGCATCTATTATAACTGTAAAAGCGGGCAAATTTGGTATGTCAATTTGTGTCTTACGTGAATTGGTTACGTTCTGTACAATGGTCTTGTAAAAGTCGTATTTCCATAATACTAAATTTTTTAGACATTCATTTGTAACATATCAATTTTGTCCGCTGTAGATGCACTATTACATGTAATTAACAGAATTGTGGTATCATTTTTTTCATTGTTGAGTTACAGAGTTTTAAACGTGGTAGTGTCGTTTTCTGAAAATTTACGATTTTGGCCAATTTTGATAAAGAATTGACAAGGTAAACGAAAAATTTGAAATCTGCAGTCACTAGAATTTAAGTTTTTCTTTTATATGCAACAAACCTCGTCAAATTTGTTACAGCGGTTGCCGACAAAAACGAATTGCCCTTCTACATGTATTTAGATAAGAGCACACGAGCTAAAGCTTCCTCTTAAGGAGGAGGCCGTGCTGCAACGTAAGCCCCCCCCCCCCCCCCCCCCCACCCCCGGACGAAATTTCTGGCTACGCCACTGATCACTGCTGTTTGTCTGCGTGGTCCACAGAACACACATGGAAACGTGTCATTGTTCATAATCCATGAGAGGGCTGAGCATTATCATTGCTTTACATGGCACATTACATCGTGGCAGCAGCGGTCTGCACCACGTTTTGCTGCGCAGCGAAGGCGCTTGTGTTCTGCGCGATGCTTCTTCGCGGAACGCTGAGTGCACGCTTTGGAGGCATTCTCCTGGCGCGTATTTACGTGATTCTTCTGCATACGTGGCCAGCTCGCTGTTGAGGCGCCAACTCCAAGCGCTCTCTTCAGGCGATGGAGGATTCTGATGTTTGAATTAGCACCGCCCAGCACGCGACCTCCACAGTCCAGCACCTGTATTTTTGTCGCATTGCAGAGCACGCACAGCACTGCAATACGCACAAGCTGTGAAACGCTGCCGTGGCGGCACCGGCTGGGATGAGCGGAGATGAGCGCCATCTAGTGGTGTCGCAAGAAACCCAGCGGCGAGCGCGAGCAGGACCACAGCAGCAGTACCCGGAAAGTCGGGAGAAGAGGCCAAGAATGCGTCGCTTTAAAAACTCGGTGTACTGAAACTGAGAGCATTCCAACTGAAAGTGCTGCATTAACACACGGCATGTTTGCTCACAGAAAATCTACGGAAGCGCCTCGACGAATCGTTCGTGCACGGCCGCTCGATCCAAAAGCACAAGGTGCGGCCCGCTGCGTCGCGCCTGAACGGCATCTCGGGCCTAGTTCTCCGTGCGCCCGCTGCGGCGCCACCGCTCGGGGATGGCTGCTGATAGAGAGCGCCTTCACAGCTGCGTCGGCACGCGCGATCTCCACCCCAGTTAAGGCGTAAATAATTCTTTTTATATTTGGAAATTGCAGACAAAATCTTTGAAGTCGTCATTGGAAGTGCTGATTACGCCACAAACACCAACAGATTGTCACAGGGGTGTAAATCTGTTCTAGAATACGCCTGCACGCTATCCGTGACGGTTGCCCGTACGGTGCACGACCGGTTGGTGCACTTCCATCGAGAGGTTCTGCTTGAAGCAATCTATCAGTACTTTTATTCACTTCTCGTTAACACGCACGCAAAGTAAAAACTTTACATAGGGAGAACTTGTACAGAGTTTCCCAACTAATGGAAACTAACTTAAACGAAATAAAAACGCTTATCATTGCAAATATTCATCAGTAGATTGCTTCTCATGAAAACGAAGCATATTGAGTGATATTAGAGGTTACCTAAGGAGTGCGCCTCTTTTAACGAAGCTTCAAAAGGCCTCTGCTTCGAACATGATCATACCCTTTATTTGAGCACGCTCTCCATAAAACACATTCCCGCAGGATTCTTCCATTTAAGGCAGGTTTTTTTCTCCTGAAGTGGCCACTTGGTTACTGATAAGAACAGCAGCTTTGTCTCCTTTTCCGCTCTTTGTAATAACTGAACCAAAGACTGAATTTCGTTTTTGTTTTCATAAACTAAGAGGCGGTTTTTCATTTCGTCCCGTTCGGACTGCAATTTTTTCAACTCTTCTCCTTGACGGGCAACTTTTTTTTCAATCTCTTGACTGCTTTCTTTGACTGTTCTAGGACGTCCACAATATCTAATGTAGTTTGGCAGGCCTGGTCAACAGAAAAACTACCTTCAGATCATGATTCTAAGACAGTCTCTGGAACTAGAGCTTCCACCTCGTCACTGAGAAACTGAAAGGCACTTTCGATGTTGGGGCTTTCTCCTGAGCTGCCGCAATTATCGCTTGCCTCAACTATTGTGTGATCAGTAAAGTTTCTTCGATGGCGTTTTTTGGGCTGCACATTCTCGTTTTGCAGGCACTGTGGATATTTGCAAAACACGGTCGGCACCGTGTTGGGAAGCAGGAGCCTAAGTTTCGTGTTCTTTTTGTAGTCAATTTCTGTAAAGTGCAGGGAACACACCAGAGACCTATCGCTCGGTTCCCACTTGCTTCCTTTTCCCGACACTCCTTGGCGAGAAATACTTTTAGCCACGCTTCTCGACGCTCCAAGCCGCAGGGGAACTCGTGATATTTCAGTCGGGTCCCTTTTGGCATTTGTGTCGCATAGTGGCACACAACAGTTGCGTGGCATCGCGCCACATGAACGAGGCTGGCTACGGCACACACGGACACCGAAGAGTCTTAACAAAGCACAGCAAGCACAGGCAAACTTGCTCACACACACGCACGCGAAAAGTCACAACATTAATGCATATCGCACGAGGCAAACACGTTCTGGCGCGAACCAACTTGCTCACACACACGCACGCGAAAAAGCACGAGATTAGTGCATAGAGAACGAGGCAAACACGTTCTGACGCGAGAACCAAGTGCACAGTAGAAATAACTGCTAATACAAAACTTTCCATAATGCAAACACGTGGACAAAATAAGTAGCACAGGTAGCTTTATTTTGTTACGGCAAAGATAGCGCATGAATGATGAGGACAAGGGAGAAAGCAGAACACATAAACAAACTATACCCAGCTGCATGCACGCAGCTGTAACAATACACCATAGTGCACAAAGATTCAATAGAAACAAAGAGGAAGATGTGAGGAAGGCTTCTTTTACTCATCACAAGTCATCCTGTAAGAGCACATTATGCACTGGCTGTAATCTACCATCAGGACATACATGAATAAGTTACATGAAGTGCCACATTTACAAATCACTCATGCAATGTTCTTGTGATTTTCCTTATTCCAATCTTTAACTTAGAAAGCATGACTGATATAAAGAAAGAAGTGTTTCTATAAACACTGGAAGTCACGGACGGATGGCTGACACATACCTCTTTTAATTCCTTTGTCTTTGTCATTATGATTATCTACCACAGTAGTCTTTTGTAGAGTGAAGCACATCCAGATAATAATAATAATAATAATAATAATAATAATAATAATAATAATAATAATAATAATAATAATAATAATAATAATAATAATAAGATAGATAATAATAACCACATCCAGATAATACACTGTGGGCAACCAAGTGTGAATACCTGTTCTCGATTTCTACATTTCTCTGGTGTCCCGCTAAGGTAACAATGGCGCAAAGGATTGTCTTCCCAATGTATGCATTCCCACAGAACAGGAGCAGATGATAAGCCACATTAGTGGTGCGTGAAATAAAACATCTGTGCTTAACTTTCCACTGCCGCTCCAACCTGGAGTGATGTTTTTTGCTTTGTTGTGTACTCTAGCACAGCTGCTACATAGACCCCTTGGTGCCCAAACGAACTCTCACACCACAGCAGGATGTCAATTTTTTTTTAATTCTAAGCGAAACTCTGGTTATGGGTGACAATTGCGAACTTACATTTTGCTTTGTATCCTAATTATATTTTTCACCTTTAACTTTAGCCACTTTGCTACTTTTCTGCAGGTGCAGACAGGCCATTGCACCAATGCTAGGTTTAGAAAACACCAGAGCAGGATGGAAAGCAAGAACAGATATCTATAATTTGGGTGTACACTGTGCATAGCGTGGATTTGTTTCAATGAACGATAAAACTACATGGTAGATAAACATATAAAAGATAAGAGAATTAAGCTCGAAGCCTACCAAATTAGTAACTGGGAAATTTATATGTAAATTAAATTTCGTGATTCCCAGTGATGATAAAACAGTTTTGAGAACGTATGCCAAGGCAACCAAGTCACTCATGCTCAAAAAGGAAACAAAATAAAAACAAGCAAGATTACAAGAACTTTGAACTTGCAACCTAAAGTAAGACACCTCACATGACTGAATCATGTATTTACTGAGCATAAATTACACCTAGCGCAAAATCTGCTTGTACAAGATGACAAACAATGAGTTACTCTTGCTTTCTCTCTGGGGCATTTGGCCTTTCTGAACACATGCACATTGCATGGCACAGCTGCGTGAATGTAGCTGGGCATAGTTGTGAGTCAGCATCAATCTTTTTTTTGGTCCTGCACTATTATCGTTATAATTTTTAATTAGCAAACAGCCTAGCTATCAGGTTGATCAGCTGTATTTTAAAGAAAACATACTGACATATTTCCCTGTTTCTTGCTAACATAAGGAGGCGGGTACATCCTTTCAGATTTCAAGAAATAGCTGTGCAACAGAACAAATGTTGAAGACAGAAAGTCTACAATAACCAGTACCTTTATTATTAAATGCCATGTACTAGCTCTTTCTGCAATGAATACCTCTATTACCAAAAATTGTAGACTGAAGAAATGATGGGAAAATATTTACAAAAGTGACAGAGATTAGAACTGCATCATAATTGCAAATGTCTTCTTAAACAAGATCGCAATAATTGAAGTTTTATTAACTTCAGCAAAATGGCTGACATCCCATTATTGAGGCTAGTCAGTGCTGAAGATATTGTTAGTTTGTAGGAGTCCTCAGACCGAGAGCTGTGAAATATTTGTCGCCATACTTGGTGGAACATGCTTTGCTGTTGCAGATATTACTTTGCCACAAAACATTTTGTAAGCCCTGTGGGACAATTCTGTGTGGAAGATAAACCTATTTGATCATTGCTTTTTAGGGTTGTGTATCTCAGAACTGGTGCTAGTCTGAGTTCTTACAAACTAGACGTTATTGAGTGCTGTAATGCCTGCCATTGCTATAAATTTCTGTTAGCAAAAATTGTCGCATTGTCATGAAGCAGTTATGTTCAATTTCTAGCAGCAGTCACTGCTTAAACACTCAGTACAAAACATAAAACAAAGATATGCAGTCAAAATGTACATCTCGAACAGTTATAGTCTATTCTGCGTTTCACAGAACTGTTCTTTTTTTCTGTTGGTGTGCCAATACGAATTGCACATTCAGAAACGTTTTAGTATTGCACTTCTGGTAAATGCAGGAAAATTCAGTGTTTAACAGCAGCCCCTGGGAAGACAGCCCAGAGTCGCTTCGGCAAAAGGACTTGCCGTCAAGTTTGCGTCGCTATGTAGTAGGTCACTATAGCAAGGGGCATGTTTTGCTGATTGAATATTACTCGAAACAGTTTTATCATTTGTACTGGAGGTTTGAAAAGAGAGCCAATTGTAGAGTTCTTCATGCATATTTCATACATGTCATTAGTATTTTTTTTAGCTGCTTCTTAAGCTATGTCCTACACAATGGGAAAATACAGTGATCTTAGCGGGCACTTTCTTGTGTACTAAATTTTCACAAAAAGCAGTGTGCCGTAGCTAACTTAGCTCTTTGTAAACTGCAAAGTTCCGATATCTATTCAAACAGCATGTAAAGTAACTAGAAGTATGCAAGATTAGTAGGCAGGCCTGTCTGCCTGCCTACTAATCTTGCATACTTCTCATGCTATTGTGAAAAAAAATTATTCAATATACTTCAATAATTTTTGCTCATAATAGCATGACAATAACCTTATGCACTTATAATTGTCCTATACTAACGAAATTTGGCATACGTACTCTTCAAGATATGCAGAATGCTGATACCTAATTGAAATTGCAATCTGTAAAATTATTTAAAGTGGCCTAATATTTCTTGCATAGTTCCAGTAATTGTACAAGCCACTATAAATAAAAATAAAAATTTTTTGCCACTGTGTAGGACATAACTAAAAAACAGCAGCTAAACAAAAATCAATGACAATTCAAATCTAATAAAACACTTTATGAATGACAGTATATTCAAATCTCTAGTACAAATATACAAAAAAGTTGTTTCGAGGAGTATTTCCCCTTAATAAGTGGGTGTCGGTGTATTCTACGAAAGTGTTAGAAAATGCCTTCAGGCGTACCATGGGGAGTTTTATAAATAGCACATGCACGCATCTGCCCAGAAGGCCCCACGCCCTCCTTGCATTCCTTAGTCATTTTTGCATTCTGTTGTATGTCACCATTTGCATCCCTTAACATTGGGTGCGCAAAACCATAAACAGCCTATTACCGTATTTAGTCGCTTAATGATCGCACTCGCGTAATGATCGCACCCCTAAATTTTGCCGTCAAAATTGGAAGTTTTTATTTCCCGTGTAATGATTACGCACCGAACTTGCCGCAGTGATATGTCATGTGCCAAGCCTAGCTAATAATGATCGCACTTGGCATCAGCCGACTGCTATGCGAATGACTCTTCAAGACAAACCAAGCGGTCTGCACGCACCAAACATTCTTAAGCAGATGCCCCATTTCATTCCTTTCATCACTTCCCGCACTTCTATGACAAAAAAAGCTACAACCAAACTTGCCTTTATTATGTGTAGGCTTTATAATGGTTGTGGTCAACAAAAACAACAAAGAAGGCGCCTTTCGATTCTCCTCGTCTGCACTCGTGGGCACGCAACAAATCGCGAGCGGCAACGATAGCAGCCACGTTTACACTGATACGTTAGAAGTGCACCCTATTCATACGCCGACGTTTGTAACACAGCTAAGATATTCGCCCATCCTTAGCGGAAACGTGCCATATTAGGATAGTGGTGAAGTCAAATACCGCAGTTTCTGCAGCATGCCCGCCATGTGTTCCTGTGTCACTGGCAGCTAAGCGCGCCCATCTGTTTCTGTCCCCTCAAAGTGGACATGGCTGTGTTATTGCCGCAAACTTTCCGATATTATTCATTACTGATACGGAAGAAACTGTTTGAATGCGCGTAATGTACTAACGAGTAACGAGCGTAATGTACTAACGTGATGTACTAATGTTC
The DNA here is from genome assembly GCF_050947875.1 of Dermacentor variabilis. Lineage (NCBI taxonomy): Eukaryota > Metazoa > Arthropoda > Arachnida > Ixodida > Ixodidae > Dermacentor > Dermacentor variabilis. The sequence goes on from NC_134574.1 coordinate 68,013,095, forward strand.
GGCGCGTTCGGCTTGCTCTGTCGGCCACCATTCTTTTTGTGTCCCGCACTACATACAGCGGCAGCCGCCTATTTGTTGACCTGTTAAGCCGTAGCAAATGCCAGATGAATTTTTTTTTCTTTTTGCGGGAAATGTAACCCGCGTAATGATCGCACCCCTGAATTTTAGTCAACTTTTTTGACAAAAAAGTGCGATCATTATGCGAGTAAATAGGGTAACACACTGAATTTTTAGCCTGTAAAGGGGTTGTATACAAATGGGGGCAGCCACCTCTAGTGTGACAATAAACAAATATTTGTTCTCGCAATAATGAAACCAGTCATAAAATATATCCTCACAAATTTGGAAATGAATGCACAAAGAACCTTGCTGATTGTCACATTAGTTTCCTAAACAAGATCTTTGATGTTTATAATTCGTAGTTTAATTCACTTTCTCTAGTAAATGGGCTCTGACCTAGACTACTCAGTGTAGGAGACTAACCCAGACCTGGAAGCCAATATTTAAATCTGAAATAAAGACATTCATCCCATGACCACATCACTGCTATGTCATCAGAAGCGTGCATTCATGGACACATAGTCTGTAAAATTATTTTTACATGATCTGTACTGTTACTCTTGCACTAATAAATTAGGAAATGCATTTGCTATTTAAAGCAGTGCTGTAAACTTTTGTGGTTGAGAAATGCAATACTCAAAAGTGTAACACAACCAATATGTGCATGAAACCTACGATGCCTTTGACATTCGTCAGTGTGGCAAATAGGCCCTGAGAAATGCCAAGGGCATCATAGCTTTCGTGTCTCAAACCTTGCATGCGAGTATTAGTGGTATCTTTGCAGTGAAAGGAAGTCAGATTATTATCAGACCTAAGAGGGGAACTCGTGTTTCTCTAGTTTAATATTTTCTTTTTTGTGCTTCTATATTCTTGACTTTTCCAAAAATAATGGGTGTTTGAAATAAGTACTCTATATCGCTCTTAAATTTTTCCTGCACCAGAGCACACGTTAGGTTACATTTCTTGAACACTTTGCAGTGCTCTAGATTATCAAAAGGAAGAAAAAAATTCCGTAAGTTTGCATTTTAGCCTTCTGTGTAACAAGAATTGTGAACCTATTAGTTACATACACAAGTACAAAAGAACTACGAAAAACTGGGCATAAAGACAGACATACATTATAATAGCAGAAAACGATGGTGAGAATTCTAATAGAAAGGAACCATTAAAAACTAGGTACTAAAGACAGATGAATTACGATAACACAAGTATTTGCTAAGAATTTGAAGAGACAAATAGAATGTATCTTCAAATCACTCCACCCGAACATTCATCCATGGTTCGAAAAGTTACCACAGCGGGTGATGCTGTTTGGACAGATGGAAGGTGAGGTGCACCTGTGAAATAGGTGGAATATGTAGAGGGGTCACCAAAGGTTGAACACTGGTTGCACAACAGGTTGCTTTGATCTCCGGACTCACTCGACACTCATGCGTTGAGCCTGGTTATACGTCGTTTGCAAGAGGCCTGGCCCGAGTGTGTGGCACGGCTTGGATAAAATTTCGAGGCAACCTGAAAAACAGAGATCCATATCTATAAGCACCAAAATATTCTTCACCATAGGGCAAACCTGAAGTTTACCATCGGTACATAGCAGATAATGAAAACAGACAGAAGTCACCAGACTCGAGGTATACAAATGTGCAAAAGTGTAAATGAATGTGAAGAGCTGCTTATAGGGTGGAATGTTTCATTTTGTCTTTTGTAGATCAATAATAGCATCTTAACATATAGACAAGTGTACGTGGCCCTCCCTAAAAAATTGAAATTAAGGGGTTTTACGTGCCAAAACTACTTTTTGATTATGAGGCAAGCCATAGTGGAGGACTCCGGAAATTTCGACCACCTGGGGTTCTTTAACGTGCAGTTAAATTAAGTACACGGGTGTTTTCGCATTTGGCCCCCATCGAATTGCGGCTGCCGTGGCCGGGGTTCGATCCCGCGACTTCGTGCTCAGCAGCCCAACGCCATAGCCACTGAGCAACTACGGCGGGTATGGCCCTCCCTATTTGTGTAAGTAGGCTATTCCATGCGAGCTGTCCCAACCTGGCAATACCACTTGAAATTTCTTTTTGAAAAACTGGAGGGCCTTCAATATAGGACAAATGTTAATTTCGAGAAATACTTAACCCAAAAAGTTTTCTTACTGGCGCGAGCACTAAGTTAGATTTTGTGTAAAGTACCAAACTATGCATCATAAAAGGCATAGCCGAAAAATTAGTTCCTTCATTAAGAGGGCCAAATCTTTCAGGGACCCGCCGTGGTTGCTCAGTGGCTATGGTGTTGGGCTGCTGAGCACGAGGTCGCGGGATCGAATCCCGGCCACGGCGGCCGCATTTCGATGGGGGCGAAATGCGAAAACACCCGTGTGCTTAGATTTAGGTGCACGTTAAAGAACCCCAGGTGGTCAAAATTTCCGGAGTCCTCCACTACGGCGTGCCTCATAATCAGAAAGTGGTTTTGGCACGTAAAACCCCAAATATTATTATTATTAATCTTTCAGGACAATAAAGAGAGGCCTTACACCAAAAATTGAACTGCTTATTAGCCACTGCTCAGTTTATTATAGGTCATAAAAAATGGACTAAATGGCCTATTAACTTTATTTTCACAGAACTGGCTTACAGCAAAAGCTGCAAATTTATGTAATCCACGTGTTTAGGACTTGTGCCGTATGCAAAAACTGGTTTCAGGAAGATAAATTATGCATCAGTGCACAGAGATGAGGATGAACTTGCAAGAAAAGTCAGTTTTGGTGTAAGTTTATCGGCCTATTTACTATTGAGGCCGTCCTAGTAAATTTATGCCCAATGCCACGTATGAGAGTACATTGTATTATTATTAAATTGCTAAAGTTTTATCAAAGCAGTATTTGTGTTAAGCAAGAAAAAAAATTGTACAAGTGGTCTTCTACTAGTTTCAAAATTTGCATCGCATTTCGTCTTATCCACATAGCCTGTTGGCGGCTAAGACAAAATGCATGGACTTGAGCATTGCTGCACCGATAGCAGGGAGTCTAAACTGCTTTGAAGTTAATTCTTTCATTACTGAGTGGCTACAAGCAACTTCACTCAAAAAGTTGCCACTTAATTACATGTATTTACCTTAATCTTCCTGTCGGCTTCCAGCCTGCTTGGCATCATCACTAAGGCTACCAACTCCCTAGTGGACGTAGTTGGGACACGGTGGTGGCAGGACGCAGTGGAAGGAGCCGCCAAAGGCTTCGAACACCCTAGTGGACGTAGTCAGGACACGGTTTTGGTAGGATGCAGGGGCGGCAGCCACCAGAGAGTACCTGCAGCAAATTTGCACAAATGCTCTTAGTCCTACCATGTCACAATTTACAAGAAAGATTCAGTTGTCTGTGTAACAAGGATACCAATACAAATAAAGGTAAACAGTTAGATCCTAGAACACAACTAGAATGTCGACAAAGAAGAAATGGTACTTATGTTTATCAAAATCCAAGCAATGACAAAAAAGAATGTTCATCTGATTTGTGCATGGAAGCTCGGTGGAAACCTGAGCTAATCCTGCTTTCCAGTCACTGCAAGCCTCTTAAAATATCATTGTATATTTTTACATGCATTATGTTAAGCTGCATTAAAACAAGTTCCACATCTCCATACATAAGTAAATCACGAAGCTAATTCAATTAATGAATTCCAGTGGTCGTTAATGCAACAAAGTGAAAGCTGCGAATGGAGCTGGCGAAATTGGGTAGTGAAAAATAACAATGTGGTTCTCTACATCTTGTTTTTCAGGCTTTCGCTGTAGCATTAGAATGCACAAGAAATTTCACATTCCTGACATTTCACCCTGCTAATTTTTATTCCATAATGCATAATACTTCAGCAAGAGCAATAATGCTGTCTTTTAATCATAAATAGCGATAAAACAAGAAATTTTACTGGAGCCAATGTTTTGGCAAGAAAACTTATCTCCTTCTCTTTGTTGAAACATTGGCTCCAGCGATGCTCCTTGTTCTACGGCTCCATCATTTCAAGTCTCTGTCTTCCTGTGTACCTCTGTATTTTCAATGTTGTATCAATGCAATTGTAATAACGGAGAATTAGTAAATGTAGCTGATAAAGCACTTGGGCTTGTTGGTAGATAACGACAAAGTAACTGCGCAACATTGAGATACGGACAAAGGAGGCTTATGTGTGTCGTCTCCTCCCGCCATGTCTCTACCCTTTGTACCTTTTGCACAATAATGCTAAAATGAATAAAGGCCAGGAAAGTGGACACAAAAATTACAACAAATAGCTTCATATGCTAATGAGATATGCGAAAGTGCCTGCTACGATCTGTCTCACCCATAACGTGCTGGATAAGATGGCGTCTTCTTCTGGATGTTGCCCCCCATTTCTTGAATATCTAAAATAAAGTACATTTCAAAATTACAAAAATACACAGAACAATAGGAGTAGCAGAGGACATAACGCAATGTTTAGTAAAAGAAAGTAAACTAATCTCTGATACACCGCAGAGAAAATTTCCTTTATTAAATTAGTAGAAAAATACACCACACTTCATTTCATTCAATGCTGTGGGCGTTTCTTGGTACAAGAAAAAATGTATTTCTGTATGGAAACAGTAAAATAATCATAGTCTTCTACTTTTACAAAATACGCCACAGCGACTAAGCCAACTACAGCTGTATATACTTAAAATTGTTATATGCACATTACAATAGCCAAGACAGGATGAACTTGGGTTCATATGCAGCTGACCGGGAGGTACAACTTTGCAATCAACTCATTTCTGCTTGCCAAATATGTGCACTAACATAAGACTACAAATAAAAAGACCCTTTTTTCATAAAACACCGGGCTCAATTTAGAAAATCCAGTAGGAATACGACAAATTATCCACATAACACAGCCAGGTTTCGTAAGCCTAGTAGGATTTACTATATAAAGGTTGCAGCAAAGTCATGCTTTTAAATATTTACAACCGTGAAAATAAAGATTACATACAAAATAATAACATTATACATCGGCTTAGATTGTGAGCTAATGTGTTTCCGACTTGCAGCCAAATGCACATTAAATTTGTTCTGTTTCAGCGCTTTTAAAGCGTTGTGTCTGTTCGCTTGCGCATGCAGCCGCCTTACCGCTACGAAAATATCTGTGCTGCCACATCGCCTTACGCTCAATAGACCATTGTAGCGTTTTTATTATTCGCGGTACCATACCTAAAGCGCTAGTAAATCTTCAGAATACACAAGCTCTCTTCAATGTTTCCGACGACCTGTCTTCGCCAGTGAAACTCACACTGGTGCTACTATTGTATCTAGACTTCAAGCTACGCAGTACTTGATAATCTATGGATTTTCTGATGCGACAGGCCATTCGTCACTAGAGTCGTTAGGAATACTGTTTCCCCTGGCAGTACAGCTTTGCTGTAATTTCAGATGCTCTCCGGAGGCTTCCGTCTGCCAGTAGTATTTCCGCATACATACGCGCACGCATGCTTAAGAAACGTCGGTGAATTGCCAAGAGAAACGTGGCGCAAAATATAGCCATACCGAAAAGCCGAGTACGCGCCGTTTGTAAACTCAGAACAAAAGCTGACATGCTTACCTGAGACGTTAAGAGAAATATGGCACAGGTCACTCCCCGCTGGTAGTCTTTCGTATGCATCTGGCCGTCTCTGTGCGTTGCGATCTCTCATATCACAACGAAAGACGCAGTGCAAACCGCAACACTTCGGGTGCTTGTGACGGTCCGGCGAGCTGCACTAGCTCGATGTCGGCAAAGACGAAATCGGCGACACGCCGCCGCTGGCGGCGGTCCTCCTCGTCGCAATCACACAGCACGGAAAGAAGTTGCCACCGTAACTTGCCGCAACGCCTGGTTGCAGTCGCCCCTAACGCTGCGCTTTCAGAAACACTTAACGACAACGTACTCGCGCGAGATGCAACGCAACTGCAAAATGCCGTCATGCTATTGACGGCTTCGGCTTTGGGTCATTTGTATCCGCACAACTGAGCAAAACAGTTGCGCTAGTTTCGGTTTTCTTTCCTCGCATTGTAATAAAAACTGTTTTGCTCACTGATAATTTTACGTCCCGTAAGTAATGTTCACGAATGAAACAGCCATGAATTTAACAGGCGTCTTGAAATACCCTCTACGTTTACTTCGCAGAAGCAAAATTTGCTCGTCCGAGTGTGGTTACGCTTGAAATATCTATAGTTGGGCTGTCGGAGCGTGCTCGAACTGGGAAGACGCGGCGTAATTGTGCCTAATTTGCTTAGCTATAACGGTGCGGCTGCCCTTGATTTCTGTCGAGTGCAGTTTGCTCTGATGTAAGGTAGAACTACAAAGCCGCCGACGTTACTGAATGATCGAATGCACCTGAAGCTGCGAGAACTCCGGTATTTCCTCCACAATTTCTTGCGACTGTGTGCCGCTGTCACCAAATGTGAGCGTAGTCACTTGGCGGAGATTTAGCAACGCATTTTCCAGAAATATCGTTCACCGCTGTATCACGACGTGGAGAAGCAGCGTTGTTGGTCTTTAGTAATATAACTGTTTATTGCGAATTTTGCAATAGCAGTTATATGAACACAACCGTCAAAATATATCTGTCGGTGTTGCCGTGAGCTTACGTGTAAAGTCAAGTGCAATGAGATCCTGATCCCGCGCCGTTGGCTGTGTGCGTTAAAGAAAGTGTTTGAGGGTGAACCGGGCTGGATGGGCGCCCCAAGTCAGGTATCTATAGGAGGTCACGTGATAAAACGCGCGCAAGCCGGGAGAGGGAGGCGCTAGTTTAGTGCGCTTCTCCTCTGGCCATTGCTCTAGCCCGGTCTGGCGCCACCCTCGCTCTGTTTTGGAGATAACTTCCGATGGATGCAAAGCTGGGGGGCGCTCAGATAGGGCAATTTTTCGGAGTCGCTTTGAAGGAAGAGGCAGCAGAAGCGTTCGGTCCGCTCTGTTCGCGCCCTTCATCACGCCAACGCTGTGACAGCGAGTGTTCGCGTTCATTGAGTGAGATGTGTCGATGTTTGCACGTGCGCTCGTGACCCAGTGCTTGCTAATTGAAGGAGTAAGCGAATGTTTACTGCAGTTTATTAGGCAGATGAAACTACGAACCTTGGTTCGTGCAATTGTTCGTGCAGTGGTTCATGCAGCATTGGGGTGAAACTGCTATATTTTTGTTTTTATATTTCTACGGGGTTCCAAAGCAGCGTTGCGTACGCTAATATTTGTTTCTGGTCGCCGAACGCAACGCACTGCGGTAGCCCAGTGGCTTTGGTGTTGCGCTGCTGAGCTCGAGGTGACGGGTCCAATCACAACCGCGGCAGTCGCATTCCAACGGGGTCAGAATGCGAAAACGCGCGTATACCGTGCATTCCATACACGGTAAATAACCCGAGCTGCTGAAAATAAATCTGTAGCTTTCCATTACCGTGCGCCTAATAACAAGATCTTGATTTTGGAACTCAACTCTTCAAAATTTAAAACCACGTCGCGGAATTACATTTACAATCGACACTGTTGAGAGCGCCTACTGAATTTGTTATCCCGTTGCTGTGCTCTCTTTAGTAGCCAATACTTCTTTTTTAGATTTACTTATGGCCAGAATCCGGTGTGACAAATCCAGGTCTTCCTTAGAATAGGAAACCAGTTATCGCTTGAGCGTGTGAGGTATCAACAAACATGGTCAAGGAAAATCAATATATAGAGTTCGAATTAATTGCAGAACATGACAAGGATGAAAGAATGATACACCGCATTACAACCAGGACAGGAACCCGAGTGCCTGCCTAAAACAGAAGAGGTGATCTGGTATTTGTTCTCCTGTATTATAATCTTTCTCGCCAGACTCATCTCGAATATCAGAGGAATCGCGATCTTCCACGACGACTGTTCGCGTGCTATTGAGAGTCAAACGACCCATGCGCAAATGTTGACTCTTGTTTTGTGACTCTACTCGAGCAAAAGTGGGTCTTCGGAAGAAAAAAGAGAGTCAAGTTGCCGTGACTCACTTTTTACTCTCTTTTATCTTAGATTGTATGCCGTTCAAACGATTTTTATTGTTCTGTAAATTTCCCTCCTATGATCAGGGTCCCGTTTGATTAATTGACCTAGGTAAACGTACTCCTTCACAGAGTCGAGAGGCTGATTGGCGATCCTGAATTCTTGTTTCCTTGTAAGACTAATGAACATTACCTTTGTCTTACATTACCCCACTCTTACACTTTCTCGGTTAATACCCTCAATCATTTGTTGTAATTTGTTGCCAGTGTTGGTGACAAAAACAATGCCGATTTCTAACCGAAGGTTGCTGAGATATTCGCCGTTGATCCTCACTCCTAAGCCTTTCCAGTTGAATAGCTTGATTAGTTCTAAGCATGCAGTGAATAGCGTTGATGATACTGTGTCTTCTTGACTGCCTGACCGTTTCTAAAACGCTATCAGGCATTAACATTTATTTTTTCCCCCGCTGAACAGCTCAACTAGCGAAAAATAGCACGAAAAACAAAGGACGAGAAAGGAACACGATACGAGCGCAGTGAGAACGAACTTACAGAATGGCAGCAACTTGGAGATATGCGCTATCAAACCCAGCTTAAAAATGCCCTGTTGTTCCGCTTACTTTTTAAATAAAATGCTCTTTTTTTGCATTGAAGCAGGAGAATAACTGGAACACCCGTGTATTTTCCCTAAAATTTTGGAAATAATATCTGGAAACTGGTGTCCTGCTGAACATTCATTTCAAGTGGATACGTCTCACAAGCTCATCGGCTACAATTCGCAATTTGCAATATGCGCCGTAAAGTAATTAATTAAGAAAATAATTACAGAATTTTCATTTAAATGGTCGTGCATGTGTTTGCATCTCTCGTGCCGGTTATGACCGCCTGTTGGGATAATGCAGCCGAAGTACAAGTTGTTACACTCCGCGGCTGATGACTTTTGAAAAATTTTTCAACTGCAAAGTGATCACACCGTAGAGCCGGCAAATCACTGAGGAGCATGTGTGAGATCTAGCAGAACATATGGAAGATTAGAATATAGCGAATAGCTTGCCTAAATGTGGTGAAGAAGCTCGGATGTAGTGAATACTTTGAAACTAGCAGGGTACAGCGAAAAGGTTGTGTCAAAGCGTTTGCAAAGTCCTTCGTGGATTTCGTGCAGTGGCGAAGCAGATGCCTAGGATTTTGAAAAAGCTGTTAGAAACTCCCTTATACAACTATTCGGTGTCTTTTGTTTACGAGTTGCTCAGGTCTTTAAACACCTGCGAAATCATTTTCATTCTGTTTACCTTTTGCGAGGGAGGAGGGGTGAGAAAAGTATATAGGTGCTCTCTTCTTTAAAACAATACAGACAAAATTAAAGATTAAAGAACGCGACAGAGGATTACGATAGAGAACTGAGCAAGCTGGTACGTATTCATCTCGCGGCATGTGCAGCGCTCTGGCGGAAATGGAGAAGACAAGGGAAGCGCACACGACAGGACTGAAAGAAGATTTTGCTCACTGTGTGTGCGTTGCTGAAGAAATAAATAAGCAGATATGTCGGCCGACACTTTCGCGCGACTTGCATAACCCACCTCCTCCGACGTTGATTTCCTTCGGCCCTCGCTAACCTTGACGGAGACCTGGTCTTCCGCCGGTTTCGTCATGGCAAGAAATCATAAACCTGTCGACTGTTTCCGGCCATGCCGGGCGTGAACGGATCCAATAAGGATAAAATAAAAAAGAACACCCAGAGGAACTAGTTGGTGGCGCCTATGTGCCGTTTCATTTTCTCCTCACTGTCAGTTGTGTAGAGTACGTAGGCCGTGCGAATTGGCTTCATCCATGTCTCGAATTCATGAAAACATGTCGAGCTCAGGAGATTAGATGACGAAGTGCTGGTTGTGCTTAGCGCTTGTAGCTCTCGCGAAATTAGCAAGGCATGGCGCGTACGGCTCACGGACCGTGTGCTTGATGTGCTCATAGACAGTGCGCCGAGAGGGCCTATAGACAGCGTGTTGCGAAGGACAACTCAGGCAAAGTTTCATGTGACCAATCTCCGTAGTGCCCCTAATCTGCTTCTTGAAGAACAGTTTTCATGGACGAGAAAACGCAGGTGCATCGAATTAGCACGCTCCTAGATGTTTTGCTCTGTGCTGCTGACAGGCTCAGCCATTGTGAACAAATCCGAACCCCATAGTGTTGTAGTGCTGGAGGTGCCCATAACGTAGTGCTGGAGGTGCAGTCTAGGGGGCAGCCTGCGGTGTGGCGGAAGAAAGTGGATTCGAGCTTGCCCCAGCCCACACCAATGCATCGTCGTCATTTTGCTAAGATTTTATTAGTGCTTACATTGACATGTACGGTGTGCTTATCCTCCAACGATAAGTGGTCCAAACGGAAGACAAAATGTCCGATCCTTGAACGCTGTTATTGCAAGTTGAAGAAGGAGGGCGCCTTCGCTTGGTGCACGAACATCTCCAACGCGAGCGGACTCGATTCTGACATGGCCGAGCTGCAGGGCATCATCTTGAGAAGACTGTTGTTATTGAACATCGACATCGCCGATCTTCCAGTCACCTGGTTTCGAAGCCACACGGTGATGTTACTGGACATTCATCGCTGCCCTCTGCGCGACATCAAGGAAACAGCCATTAGTGGCATAAAGCAGCTTCTGCACTTACAACTGGATGAGAACGAGCTAGAGAGTGTTCCCGATAGCTTGACCACCGCGAAGGGTTTACTTTGTCTCGAGATCACAAGGAACCTGATTAAGCACCTCGAAGGCAGGCCGAGACTGCTGCAGTTGAAGGAGCTTAATTTGAGCTACAACAAAATTGAGACAATAAGCGAAGATTATCTCTGGGACTTGCCAAACCTTGAGCACTTTTTTTGTCCTCCAACAAGATCAAGCACCTGCCGCGGAATCTTTTCAGAAACACAAGGCGGCTGAAAAGGATCAAGCTTAATAATAACCAGCTTTCATCGATAGACGGCGTCTTTGATCAGCTGCACCACTTGCAGGTGAGGATATCTTTCTAAGTCATTAGGGTTTTTGACTTCACAGTTTATAATCTGAGTGACTGTGTTGTTATGTCTGCTTTGCATAAGATACACATTTAAACATTTTGGGGTCTTCAGATGAACCCGCCGTCGTGGCTTAGCGGCTATGGTGTTGCGCTATAAAATGCGAGGTCGGGGGATCGAATCCCGGACGTGGCGGCCGTACTTATATGGGGGCGTAATGCAAAAACGCCCATGTTTCGTGCATTGGAAGCACGTTCCTTAGGTGTTCCAAATTAATCCCGAGTCCTCCGCTACGGTGTGCCTCGTAATCAAATCGAGGTTGTGGTGCGTAAAACCCCAGGTAGTACAAACGAAAAAGAGTGTTTCTTTTAGCGTTTATCCGAGAAGATAACAACAGTTTAGAGAAGACACGAGTATGACGACTTCGTTGGTAAAACGTTGTATATGTTTGAAAATGCCCAGCTTAATTCTTTTTCTGAGTGGATCTAGAATAGGTCTTCAAAACGTATTCAAAAAGCTGCCCTGAAAATAGGATTGGGAAAGACACAAATGATCGATTCATATACGATTCCTAAGCGCTTTTAGGACGTTGTCAAAAAGTTGGCGTAGAAGTGGTCTTGAAAGGCTTGCGACCACGTGAAAGTTGTTTTCGCTGGTACCAAATGAGTCAGAGCGTCGGTCTCTAGTGCAACAATGTTACTGCTGCAGTGCCAAGCACTGTTGCCTATAGGGGCCAACGCGTCCCTTACCAAATCACATGAAGATGTACATGTCCGCAAAACTGATTCCGGAATACCACCTTTGGTATGCAGCAACTATGTTTACAAACAAAATGAGAATGACATCTCGCTACGAAAAAAATGGGCGCGCCTTGACATGTGGATTTCTACGAAGAGCGCATGTATTGAGAACGTTATGACAATGCAACACTTTATTGAAAAAGAAATACTTATGAAAGGTTAAAGAAAAACGTGTAATAAATGCAAAGTACGAGGTGTGACACAAAAGAAACGAGACTAAGTGTGTAGCTTGAAAAAAGAGTGGAGTTGGCAACAACTGTTTCGCTGACGTAATCCCACACACCTCCTCTATTCATGCGTCCAGTTTCGATGGAACCGATCACGCCAGTTGGGAGTGCTGCGTCATCGAATGAACATGTGCAACTGCATTCTGCCGGAAAAATGTCTGATGTAAAAACCGAACAGAGAATCAACATCACGTTTCTTGTGAAACTTAAGAAATCAGCCACGGAAACATTTCAAATAATACCCGAGGCTTATGGAGATGAAACTTCGTCTCGTGCCCGTGCGTTTGAATGGCATAAGCGATTTTCAGGGGGAAGGGACAGTGTGGAAGATGATGAACGTGCTGGGCGCCCAAGGTCAGCGATTACAGACCAAAACATTGCCAAAGTTCGTGATGTGATCCGTGGTGACCGAAGATTAAGTGCTCGTGCAGTGGCGCAGTTGGTTAACTTGGATAGGGAAGCTGTTCGGCGCATTTTAACGGACGAATTACACATGAGGAAGATTTGTGCGAAGCCTGTTCCAAAAGTTCTGTCTGTTGACCAAAAACAGTGCCGTAAAGACGTGTGTATGGACATGTTAGAACGCATTGCAAACGAGCCAAATTTGTTGGAATCTGTTGTAACATGTGATGAGACATGGGTTTTTACCTATGACTCCGAAAGTGAGCGCCAGTCAATGCAGTGGAAGTCTCCAGGATCCCCAAGACCCAAAAAAGCATGCATGTCAAAATCAAAATTCAAGGCAATGTCAATTTTCTTCTTCGACATTAATGGAATTGTAATAATTTAGTGGGTTCCCAGTGGTCAGACTGTTAATCAACACTACTACATTGAAGTACTAAAAAGACTTCGTGAAAAAATTAGGAAAAAAAGGTCACAGCTGTGGAGTGATGGATGGCTGTTGCACCACGACAATGCACCCGCTCACACGGCCCTATCTGTCAAGCAGTTTCTGTCCAGCAAAAAACATTACTGTGATGGGGCATCCTCCTTATTCACTTGATTTGGCTCCATGCGACTTTGGTTTACGTCCTAAAGTTAAATCTTGCTTAAAGGGAAACCATGTTACCTCTGTTGAAGAGGTTCAGGCAAAAACGGAGAATCTCCTGAAGGGCCTTCCAAAAACCTCGTTCCAGAACTGTTACCAGCAATGGCAGCACCTAATGCAGAAGTGTGTGAATACTGAAGGGGACTACTTTGAAGGTGATAATGTCGCAGAGAACTGATTCAGTAAGTACAATAAGTTATTGGACCAGTCTCGTTATTTTTGTGTCACACCTCGTAAATCGACCTAAAAGCTCACCAACAATTACTAAAGCTCCCAGAAACAATTGTTAATGAACTAGCAACTGAATAACATTGTCTAGAACATGCACAACCAAAATTTGTAAGAACACGCAAAATGATGAATAGGAAAGCACGGAGTGTGCCATTTATTTAGCACCGTAAGGAGCAGATGCTATCAGATGAAGAGACTAGACCGATTTAGAAATTGATATCACAGCAACTGCAGAAAGTAGACTGAAAAATGAGAGATTATCGCATGGTAGCTGCCTCCAAGCACTGTTATCAATAATCCAAAAGAATGGAAAGAAGAGAAAAAGGAATGATGACGCGTACCGTCAAATAACTATCCTGCGACAAAAAAAAAAAAATTGGAACATATCAAAATTGAAAATATTGCCTTGGACACATCGAAAAATTGTGCGAGAATTAAAAGAACCATAATACCAAGAAAGCAACAGTCAAGTGAAAAGGGGAAATCAGTGTAACAAGTGAACACCACTGTAGTGCGGTGCGCGATGAGATTGACTTATGCTACATAAAATAATCCTAGCACTCTAGTACACAAGAAATGAATGTGTGTGCCTCATATTAGAAACTTATTAGAAACCTGGAAATGAACTGGAATGCACTGGAAACGGCACTTGAGTAACCAAGGAGGAAATGCGCGCAATAAATACGAATCGGTATATCTAAAACTCATTGTACAAGGGGCACATACGTACCACACTGTCAAAACTGGTGTAAGGTCGCATTGAATCATTTGCAGGCATGTGCATACGATAGTACGCTGCTATGCTGCACTTTGCACACATCTCTAGTCTCCCAAAGTAAAAAAACAACAACACTCTGAATGACAAACGGTTACCACACACGTAGCCTTGAGCAAATGCTTTACCAATTCACCCCAACTTTTACATCTAAAAATATTTGGCACACAGTCTAGGCAGAGTTCCATTGATCAACAGCTTGGGAACACAATGTTCTTCATTCTGCCCGCTGGTAATGGAACTGCCATACATGCTGGCGCTTGAAATCTTTTCGATGTAGACACACTTGCTGCCCTGGACAGATATGTCTACCTATTTTCACTGGTTCTCCATTTTGTCGAAGTTGACACGTATTCTGCACTCTGCTAGTATAGCTGAAATGTGTTGAATGCGGATGCAGTGGCTTCGCCAGAAAGACTTGCCCACATACCACCCTTGGCATATATATACATTGATATGTGTTTACCCGATAAACAAGTACACGTGTCGTATATGCAGTTGCTCTTCACTTCGTAGCACTGAAGGTTAAGCGCCTGGCTAGGCAAGGGGGCAGACCTACACATTCTTTTAATTTTTTTTCAGTTTGTAATGAAACAAATAACAGCACAGTTAATCTACAATGTGAAATACATGCTAAATTTTATTCTGACTTTGAAACTGGCATGTACACAAGATATGCAACTACAACGCTGTAGATCATAAAAATAAACGTAAGCGATGCTAACTATAAAATATTATTGCGAAAATTGTTATGAAGAGGCTGTTCAATAAAACGAGCACATCATACGTAGATTCTACATAAATTATAACAAGCATTTCAACTGAAATTAGCGACAGCTAATAGATTGAGAATGCCACTTGCGTTCACTTGCCTTTCCTGTGATAGCAATCTGAGTGCTTAAACGATTTGGAGAACGTCCTTTAAACCAGATAAGGGAAGATGCCCCAATTTGTTCACGTGTTCTCTCGCCCTTTCACCAGGGGCCACTGTGTTGCTGCCAGTAAACGATCAATTAGCTCTTGCAAGGGAGCAAGACCATTTAAAGCCACTGTGCGCTTAAGGCATTATCACGTTTAGGTCGTTTTTCAACCGCTGAGTACCATTCAAGACCATGCTAAGTTACAATGCATTAGTCTGATGCTGCTGCATGTATTGGCACACTGTCACCTTGTAATCACACTTTACACTTACGACCTCCAGGCAGGAACGAATCTCTACAATTAATCACGCACGAATAAATACCGCAGTGCCATGGATAAAATGGTTATGCATAGAACCCATATGACACGGACTCTAAGGAGCAAATGCTATGTATTTTTACCCGTCGCCTTACATAGTGCACTGACATGCCTAAGTAGAGATTTCTCTGTCTGACGCGGACAAGGAAAATTCGTTGCACAAAGACCAAAAACCACGGCATGCCCAGTTGTGCTAAGTGCAGGAACAGCGCTCCAATCGAAAAGAAAGACGCGCGAGCACTCCTCAATTTCCGTGCCTACACGTGGCACAAGCAGGAACTCTGCAGGCGGCTGACTAAGGGCCGCAGAGGCCGCGCAGCGTGGAGAGCGGTACCAGTCACAAACTGCAAGTAATAGTGACCACTTGGAATAACATGATACTTTATGCCAAGGGGATTCACGACTCACGAATGCAGTATCCACTGGCGTATTACGCAGAGTATATGCGGTATATATTCGCGAACTAGAAAAAACTATAACAAGAACAAAGCAACGCGCAGCTCAAAATAGTGCTACAATTCCGAGGCGCCAAAGAAAATCGAATTCGGCCGTCTCGTGTTGGACACGAAGTTCCTCTTGAGCGACCGTATGTGATCCGGATTGAGTGACCGTCAGCGAATATAGAGCAGACAACTGTTACCCCGTCGGCGATATCCACTGTGGACATTCTCTTCTTCTCTTAATCTTTCCCTCCCATTTCTCATTCCCCCAATATAGGATAGACAACCGAGTTCAGTCCTAGTTACGTTCCCTACCTTTCGTTTACTGCTTTCTCTCTCTCTTTCTCCCTCTGCTATCGCAATCGATGCTTCGCATTCCGGGCGAAGCTGCCACGTTTTTCGGTACAAGATACCAAACAAAGGTGCGTGAGTAGTATGGTTGAAATGGTATAAGCGATAGTACTATAACAAGTTTTTGTTTGATGTGGTTTTAGCAAGCGGCTGCCTTAGACCAATTTTAAAGACGTTTTATGTGAAAATACTGTGAATGGTGGTCGCCTACCTTTTCAATATTTGGAAATATTTTGATTGAGAGCTTGCTTTGGTTATTTCTGCCAGGACCCCCAAATTATCGTATGGTCACGTGTCTCACCTTGAATGAACCATTATTACGTTATTAGTACACATGGGCTGTCTTAAAACTCGCAGAAAACTCGTAACACTTTACACTCCTCGCAAAGCCTAAAAACGTAGTTTTATGGTAAATATGGCTAATAAACTACTGCATATACCCGCATGATTTCTAGATATTATGGACGTTATTATTTTTAGTTTAGGCTCCTAGCAATACTTTGGCGGATTTGTATGCAGTAAATTGATTTTTTGATGAAGAACCAATACATTTAAGATGACCTTGCGCGACCTTGCTGAAACCATCCTATACCTACAATGCTTCGCATTAAGGGTGGGCGCACACATAATCTAGCTGACGATAAAGAAAGAATTTACGGGGCACGTTCATCCCCCAAAATTCGCTGAGTGTCTCTTATCGTACTGAAACGCTTTGGCGCATTAAAATCATAAAATATTCTTGCAAGCGTTGAAGAAAAGCCGCAAGAAAGGAAAAGGTATTGTGTGCCCATTATCGTGGGCGCTTGCGGGCATCTTATAAGGCCAGGAAAACATTTTTTATCAAGCACGTATAGAGGGACAGAAAGATGTATCGGGAATTTTCCGAGAGCGCCTACAACTTCGGGATTGACAACATTGCTCTGATTATAATATTTGTGAAGTGAATTAAATAATATTGACTGATAGTCACTTGAGTGTCCTGCGTGGTTCGAGTGCGAAAGCATTGTGACTTCTCTGAGTTACTCTGAGTTATCACCATTACCTACTTTTTTAAGTAGTACAACGTGTTTGCGTTCCGTTGTTCGATGTGTTTTCCGTACGTTCCTTAATCACCAGACCAGAACCATTCCGTACTCATCGCTAAGTGGCTACTTGTTGGTATTGGGATTGCTTCATTATATGCTGCATGACGTGACACGTTAAGTCATACATGAGCGTCTTGGAGCCAATTTCACTCCCACGTATCACGTGGCCGTGATGCGTGACGTTATTCATCGTCACGCGTCCTTAGCATTTCTACCTTAATCCACCTTAACCAACTTTAATCCACCCTGCTCTAATTTTTGCCAACCTTATTCAACCCTAATCGACTTTGATCAACTTTATTTCACCTTTATTCACTTCACCTTTATTCACTTTACCTTAAATCACCTTGCATTAACCTAAGTCACCTTCCTCTAATGTTGCATCCAAACGGCTGTGACGTGACATGCGCTGTGACGCACTCACTAGGCACGTCTTTATGGCAGGTCCACACTAGGGAATCCGGCGTCCACAGCGAAGGGAATTCTCCTGCCGCCGACATTCGCGCCTTGCAACTTCTGGCCCAGCGCGCCGCCGGATAGAGATACAGAGCCATCTGCCATGTAGGATTCTCACCCCCAAGCAAGTGCGGGATATTCCGGATGTTCTCGCGACACGAAACCATAGTCGGATGCAACTTCAGAAGAGAGGGTAGGCCCCGCCCAGATGACTGAAGTGCGACGTCCGATTGCCTCCGCGACCGAAATAATCCCGCTAAAAAAATCGTGCTTCTGAAACGCGCAATTCTCGGTATAAATAAAGACTTTTGTATTTTGATTACTGGTTTTGTAGAGCTGTCATGTGCAACAGCACATGACGGATATAACCCTGTGCCTTCCACAACGCTGCCGTCGTCTGCTCTTTGGTTGCAAGTGACAAAAGTAGAAGCTCTGCAGGCTTTTGCAAGTGACAAAAGCCTGAAGCCTTTTGTCATTGCAAGTTGCAAGTGACAAAAGCCATACAGCTCTGCATGGCTTTTGCGCTTGTTTACATGTACACGGCACATTTACTACTCCTGTTCCGAGCTTGAAGTAAATCAGTTGCTATTGAACAAGTATTTATATAAAACAATGCATTTATCGCAACCGTTACAAACTCAAGATGCTCGGTGTCAGCGAAAGCACAGTGTCCAAGGTGAGGAGGGAGGTCAAAGCTTCGCATATTTTGGGTGGCAAACTGTCGACGCCCTCGCGAAAGCGCCCACGAAATGCGGAGAAAAGAAGACGCAGCACGAAGGATTACACGTTGTGCGCGCCGAGGTCGTGTGCACGAGTTCTTTCGCCGCAACGAGATACCGATGGTCGAGAACATCACTAATGCGTTCTCCAAGCGTATATGGTGTTATGTTTGTGCCGTGGGATTTGCCTGAAGGAAGGCCAGTGCTATGGTGTGTCGACCGTGGAGGCAGCATTCATCCCCGCATGGTGCCTGCTTCGGGCACATGACTACGTGCACGGCTCGGGTTTCCTCGCGGCAGCGCGGCGTCCACGATGGAAGCGGTCACCGAATTACGGACTGCTATTCGGCCCCTCCCCGTGCCGGCACCAGTGCAACACCCCCTGCTTTGTCCGGCGCCCACCCACCCCCCCCACGAACGGCTCCTGTTGTGTTTGGGACGGTTTCCAAAGGAGGGCTGTGTTTCAACCCCGTGCCTTGCAGTTGGTTCCCTTTATCCTATGCGGGCCATAAAATTGCCCCGGCGCGCCATTCTGACCGACCGCCAGATCGGCCCGGTGGTCGGGCCGATCTGGCGGTAATTCCAGATCCAATTCCAGATCCCACCAGATCCGGTAATTCGGTCAGTCGAGATACGACCCCCGATCTCACCTTCCTCCGAGGTATCGAAGGCACGTGGGACAACCTCCAGGAGGGGCTAGGCAGTGACCATTACATACTTGAAATTCAGTTGCGTGTCAAACCCAGACCACCCGCGAGATATGAGTACGTGGACTGGGACCTTTTTCGAAAAATTAGAAATGAAACAGTCCCGCCAGACGAGACGTATGCAGATCTGCTAGAGAATCTGAACTCGACAGTTAAAGGAGCAACCAAAGAAATCATTACGGATCTTGAAGTTCCTAAAATGCACTCGAGACTCGCTCACCTTCTGGAGGCCAAACACGCCCTCTCAGTCAGGTGGAAGACCCAAAAGCTTAATCGTAGACTAAGATCCAAAATCGCGCTTCTTAACAAGGAGATTGAAACCTATTCGGCCCAGCTCGCCTGGCAGCAGTGGGATGAGACGTGTACCGAAACGGACGGGCGTATGCGAAGAGGTAGGAAATGGAGCTTATTGAAAAAGTCTCCTGAACGATAAACAGTCTAAGGACAGCCTTAACTTTGCAACGGATAGGCTCATTAAGAAGCAAACTGCAATCGGTCTCACCGACATGGAATTAGCCAACAACTTAGCTCATACTTATCTCCCCCTCGCTAAAGACACGGATCGCCCGGTAGAGCGTGTGAACTACATGGGATTCTCGGCACCTGATCAAGACGAATCTTTCACCGTGTCAGAGATCAGACACGTTGTCTTCAATCTAAACGGCAGGTCAGCCCCGAGACCTGATGGAATCACGAACAAACTCCTCAGGAACCTAGATGATAGGGCCATCGAGATAGTCACGGCCAAAATAAATGAGGTATGGAAAAGTGGACAGGTCCCGATAGAATGGCGTACCGCAAAAGTGGTACTCATACCCAAACCAGGAAAACCCCCACATATAATCTGCGGCCTATTTTCCTTACATCATGCGTGGCCAAATTTGCGGACTACGCGATACATAACAGGATAACTGAACATATTGAAAACAAGGAGCTCTTTAGACACAACCTGATTGGCTTTAGACAGGCGTTGTCCACACAGCACGCTATGCTTTTGCTTAAGAAAGCAATCTTTGATAGCCCTACTCGCGACGTGAGAGGGATCCTCGCACTGGACCTCTCCAAGGCCTTCGATAGGGTCGCGCATAAACACATACTGACGGAGATTTAGTCTCTCAACCTGGGCCAGCGGTTTCATGATTACACCAGGTCTTTCCTCGCGGATCGCAAGGCACACCTCCGATTAGGCACGGTCGCAGGAGGACCCTACGAACTAGGCACCCCGCAGGGCTCGGTCCTGTCCCCACTCTTATTTAATATAGCCATGCACAAGCTCTCCACTCGCCTCGCTGCAATCCCAAACGTTGGTCACGCCATTTATGCGGATGATATCAGGATCTGGGCACCGGGCGGATCGCTAGCCATGCTCGAACACTCGTTACAAAGTGCGTTGGAGGCTACTGAAGACTTTCTTTCAAACACGGGCCTTGAACTCTCCCCCGCTAAATCAGAGCTATTGTTATACCGCCAGTCCAGACGGGGGTCAGAAACCTTGCGCCTCTGGAAACTCTGCCGATAGAAATTCGAGCTACAAATGGGCATCCTATACCGAGGATGGACTCGGTCAAAATTCTAGGTCTCCTCATTGATGCCAAGGGCTGTAACTCGACGGCCCTCAACAGGCTCACTGGACAGGCTAGTAATGTCCTAAGACTTGTAGCCCGCGTCTCAAATCGAAGAGGCGGTCTCAAAGAGGACAATTTGCTCAGAGCTTATCAAGCATTTTTCCTGAGTCATGTTATCTACATCGCGCCGTACCCTAATTGGGGTTAAGCGGAAAAGGCCAAGCTCGACTCCCTAATCAGAACCGGCCTCAAGCGCGTGCTCGGCCATCCACAGTCCACAAGCATTGAGAAGCTGCTGGAACTAGGACTCCATAACACCATCGATGAGCTAATAGAAGCTCACACAGCGGGTCAAATAATGAGACTTTCATCCACTAAGCCCGGGATCAAGATTTTAGAAGAAGCGGGAATCCAACCAAGACATGAACCGGCGACCAAAGTTAGCTTGACCCGGGAAACCGGAACTCGCATCATGGTTGAGCCCGTTCGGCGTTACCCAGTGCATAACGAGGGTAGGAGATTAGCGAGAGCCAAGTCCACCCTTAAAAAGATAAATCAGCAGAAACTAGATGGCCACGTGATAGAATCCCGTTCACTACGGACGAACTTGGATGGGGGCGAAATTCGAATGTGTACTTAGATTTAGGTGCAGGTTAAGAAAGCCCAGGTAGTCAAAATTTCTGGAGTCCTCCACTGCGGCACGCCTGAAACTCAGATCGTGGTATGGGCTCGTAAAACCCCACAATTTTAAACAAATTTTCGTTCAATATCACGTCTTCTTCTTCTAAACTCCTTCGGCACATTGTTGCCACTTCTATAACCACCTTTCCAAACGACAGAGACATTCTATCTTCATTTCAACACGGATTTAGAAATGGACTTTCAACAGTCATACAACTAACATCTGTAGTTCATAGCTTCGCTGATAGCCTAAACAGATCCGGGCAGATTGACGTTATTTTTCTAGATTTTAAGAAAGCGTTTAACCTTGATCCATACGCAAAACCAATATGTAAGCTTGAATCTACTGGGCTTCCTTTCTTCATATTTAACTGGGCATCTGCTTACCTTTCTAAAAGCGCACAGTCCGTCAGTATTGATTCTCATTGTTCCAGCTACCTCCCAGTCACTTCTGGCGTACCGCATGGAAGTGTGCTAGGACCGTTAATTTTTTTATAAACATCAACGACATTGTTGATATGAGTAGTGAACCAGTGCCGATTAGGCTTCTTGTGGACGATTCTGCATTGTTTAATGAGATCAGCTTTTCTTCAGATCAAGTCATTCATAATTCTAACCTTCAGAACATTTATTCCCGGTGCAATCGATGGGACATGAAGATTAACAAACACAAAACAGTCTTCGTAAAATTTACCAAAAAAAAAGAGTAACCTATCATTTTCATATAAACTTGCATTTCATCCGCTCGAGGAAGTTAATGAATACAAATACCTAGATCTTACTATAACCAATAATCTTAGGCAGAATAAACCTACATTAAACATATGCACGACAGCGTTCAAGAAAGTTTGCTTCTTCATGCACAAATTAAAAGCTGCCCCTACTAGCGAAAAGCTCTTAGCCTACACCTCAATCATCAGACCTAAACTCGAGTGCGCATGCACTATCTGGGACCCTTAAAAAACATAGCATGGAAGGGTTTGAAATGGTCCAGCGAAAATCTGTTCAATATATCTTTAACCGATACCGCTCTACTAATTTCCCACCACCCTCATGGAGAATATAACATACAGACACTGGAAATACGAAGAAAAATTCAAAGATTGAAGTTACTTTTCTTAATTAAAAACTACTAACTCTCCGTGGGAACTGATGCATTCATTAAGTCCACCATAACACGCATAAGAAAATATCAAACGGAATCCCTAACACCGTTCAACGCTAGAATAAATGTTTTGAAATACTCTTTCTCTCTAGCACAGTAACTCAATGACATTTATTTGTGACTGAGCTACCAACAAGTATTGTGCCTCTCACAAAATTGCTTATTGACTATTGCAGAGTTATTTCCAGTTCCCGCTATATGTCATTATCCACATATTCTGTTTACTGCAACGTAATTTGCTGTGCTTTTTGTTGTTGCTACTGTTGTTGTCTTTCTGTTTTGCCCCTCCGGCCAGGACCCTTTAGGGTCTGCAGTATGCTGTAGATAGATAGATAGATAGATAGATAGACAGACAGACAGACAGATGAAAAATAAATAAATAAATAAATAAATAAATAAATAAATGCACTGCTGGCAATTACCGTTGTTGGCAGTCGCCCTTATTTATCTGGCATGTGAGAATGACTCGTTAAAATGACCAGTGGTCGGCTAGCCCGCATGCTTTGTGTCGTGGATAAAGTGGATGCGTGTCCGGAAATTAGAGAAAGGTTCGCGAAACTGAAAAGTGTCACGAAAAGCTTACCAAAGGGAACTGCACATGCTAGAAAAGCCCATCCGGACCCTATGTGTGGTGATGCCTCTGCCACCTTAGCTAACCATCGCCAAAGCGCAGCCGAATTAATCGGTAAATTCAAGCACTGTGACAAATGATATGACAAGCATTAAAAGTTCGGGCTTCCGCGGAACTGACTTACAGAACGCGAAAGATTCCAGGTAATATAGTTAAGAACTAGATTTAGTCAACACAAATCGGACGCCGCAACTGCGGCATTTTGAATAGTCCTGTCATAGCTTTGCGATGTGGAATACATTCCATTGTGTTTGGTCATATAACGGCAAGCAACGCTAGCGAGGAATAGGAGACATGAGCGTTCAAGATCAGTGGCATTGAGAGCTTCAAGCTCGAGAAACAATTTGTTGAAGATCATATACTCATTGGTGTCTATAGCCATACTAATCATAAAGAGCCATATTTATGTTGAATTTGTGACCCTAGTGGCCCGTGTGGAAGCACGTCTCTTGGGATGCTAGAAAAAATCTAACACTAGGTAGTAAAAGTGGGGAGCAAAGGCAATCACAGTAACAAAACATAATTGAGGGAGAGGCCCTTTAATTTGCCCGATAAGCTGTCGCCACACAACAGTGATTGTACGGAAGTGTTCGCTTCCGTACAATCACCACTCTTCAATCGACCAAGGCCACTTGCCCGCAAGGGGGGCCCATCTGTGGCTAACTTTTCTTCTTATGGCGCGTCGCTGGTTTTAGACCTTAGCGAGTTGTGGGGCACGACTGAAGGGAGGAAAAAGAGGAGTTAGAAACGACGGAGTAGATCAAATGACGCGACGTACAAATAAACACCTGTGATCTTAAGTGTGCCTGGTGGTTCCACAGCAGTACGAAATTTTAGCAACGCCGAAGGCAATAGCGTTCTTTATCACTAAGAACAAGATTCAGGCAATCTCTGCCAGAAACTTGCATGGTTAATGGTCTGTTAGGCGTCAGTGAGTTGCCGCTTCACTGCAGTACTGAAGTCCATGAATGCATAAAACAAGAACGAACGAGAAAGCGCGAAAAGATGTAGCAGCTGAGGGATCGCTGTAGAAATTCAGCAGTTATTGTGATGTTAAAAATTGAAGGTGTGCTTAGTTATCCCTACGTGGATGAATGCGAAAGCACCTGCCGTGGTTGCTTAGTGGCTATGGTATTTGGCTGTTAAACACGAGGTCGGCGGTCACGGCGGCTGCGGCGGCCGCGGTCACGGCGGCCGCAGGTCGTTGGGGGCGAAATGCGAAAACATCCGTGTACTTAGATTTAGGCGCAGGTTAACAGCCCCATGTGGTCGAAATTTCCGGAGTACTCCACGACGACGTGACTCATATTCAGAAAGCGGTTCTGGTACGTAAAACAAGATCATTTAATTTAATTAATGAGCAAGCATGCGACCACCGTGCAATGATTATGCCACAACGCAATTTCACGGGTTCGACTACTGCCAGAGGTCGCGGCTTGGAGAGCCTTAACTAACTCGATCTTACTTAACTGTGCCTTCATTAAGTTCGCCTTGAATATAGCACCAAAAGTTGAGGTTTCATCTCCCACTAATGGCAGCGTGCTTCAGGGCCCCAGTGAATTCTATCTATTAACTCCGCCATAATTCATAAAAAGGTTCATGGGTTTGACTCCCACCAATGGTTCAAGGTTCATAGCCTTTTTACAGCATCGTGTGGTCACGCCGCCATCGCACGATTTTCCCCATCATGAGGCATTAATGCTTTAGCGTTAATAAGGACTGTCATTTAATCAGGTAGGCGATTCGGTCCTAATGACACTTTGAGCAAATCTTGAAGCGCTAATTGTTAAGCTAACTTCTTTGTTGTTAGCGTGCACAACTTCTTCAAGAATAACCCTAGAAAGTTTGCACGTATATAATAGGCTGGAACGACCCTGTCAACGACATACAGTTGAATGATGCCAAAGTTATCGAACGACAAAGTATCGCGGCAGCGGCTAACACGTTTTCTTTGTTGTTTGGTGGAGACACTGAATTTCATCCTATTGTTTACGTCATATCCACTCCTTTGTTATCAGATGAAGGCATTTTGGCTTTAGTGCTAAATGTGGAATAAAAAATATCCGGGTCCTCACGACATCTCAATAGCCGTCTTTTAAAAAAAATTAAATGGTGCTTGAACTATGTGTTCATTGTATTTAGGCAAAGTATGGAAAACGGGGTTTACCTCATGAGTGGAATGCAGCCGAAGTATTTCTTATCCATGGAGACGAAGGAGGAGGAGAAGTATCGATCTAGCAATGGGCGCTCCTAGAGAGAGAGAGAGAGAGAGAGAGAAAACATTTATTCGAACCATCGAGGTGGTTGCTCTTGAGGTCGAGTGGGTGGTGTCCTCATTCCAGGACTCCACTGGCCATGGCTGCTCGACGTACTTGCTGAACGAGAGCTTCTTGTCCCGCTAGGGTATCGCCGGTCAGCTGTACCTCCCACCGCTCAAATGACGTACTAGGCCTCTTTAAGTGTTGAGGTTTGCCTCCGCAGCCCCACGAGATGAGAAAGAGTGTAGGGCGTGTGTCGCGGAACCAGGGGCAGATGCCGCGATATGTATGTAGGAACATTTTACTGTATCTCTGTAGGTTTGGAAATGTGTTGGTCTGAATAAGTCGGAGAGCTACGGCATCTTCAGTGCTGAGCTTTCTGTGAGGCGGAGGATAAATCCTGCGGTTGAGTCACTGGATCTCGAGTCGGTCGCAGTAATTGGATGGCAGGGGCATGAAGGTAAAGAGGGTGGATTGATGAGACGATTCGCCTTGCCCCGCCCGGTTGATTAGCGCTCGCGCTAAGGCGTTCGCCCTTTCGTTCCCTTCCAGACGTGCATGCCCCAGCGTCCACGTGATTTGATGGTATTCTTGCAGCCTCGGGCTCAGAAGCTGAGCCGCCAGCAGCGGTGTTCGTCCGTTGGTAAAGTTACGGCAGGCCTGTTGCGAGTCGGTAACACTCCTAGAATTGCATGTATGCATGTATGAATTGCAGAAGGCATGTATGCATGGATGAATGAATACTATGAGCGTACCCTTTGAAACCGGACAATTGGTAACGCTACCAAACTATTCGTTTTTATTTTGTCTGCTGTCTCATTTATATATTATTTTTAGAGAGACAAAAAGTTTTCAGCAGAAAATAGCGCTTATTCCTCTTCACAACCACTCTCTCTCTCTCTCTCTCTCTCTCTCTCTCGAAGTTTCGGAACTACCACTGAGACCTTCGGCTTCCGCTGTTTGTGGACTCCCAACATTTCTGCCATCAAACCGCCAATCGCCTTTATTAATGTCTTCTGCGGGCATGTTTATTTTCCTCCTGCTATCCCTTAGACCGAGGACAATAAGGAGGCCACCGGCGCCTAAAGAGGCAGCTCAGCAGATATCTTCGCATTTTGGTACAACAGGTTCCTTCACTGACCTAGCTTTATCACAGCAAGGGAATTGCTCCGCCCGAGCGCCAGCTATCGAATGCGGTAGGTTCTGAAACACGGTGCAACTCACATGCTAACTTAACCCGCAGTAAAGCCAAGGACTTAACACGGAACGCATCAGCATGTACTTCAACCAATGGAAGTTTATCCGGCTCACCATACATACTACAACCTCGTGTCACGCAAATGAAACTTTTGGAGGAGCCGAATCACATCTCCTCACACTATCCAGTGTTTACGCTGGAAACAAAAAATTCCGAGCCGGAATCACGATGTGAGGCATGCTGTCGTGTGAGACGGCGGATTAATTGTGCCCACCTGGAATTTCTTTAACGTGCTTCCAATGCACGGTACGTAGGCGTTGGCCCGTTTTGCGCAATCGAAATGCAGCCGCTGCGACCACGAGTTGATCCCGCGGCCTGGGGCTTAGGAACAGAATCTAAGAACGTAACTAAGGACAGGTCTGTCTAAGGAGAGAGCAGTTGAGTTCCGTTTTATAAAACAATCATTTTTTTTAAAGATAGAGCCAGCACAGCTTTACATCTGGTCTATCGACCATTACACAGCTACTCATCAATTAATGAAAATTTGACAACCTTGGAGTTATGTGGGCAAGTCAATGTAAATTTTCTGGACTTCGATAAAGCCTTGGATCGGGAGCACAAAAAAAAAATGCTTATGAATCTCAATAGCATTTACTCAAGGACAAAATCTGGAGTTGCCTCAACTCATACCTGTCGCATCGGAAACAGTTCATGTGCATATGTACTTTGAATTCTTGATCCGTTCCAGTGTTTTCTGGGGTTCCACAAGGCTGCCTGCTTGGGCCACTTCTTTTTCATAATTACATTGCGAAATGTCTTGTAGCTCATACGTACAGTGTCGCTTTCGCGCTCATGACCGTATTGTGTATTCGAACGTCCAGATCATGGATAGCAAATCAATTTTATGCCAGTGTTTCGTAGAAATCATCTGCTAGTGCCGCTCGTGACAAGTGACTATAAACATTGCCATACGTGAGCACATGGTAATTACGGATTCGATAATTACGTAAAGTCTGGTGAGACTGCGCGCTGTTGCGATTTTGAGGTGGTCCCGCAGCGCTCGTCAACCGTTTCGTGACAGAGCGTTGCCAGCTCTCTGGTTGGTAGCGAAGTCTCCGAGTTAGGCGTCGGTGAGAATAACCAAAGGGGGTTTACATACTATATACAGGTCATTATACAGGACAAGATCGGATCGGCACGCGGGCCTAGAGCTAACAGCAAACGCGACTGTTCCTACACGGCGACGTCCGGCGAGACTCCAACGCGTAATACATCTCACTCCACTCGAGAGCGGCACTTGGCTGACGGTGGTTCGGTGCATCCGCTTCTCCAGGCGGCGGCGCTGGGCCTTATAAAGCCCCGAGAAACGATTGTCACTCAAACGGCCCAGTACAAAGCCAGCAGTCGACGGTCGTCCGACAGGTACAACCAGCGACAGCGCGGGCCACCCGTTGCAAGTTTGCCGCGCGCGATAACCTCCAGGGGAAAGGAAATGCGGCGCCAGGAGGAGCCTGCACGTTTGGACATGTCGCCCGCCGATACTCGTCCACAGGACGCCTCTGCCTGGCGATGCAGCCTTGACATGTCAAGGGAGCGTTAGGGCGTTCGCAGGTTAAATCCTGCATCTTGTAGATTCGCAATCCGGGCTGGTTGTACGGGGACAACAGAGCTCACGAGACATTCATTACATTACTTGACATTTTTAATCGAACGCGCGATTACTTCCTATTACGGTCGAACACCTCTACAACGCACGCTTCTATAACGAAATGACCTGCATAACGAAGGAATAATTCTGTCCCGATTCTATTGTGAGTGGTGCGGTGGGCGACCTTTATAACGAGTGACCCGTATAAAGAAGGATTTAGAACGCCCCAAGAACTTCGTTATAAAGGCGTTTGACTTTACTTTTTTTCTGCCACCAAAGGTCCTGGGTTTAACACTATCGACCTTCACGATGTCAAGTGGAATCCAGGGGCGCTATAAAGTAAAGCAACTCCAAACTTTTCTGTTCCAATTCCGCAATGAGCTCTCGACGATTGCTCAAAAAATTCTCGGGCCACCCCCATTTCGCCTGTATGTCACGTGACGTCACGAAAACCGCAATAGCTACCTGTCTGATATGGTGCGAACACCATGATTGCGCATGATTACAGCAAAAAAAGAGAATAATGATCATTTCTGATTTTACGCCTTTTCGCCATTAGCCTTCTGCTATTGATCAAATGATCTCGCGCTGCTCCGACTTCGCCTGTCTGTCACGCGACGTCACAAAATCTCTGAAGATGCATTAATATGCCGAACAAAATTGATTTTTTTTACTAAATAGCCGGAGAATTCCCCGTACTGAAAGGAATAGAAGATGCCTGCCTATCGCTTAGATACTGGTTACTCGCAGCCGCCGGCGAGCGTGGATTTATTTGCGTATAATAAAATATTTTGCCTTCCAATATAATATTATCCAGACCTTTCGGCACGTATGTGACATCGCTCTGGAAACTCTACTTTGCCGAGGATCCGCTTTAGACGCATTTTTAGTCTTCCTTTGCATGTCGCCGCGATTTTCGACCAGGCATCGAAAGCTAAGCAAGGGGAAGCTGACAAATCGCAGGCGCCGGCACCACCTTCTTCATCCGGTTAGCTATATTCAGTGTGCTAACTCTGTCCCATCGAAACCCTCTCCACTTGGCCATGCTCCTCGCCTCCTGGCAGCCAACTATACAAGAAGACCTGCGCATTGTAGGTGATGCTATTGGCTTTGAAATCAAAAGAAAGGGACATTCTATGAACGAGAAGCGCGTTTAGTTGGCTTTTCAAACAGAACCGCGAGTTGCATGCGTCGGCAGTTGCGTAAGCTTGACGTCAAAAGATTGGAATAAATATAGATTGGAATAGCTTTACTTTATAGGGCACCAGCTTGAAGACGTGGCCGGTTCGCCTACATCTACACTTTGGTTCGCCTGAATTTTTCGGCCATGACGCCGGATAAGAGAATTTTCGACCTATGAGCCATCTGAGGCTTTCGCAAGAACTTATGTGCTAGGGAACTCAAGACATGTAAATATCCAGTATTAACTCTTGACTCCAAAAAGTGAGATATTTCACATAACGATTACGTTTCCTGAGCGGCAATGGAGAATTTTAGTTACTAAATCGGCGCTTCAGCCTCTGCAGAAAGGGCTGCGGAGTTATAGGCGCACTAGAAGGTTTCATCAATTGCCACAGTACGCGGACTCTGTCTGTCACCTTAATATAGATTTAAATGTTCTACAATGCGTACAAAGCAAAGCAGGTAGGTTTAGTTATGTCGAATGCGGTAGGCGCTTCTCAGTCGGGTATCATTAAATTACGGTCTGAGCTCGAGGCAGCAGAAGCTCAATATAAATAACGGCAGTCACAGGTGTCGTTTGGCGTCGCTAGCGACTACACTAGAATGAGATTTGACATTTACGCGTAAGTAATTTTATTGCGACAGACAAGAGGTATTCAGAAGAAAACAAAAATTAAGCCACAGACAACAATAAAGGCATAGGGCTTATTGGCCTTTCCTAAACGAATGAACGAATGGAGCACTCTCCAGTGAAACGTTCTCACGTCATCATCATCATCATCATCAGCATCATCATCAGCCTTGTTATGCCTACTGCAGGGCAAAGGCCTCTCCAATACTTCTCAAGTCAACCACTCTTGAGTGCGGTTTATCTGCATTGCCGCCGGACTTGCAATGTCATGAGTTGGTGTTGTATTTCTGTTTATGTTTAGGGGTTATGTATAGACCATTATTTTTGACAGAAAATGCAGCCGTATAAACGTAATCCTATGAACTGCAGTTGAGAATATGGGTGCTCGAAAATGTTTCCTTTCTTTATGCATTTTTCTCACAATACTTAAGGCTGGCACATCATGAGGGGAGGTGGGTGGACTTTGGCCGTCCCTGAGAATGCGCGCTTTTCAGTGCTAACAGCACTAAGCGTGCACAATGTCCCCCGCCTTCTTTACTGCATATATAAGAACTCCTGCGTGGGTTTCCAAAAGGCGGCCGGCAGTAGTGTCGAACAAAAAAAAAACAGTAAGAGTTGCGAAGCAATATAAAAAGGAAATTTGAATACGAGGTGAAACAGACACAGAAGTAGAACTACATTCTGAAGTGATAATCGCAAGGCTCTGATCTTATTGCGACTTAGAATACTGCTGCGCATGTTGGCTATTTGCAAACGTAGTGAAGAGGAGGACGAAGAAGACCGCTCTTGTGCTGCTGTGCGCGCGATCAGCGTTCTTGTGCTGCCGGTGCAACTAGACTGTGCCTAGTGTCCGCGAATAAATCCACATATTACATTTGGTGGAAGGTGCTGCACTCCCCGACCTCATCCTGGAACTTCGCAGCCGAACTTTGACAACTGCTCCAACCACTACCATGAACGCGGCTCCCAACAATCGGCTTGGAGCATCCGCCGCTCCTATCATGTGCGGCGCCGTCCAGCGGCAGCGGGGCCCTCCTGTTTTTAGCGGATCAGGTGAGACTGACGTCGAAGATTGGCTCTCTACCTACGAGCGCGTCAGTGACCACACGTAGGATGACCCGATTAAGCTACGTACCCTCATCTTCTATCTTGCTGACGTAGTGAACCTCTGGTTCCACAATCATGAAAGGGAACTTCAAACCTGGTCCGCTTTCAGAACAGCATTCGCGGAAGTCTTCGGCCACCCAGCCTTGCGAAAACTACGGGCTGAACAGCGTCTACGCCAGCGCGCTCAACAGCCCGGTGAGACTTACACCAGCTACGCAGAGGATGTCGCGGATATTTGCGCCCGCGTTGATTCCACCATGAGGGAAGAAGACATGGTGAAGCACATCCTCAAGGGCATCGAGGACGACGCATTTCAAATGCTCTTTGCGCGAAACCCTACTTCTGTCGCTATTGTAGTCACTCTTTGCCAGAGCTTCGATGAGCTGCGTCGACAAAGGGTCCTTGCGCACAGCGCTGTTACACCTGGCTACTCTGTCTCGGGCCTCGCGCTTGGCTCCAACTCCACGCCAGCAGCATCGCTCTCTGTTGATATTAAAGATTTCGTTCGTGAGGAGGTGGCGCGCCAACTGTCTATGCTGCCTCTCAACGATCGACCTCCCCAACCTGACACATCTCTGGCTGCTCCCATTAGGCGGGCCATTCCCGAGGAACTTGCTGGGTCTTTACCTTTAGTTCAACCCTGGCCGCCCTTGGCTGCACCTCTGACCTATGCCGAAGTCACCGCGCGACCTGCGCCGCCGGCGTTCACGTTTCCTGCGCCAATGCGACAGCAAGCTGCACCTCCTCCCGCGTCGCCCTCAATTCCGTCTCGACGCCCAGTTCAGACGCCTTGGCGTACACGCGACAACCGGCCCATATGCTTCGCGTGCGGTATCGCCGGCCATATCGCGCGCTTCTGCCATCGTCGTATGCCGCCTGCTAACGCGGCTGTCGCAACGCCTGGATATGGCTATTCCGACGATACTACCGGGCATGTGATGCTTCTCAACCCAGAGTTCTCGCCGCCTCCACGACGCCCTGTTAGCACCCATCGGTCACCA
The DNA here is from genome assembly GCF_050947875.1 of Dermacentor variabilis. Classification (NCBI taxonomy): domain Eukaryota; kingdom Metazoa; phylum Arthropoda; class Arachnida; order Ixodida; family Ixodidae; genus Dermacentor; species Dermacentor variabilis. The sequence goes on from NC_134574.1 coordinate 68,045,293, forward strand.
CCACCGCGTCGTCGCTCGCTTTCCCCCTTACGTCGCCGCGAGTCACCTAGCGAGGGAAACTAGTTGCTGGAGTTCCGCGGGCATGAACTGCAAGCTTCGCGACTTCTACAAGGCCTGCACAGTCACCACGCAATTTATTGGACGTCTTGGCCGAAGGAACCGCCGCAATTGCGCTTATTGATATGGGGGCTGCAGTTTCTGTTATCGACGAAAAGCTTTGTCGTAACCTCCACAAGGTCACAACGCCGTTGTCTGGTATGTTTCTACGCACCGCGTCTGCGCAGCATATAGGCCCGCTTGCTCAATGTACCGCAAGGGTGGCCATAGAGGGCATTGTCTAATTTGTAGAATTTTTCGTGCTGTCTTCATGTTCACCTGACATAATTCTCGGCTGGGACTTCTTGTCTCACCATCGTGCCATCATCGACTGTGCCCGGGCCGAAGTGGCGGTTTTCCCGCTTGCCGATTCCCCGCTGCCTGACCATTCTGAAGACAAAGCCTCCAAGCTCACCATTGTATCCGATACGGACATACCACTCGAAGTGTTTGTGCTTGTGCCCGTCTCTTGCTCTACCACACCAAACGCTACGGTACTTTTTACACCATCGCCTATTTTTCTACGTCGCAAGGCCCTACCTCTCCCGTTTGCTGTCCTCACCACTGTATCTGGAATAACCTCTATGCTGGTGTGTAACCCGCCTCACTACCCTGTGACCTTACTGCGCGGCGAATCACTAGGTCGTGTTCAGCCCTTTGAACCGCTTCACATTCTCGACGCTTCCGACGACACGGCCTGTTATGAGCTCGACGCCCTCACTTCTCCCGTGCTGTGCATGTCATCATCATCATTGTCGTCGTCGTCGGCAGACGTTCTTGAATCTGTCGTAGACGCCGATCTGCCACCTCCGTATCGTCAGCAAGTCCTCACGCTTCTTCAGAATTTTCGCTCGTCGTTTGATTGTGAAAAACCATCTCTGGGGCGTACGGCAACCGACACTCACAGTGTCCACACTGGTTCCCATCCTCCTTTACACCAGCGACCATACCACGTGTCGGTAGCCGAGCGACAGATAATTAACAGGCAAGTCGACGATATGCTGCACCGTGACGTCATTCGCCCTTCCCACAGTCCTTGGGCCTCTCCTGTAGTATTAGTGCGCAAGAAGGACGGGTCAATACGCTTCTTTGTGGATTACCGTCGACTCAATAAGATCACTCGTAAACATGTCTATCTGCTGCCTTGAATAGATGACGCCCTCGACTCCTTACAAGGTGTGGAGTACTTCTCATGTTTGGATCTTCGCTCTGGCTATTGGCAAGTGCCGATGGCAGAAGATGACTGTGAGAAGACAGCTTTCATCACGCCCGATGGCTTGTACGAATTTACCGTAATGCCATTCGGGCTCTGCAACGCGCCCGCTACTTTCGAGCGTATGATGGACGCCATCCTTCGTAACTACAACCGGAAAACATGTCTGTGCTACCTTGACGATATCGTGCTGATTTCGCCAGGTTTCCCGACGCACCTCGTTCGCTTGCGTAAGACTACTCTTAAGGCACTCCGCAGCTTTATAGGGCTCTGCTCTTACTTTCGGCGTTTGTGCGCAATTTTGCAACTATCATCGCACCACTGACCAATGTGCTTACCGCTACCAACGGCATCTCCGCGTGGTCAACTTCCTGGGACGACGCCTTCAAGCAACTACTTCGACTACTCACTTCACCACCGATTCTTCGACACTACGATCCCACAGCGCCTACGGAGGTACACACGGACGCCAGCGGCATCGGACTTGGCGCAGTCCTCGCACAACGGAAAGACGGCTATGACGAGTACGTCGTGGCGTATGCGAGCCGCACTTTAAAGAAGGCAGAAGCCAACTACACTGTAACAGAAAAGGAGTGCTTGGCCATTATTTGGGCACTCGTCAAATTTCGTCCATACCTATATGGTCGCCCTTTTGACATTGTCACCGACCACCATTCCCTTTGCTGGCTGTCCTCATTCAAGGATCAGTCAGGTTGCCGAGGCCGATGGGCACTTCGCTTACAAGACTATGACATCCGCGTTGTCTACCGATCGGGCACAAAGCACTCTAACGCCAATGCGCTTTCCCGATAACCGCTACCTTCTGATGTGGCTTCAGTGTCTCACCTCTTCACATCCATGTCAGCCTTCAACGTCGCCGATATGCCGGACGAGCAGCGTAAGGATCAGCTGCTTTCAACTATGCTGAATTTCCTCGACGATCCATCTGCCACACCCTCTTCTCGAACACTTCGTCGCCAAGCCGCTCACTTTGGGGTACGCGAGAACGTCTTTTACCGCAGAAATTATTTGCCTGATGGTCGCAAATGGCTCCTTGTGATACCACGACACATGTGTTCTGACATATGCGCTAATTTTCACGCTGCTTCTCATAGTGGTCACGCCGGCGTTCTGAAAACGTATACTCGGCTAAGGCAGCGTTTCTACTGGCACGGCATGTGTCACTTCGTCCGCCAGTACGTACGCGCTTGCACGCCTTCGACAGTGCCCTCCTGGTGAGCTACAGCCGCTGCCCTGCACGTCTCGGCCCTTCGACCGCGTCGGCATAGCCCTATAAGAGCCACTTCACTGCAGCTCTTCGGGTAACCTTTGGATAATTGTAGATGTTGAGCACTTGACGCGCTACGCCGAGACTGCCGTACTCCCGGCAGCCTCTGCGCGCGAATTCGCGTTCTTCATCTTGCGGAACTTCGTTCTGCGACATGGCGCGCCACGCGAATTGCTCAGCGACAGGGGACGTGTCTTCTTGTCCGAAGTAATCCAAGCCCTTCTCGCTGCATGCAGCATCGTTCACCGCAAGTCTACAGCCTACCACCCGCAAACGAACGGCTTGACAGAGAGATTCGACCGCACACTCGGTGACGTGTTGACTATGTACGTCGCCTCGGACCACAGTAACTCGGACACTGTTTTGCCGTTCGTCACGTATGCCTATAATACGGCCACACAAGCTACCACTGGCATTTCGCCCTTTTTTCTGCTGTATGAACGAGAGCCCTCGTGTACTATGGACACACTGCTACCATACCGACCCCATGCTTCCGAATACACGCCTGTGTCTGAAGCCACCAAATACGCCGAGGACTGTAGGCAGCCCGCGCGTACCCTTACGACCGCTGCTCAAGGTCATCAAAAGCAGCGGCATGACAGTGGCGCGCTTACACCACTTTTTCTGACTGGTTCCCATGTTTGGTTGTGGGTTTCACCTCATAGCCCTGGCCTTTCAACTAAACTCCTTGCATGCTATGAAGGCCCCTACCGCGTCATAGACCGTGCCTCCGCTTTCACCTACGTTGTAGAACCTGTGACACCATCACCCGGCCTCAAACATCGCGGGCGTGACACGGTTCATGTCAACCGACTTAAGCCGTACTATGACCCCCTCATCCTACCTACGCGGTAAGTCGCCAGGATGGCTCCTCTTCCCTCCTGGGGGCCATTGTAGCGAAGAGGAGGACGAAGGAGACGGCTCTTATGCTGCTGTGAGCGCGATCAGCGTTCGTGTGCTGCCGGTGCAACTAGACTGTGCCTAGTGTCTCGTAATAAATCCACATTTTACAGCAAACAATGAAGGCAGAAATAAACATGATGAATAACGCTTTCTGCTTGCGCACTGCGCTGTTGTGCAGCATGCAAAAGATCGCTTACGAAAAGCACATTTGTACCGACAGAAACAGGAGATACTTGCAGAAAGCAGCATTCCGATGGTCGGATTCCTAATCCTTAAGGACATATTAGGCAAGATTGACGAATTTTACAGCATTAATGAGAGGGTAGCAGCAGTCGTAATCAAACTTAATAAGAGGCACAGATTATAGGTAGTACAAGACTACGCTCCAACAACTAGTCATGATGATGATGAAGTAGATCAGTTTTATGAAGATGTTGAATTATCGATGAGAAAAGTGCAAACTCAGTAAACTTTAGTAATGGGGGACAACAATGCAAAAGTGGGGAAAAAGAAGGCTGGTGAACAATCAATTGTCAAGCAAAGCCTGTCTGTGTAAGAGACTTTTCGCGTGCCAGGGACGAAAGCGTGCTTGATTACCTTGATCTGTGCCTGAGCGATTTATAAGGAAATGATGTGCATATACTATGGCATAAGTTAAAAAAAATCTGCGCGTGCTGCATAAAACATTTTATTCCCAATAGAATAAAGAAAACGCACAAAAGAAATATCTGGATCACGCGTAGGGTCTTGCATGTAAAACTAAAACTAAAGCGATTAAAGCGTACACGTGTCTGCCGAAACGCTATGGCAACTGCACGACTTGCACTGCGTCAAGCTGTGAGCCAATCAAAACGTCATTACTTTGAACACACGCTGCCGAGGTTTATTCAAAACGCTCCGCACAAGTTTTAGAGACACTTGTCCAAAAAAAACAAGCCTATAGACCAAACTATGCACAATGACATTCTTGTCATCAATAAAGCAAGCATTGCTGAACATTTTAATACATATTTTTACAGTATTCTTTTTCAAAATCCAACTCCCAAATACAACAAACAGCTCCATCATGTCCTCCCGAACCAAGCATCGTATCTTCTGCAGGCGTGTTATCCATGTTGTTAAATTTGAAAACAAAAGTGTCTCCTAGTCCTGAAGGGATCCCAAATATGTTCTTGCAGCCTTATAGCAAATTTATTGTCATAATTTTCCGTGCAAGCCTATTAACTAGCAGCGTTCGTTCGAATTGGAGAGTTGCGCGGATTGGTGCCAATACTTAAGAAAGGTACCGCACAATCAGTTACAAATTTTCGCCCGATATTGCTTACATCTTTTTCTTGTAAACTTCTTGAGCACATTGTAGCCACTTATATAACTACCTTTCTAAGTGACAGAGACATTCTATCTTCATTTCAACACGGATTTAGAAAGGGACTTTCAACAGTCACCCAACTGACATATGTAGTTTATAGCTTTGCTGATACACTAAACGGGTCCGGGCAGATTGACGCTATTTTTCTAGATTTTAAGAAAGCGTTTGACCTTGTTCCACATGACAAACTAATATGTAAGCTTGAATCTACGGGGATTCCTTCTTTCATAATTAACTTGGTGTCTGCTTACCTTTCTAACCGCACACAGTTCGTCAGTATTGATTCTCATTTTTCCCACCACCTCCCAGTCACTTCTGGCGTACCGCAGGGAAGTGTGCTGGGACCGTTAATTTTTTTATAAACATCAACGACATTGTTGATATGAGTAGTGAACCAGGGCCGATTAGGCTTTTTCTGGACGATTCTGCATTGTTTAATGAGATCAGCTCTTCTTCAGATCAAGTCATTCATAATTCTAACCTTCAGAACATTTATTCCCGGTGCAATCGATGGGACATGAAGATTACCAGACACAAAACAGTCTTCATGAAAGTTAGCCATAAAAAGAGTAGGCTATCATTTTCATATAACCTTCCATCTCACCTGCTCGAGGAAGTTAACGAATACACTTACCTAGGTGTTACTATAACCAATTCTCTTAATTGGAATAAACATATATGAAACATATGCACGTCAGCTTTTAAGAAACTTCGCCTCCTCAGGCACAAATTAAAAGCTGCCCCTACTAACGCAAAACTCTTAGCCTACACCTCAATCATCAGACCTAAACTCGAGTACGCATGCACCGTCTGGGACCCTTACACAAAACGTAACATTAAGGCGTTGGAAATGATCCATAGAAAATCTGTTCGATTTATCTTTAACAAATACCGCTCTACTGACTCTCCTACCACTCTCATGGCACAACAAAACATACAGACACTGGAAATACGAAGAAAAATTCAAAGATTGAAGTTACTTTTCTTAATCAGGAATAACAAACTCTCCATGAGTCCTGGTCCATTTATTAAATCCACCACAACACGCCCAACAAGAAATCATCACGCGGAATCCCTAACACCGTACAACGCTAGAGTCAATTTCTTTAAATACTCTTTCTTTCCGCGCACAATAACTCTATGGAATTTATTCCCAACTGATCTACTAACCACTATTGATACCTTTGACAAAATTACTTATTGACAGTGGCAGAGATACTGTTTTCTGTTCCTGCTATGTGCCATTGTTTATATATTCTTTACTGCAATGATTTTGCTGTGCTTTTTACAGTTGTTACTTTCATTGTCTTTATATTTTGCCCCTGCTTCTAGGACCCATTTAGGGTCTGCAGTATGCTGTAAATATACAAAAATAAATAAACAATAACAAGAAGGCTGGTCAACAAGCAATTGGCAACTACGGCGTCGATTCTACGAAAGACAGAGGAGAGATGTTGATAGAATTCGCAGAAATAAATAAGCTTTAATAGTGACTACCTTTTTCAGGAAAGGTAGCAACCGCAAGTGGACCTGGAAAAGCTCTAATGGTGAAACAAGAAATGAAATTTATTTCATAGTTTCTGACAATCCCAGCTTAGTGCAGGGTGTAGAAGTGATAGGTAGGGTAAAGTGCAGCGATTATAGATTAGTGAGGGCTAGGATTCACCTCAATTTGAAGAGAGAAAGAGCAAAATTGGTTAAGAAGAAACAGGTCAACCTAGAGGCAGTAAGGTTAAATGCAGACAAATTCAGGCCTTGCCAACAAATATGCATCTTTTAACCAGAGAGATGATGATGACATAGAGTTAATGAATGGAACCATAATTAGGTTGGCTTCTGGGGCAGCAATTGAAGTGGGTGGCAAGGCAGCCAGCAGGCAAGCTCTCCAATGTATCAACGGACCTAATAAAGATACGACAAAGAATTAAAATGTCCAACTCACGCGATAAAATAGAATTCGCGGAACTGTCAAAACTGATCAACAATGCGAAAATGAGTGATATTCGAAACTGTAACGTGAGAAAGACTGAAGAAGCCGTGAAATATGGACGCAGCCTGAAATGAGTGAGAAGGAAACTTGGAGTAGGACAAACAAAGTAATATCATCAGCAATGTCGCAGGTACAGTAAAAGCAGCGGAAGAATTCTATACTGACCTGTACAGTACCCAGAGGAGCCACGATTGCTCCATTCGAAGCAGTAATGAACATGTTCCAGATGCTCCTCCTATAACTAGCGATGAGGTCAGAAGGGCCTTAGAAAACATGAAACGGGGAAAATTGGCAGGAGAACTTGGAATAGCAGTAGATTTAATCAAAGATGCAGGAGACATAATGCTTGGAAAACTGGCAGCTCTCTATACGATGTGTCTATCGACTGCAATGGTTCCAGAAAACTTCAAGAATGCTAGCAATTTATTAATCCACAAAAAGGGAGGCGTTAAAGAATTGAAAAACTTTCGGTGCATTAACTTACTCCCAGTATTGTATAAAATATTTACCAAAATAATGTCTAATTAAATAAGGGCAACATTGCACTTTAGTCAACCAAGGGAAGAAGAAGTCCCTCCGAGCGGCCGCTGCTTCTTCGGTGAGATATTGTTTTCTGTTTTCTTCAAGAATCAGTGCTGTGTTGAGACTTCGCTGTTGTCCAGAGAGAACGGACATACCGTGGGATACCTGTGTGCTGTAGATCGTGCACAGTATCGCGTGGTTTTGCTGCGCTCCGCAGCGCATCTACGCCTGCCACGGCGGTGGGAAGGAATGAAAACCGGCACGAGCCATATATCCGACAGCGCGTTCCTAGGCTCATGAGGGCCGCAGAATCGTCGCCGCACTCGGAATTGCCACAACATGCGCCTAATGTCATCAAGCCGGCGACGCTAGTTTTCAACGCTGCCTTCCAGCGCACCTTCAGTGAATATGGTTGAGACAAGCGAAAGTGAAGCCAAGAAACCACGGGTTGACGACGACAGGACATCTACCTATGAGCTAAGTGAAGTTGAAGACATAGACTGCGCTGAAACGCCGTTCTCCTTGGTAACGTATAAAAAGAAGCGGCCTGAGGGAATTCCAATTGTTTTTCTACCCTCACAGGAAGGATGTAGCTTCTGGCAAGTGAATCCAAACCGCGCTGCGTTGGAAATTGTCTTCGCGGCAAAGGAAAAAGTACAGCCATTCCGCGTGAATACAGGTGGAAGTTTCTCCGTCAACGTTACTTCAGTCTCATCTGCAAGACATCTCTGTCGATGAGCGAAGTGGCTGGTTTGGGAGTCAAACCATTCATTCCGGCATCTCATACCAAGAATGTTGGCAAGATACGCCATGTGCCAGTTGAGTATACATAAGAACAACTGGTTGACTTCCTGACGGACTTTGGCGTGACATCTGCCCGTCGTCAGGCACGCTACCATCGAAGAGAAGACGGAGCGGTAGAGTCACGCCCTCTGAGAACTGTCATTCTCCATTTCAGAGAAGACAAACCAATGCCGCAACGAGTGCATTTAGGTTTAACGAGTCATACCGTAGAAGACTATCACGGCCCTGCTCTGAGATGCTACAACTGTCAGAGATTTGGACATTTATCGAAGAACTGCCGCAGTCCACGTCGCTGTAAGATATGCTCAGAAGACCACAACCATTCAGAGTGCAAGTCTGTGTGTCAGCCAAAGTGTGCCAACTGTGGCGGAAACCATACAGTTTTCTTCTCCGGGTGCCCTCAGAGCAGAGCTGCCTCAAGGTTGCGCAGACATGAGTTGAAATACGGAAGGCTGCCTCCTCGTAATGCACCCCCACCCAACCTTCATGCTGTAAGATGTGCGCCTCCAACTGCCAACAAAGAAAAAGAGCAAGTGGTCAATATGAACTATCTTGCAGCTCTAAAGCACTCAGGTCGACAACGTTCTGACAGCGAGCGACACGATCCACCTCTAGAGAACACTACTCATCTTTCCCAGGCTTCGAGTGAACTTCGCCGACCTTCTAAACAACGCCCTCTGCCATTGACACAGCAACCTCACCTAACATCTGAGCGACTACCTCAACATTCGCCTCAACCACACCAGTCATCCCAGCGACCATGTCAGTCAGCTTTTCAGTGACCTGCTTCGAGCACACATGGAGCTTCAGCGTCGTTTGGTGATTACGCGTCTTTACCCGTGGCACAGATGATCCTGCCCATGCTATTCACAGCTCTGCATGCAATTTCGAGTGCCATTCCACATGCAAACAACCTTCCAGGGGTAAAAGAATTGCTTTCTATGGAATCGTTGGTGCTTCAACAACCACCAACAGCTCCACTGCAGGCTTACAATGAATAATCGTTATAACAATGTTTTCATATTTCAGTGGAATGCTAATAGCCTTCGAAATAAGTCAGCTGATTTTCGCAAACTACTAGCTCAACATAACTTTCCTGTGTTATGTATACAGGAGGCAGGCGTAAGAGATGACTTTCGTCTTTCAAACTATGTTATATAAAAATCATTGCGCATTGCTGGAAATAGCAGAGCGATATTGTGCATGAGAAAAGACCTGCCGTTCCATTTAATACAGTGGATCGATTTAAGTATACCGGAGTTCGTTGCATGCAAGATATCTTTTAGAAATGCAAGCGTCACAGTGATCAGTCTTTATCTACAATGTTATAGCAAAATATCAATAGACAGCTTGGTGAATGTGTTTGGTATCGCAAACTCACATGTGCTGGTTTGTGGGGACTTCAACGTACATAACATCCATCTGGGGTAGTGACTATAATGATTCCCGTGGAAGCATTATAGAGACTGCCGCAGAAAAATTAATCTGATCGCGTTAAATGACAGCTCTCCAACGTTCTTGCAGTGGTTCTGTTACTCAAGCTGTATAGATGTTACGCTCTGCTCACAAGACCTTCTTGATGGCGTTGATAGGTCAACGGACATAGAAACGCACAGTAGTGTTCATTTTCCGATCCTGGTAAAGCATCGCCTCATACGGAGTGAGGGGACCCGACGCTAGTCAAAATATACTAATTGGCAAAGTTTTCGGCACCATTTAAGTAACTCATTGGGCGAAAATCCTAACTTTCAAAGTTTGGAAATATATTGTGTGAGTCTTACGAGATCTGCACAAAGCGAGTCATTATTCCAAATGAATACGCTGCAGTCGACGGCGAATATGAATGCCTAAGAGCAATTAGAAGACGCGCAGAACGAGCTTACCGCCGCAGTGGAAAGCTCGGTGACTACAAGATGGCACAGAAAGTTCAGCCAACTTCGCGCAATTACAAAAATTAGGTACGAGAAGATGGCGATAATACTGCGCGTCGTTGTGTCTATTTACTCCAGTTCCCAGAATACGGTCCGTTGTCCGATCTTTTAGTGGTCCAGTTAGCCAGAGCCATCCCTTCCGAGCCCTTGCCGTAGCTCGAAGCACTCCGGAAACATCTCTTGCTGACGAATTCTGTCAACTTATATCTAGACCAGGAATTCCGTTTACTTGCGTGCAATTTGCAAGTTCCACAACACTAGCAGAACAGAAGGTTCGTGCGTGCTTTATGTCACAACACTCTCAGCTTGACTGTGAGTTTACTTTAAATGAATTGAAAAGTGCTCTTTCATTATGCCGTACAAAGAGAACCGCAGGCCCAGATGGTATTATGTATGTGATGTTAAAGAACCTAGGTCCAGTAGGAAAAATGACTCTTTGGGAGATATTTAATGATATCTGGATAAGAGAGACTCTTCCGGATTCGTGGAAATTAGCTCGGGTATTTCCAGTGCTAAAACCAGGAAAGACTCCACTTTGTCTTGACTCCTATGGACCCGTCAGTCTCACAAGCTGTTTTTCCAAACTTATGGAGAAGATGATAGACAGTCGACTGCAATGGTGGTGTGAACACACAAATGTGTTTTCCGACCACATGACCGGTTTTCGAGAAAATCGGTGTACAATGGATGCAGTATTAGACATTGCCACATGCGTCGAACATGAACGAATTGGCGGGAATATGACAGTAGTAGTATTCTTAGACATTTAAAGAGCATTCGACACTGTAAATCACATACACGTCCTTGCCAGTATGTTAGAGCTTGGCCTATAGGGTCGAACGCTGCGATGGGTATCAAATTTCTTGAAAGATACAAAAATATTTATGGAAACAATCGAAGCAGAAAGTAATTATCACAACATCACGCAGGGCGTTCCGAAGGGCACTGTTCTCGGTCCGTTTTTATTCAACTGTGTCATGGCAGCCTTGCCACAAGAACTCCCGTCTGGTCTAGAGTATTCTCTGTACGCAGATGACATCTGCATATGGGCCTCTGGATCTCATATACAAGACATTCAAACAACGCTGCAAGAAGGGGTTGATAGTATCGACACCTGCTTAAAAGAGACAGGTATGAGTCTTTCACACGCAAAGACAGCCGTACTTCCTTTGACTAGATGACAGTTGATTAATTTCCAGCTTAGGCTTAACGGGTAAACTTTGATGTTTTTGAAAGGGCATAAATTTCTTGATGTTATTCTTGACCGCCTGCTAACATGGGCTTCACACATCCGCGCAATTGAAAAGTAGACCAATGCAGTAATAAACGTGCTTTGGCGACTCGCAGGCACAACGTGGGGGGGGGGGGATCAGTCTCTTCGCTACTACAAGTTCATAACGCACTCATAGAACAAAAAATTGCTTCCTCGGCACCCATTCTCCATGGTTTATCGCAAACTTCTGAGGAACGGCTTCAACGTTTACTAGCAAGGGGGCTACGAGTGTGTCTTGAGGTTCCGCAACCTGACTCGAGTTCTTTAGTAAGTGCAGAAGGTCGTCACCCACCGTTTCCAGTCATACGAATGGTTGAAACATGCCGACATATTTATCACATCTTAACCCAACACAAGTAGCATCCATTAAACCTCGCGCGCACCGAAAGAAACAAAAACAGAATTTACGATGTTGTTCGAGAACATAAAGCATTATTACCAAGATTTGAATTATGCAAAGTGGAAGTTAGCTACCCTCCCTGGATGTTAGCAAGCCCTAAAATAGAATTATCGGTTGACGGGATTATATCTAAGAGAGACATGTTCATAGTAGCCGCACAGCAGCTGGCATTCTTCCATATTTACTCATTATATCCCAAGTACATCCACGTTTATACAGATGGTCCGTGTCATAAAAATTCCACGACTTAAGCATTCGTCATTCTACATTTAGCGCTAGAGCAAACATTTAAATTATCCCGGGAGACATCTTCCACCATAGCAGAACTATTTGCAATCCTGTGTGCTGTGCGTTTCATAACATCATAAAAACATTTGCAAAAATGGGTTATCTTTAGCGATTCGCAAGCCGCTCTCACATTACTTCACAGCAATAAGAAAAATTCTTTGAACACTTCGCTATTGTACGAGCAAAACCAAGCGCAATGAACCACGTAACTGCCTTTCAGTGGATACCTGGGCACTGCAATATTCCTGGTAATACTGCAGCGTACGCAGCTGTGAACGGAGCGCACAATAACGCCGAGACAACCAATCTTCCCCTATTGCGTAGTGAGGTCCTTCTGATCCTGAGACAGATTTCTTGTCGCCTCAGCAAAACTACCTGGTTTGACCAGCAAACTAAAATCTCGGAGTGATACTCTATAGACCCACGTATAAACTTATCAATGCCGGAAACTCTAAGAGACAACAGAAAACTTGAAACATTGATACACCGGCTGCGTCTTGGTACAGCATTTACGAAACACTTCTTGTACAGGATAAAACGTGTCTCTATTCCGCAGTGTTCCTGTAGCCATTCAGACGAAGATGTGCATCATCTTCTTTTCGAGTGCACGAAATACGATACACAAAAGACGGTACTGCAAGCTAATTTGTTTATATTAGACACAAGACCATTCACTCTAAAAAAGATACTTGGCCCATGGCCAACTGCGGGCCTTCAAAAAAGAGCACTTCTTGCTCTGAGAAAGTTTTTAGAGGACACCAACATTTTGAGAAAATATTAAGTATCGGATGATCCGAATACGCTAAATGAGTTACATAAACGTTGTTCGTGGTTCATAATTGGTTTATGTGGTGATCGCAACTTTTACGCAATATGTATAGTTCTGTTGTGTACTTGCAGTGTATTAAATGTGTTGGGTGTTTTGGGTGTTCAAAACATCTGACTTAATATATGCGTACATGGACTGAACTAATGCACGGAACGTTGCGGCTCATGTACTGTTGGACTGTATATTTTTTTATTGATCCGGTGTTCTACTGAGTGTTATATTTTGTGTCGCTATTCTCCCTTTTCAAGCAAATTTGTTTCGCTTGCCAAGTGACAAGGCGTATCCGGTGCCACCATAAAGGCGAAAACCTCTCCTAACATAAACTTCCATAAAAAAAGGAATACTCTACAATGGATCACATCCATATCATTAATCAGGTAATCTAGAAATCCGCAGAATATAATAAGCCTCTGTATATAGCTTTCAGAGAATACGAAAAGGCATTTGATTTAGTAGAGATACCAGCAGTCATAGAGGCATTACGTAATCAAGGATTACAGGCCTCTTACATAAATACCTTGGTAAATATCTACGGAGATGCCACAGCCACCTTAATTCTACACAAGAAAAGTAGGAAGATACCTATAAAGAAAGGGGTAGGACAGGGAGAGACAATCTCTCGAATGCTATTCACTGCGTGCCTGGAAGAGGTATTCAAGCTAATAAACTGGGAAGGCTTAGGAGTAAGGATCGACGGCGAATGGCAACCGTCGATTGGCTGATGACATTGTTCTATTCGGCAACACTGCAGACAAGTTGATACAAAGGATAGAATACCTTAACAGAGACAGCGTTAGAGTGGGGTTGAAGATTAATATGCAGAATACAGAGGTAAAGATGAATAGCCGGGCAAGAGAACAAGAATTAAGGATCGCCAGTCAGCCTCTAGAGTCGGTCAAGGAGTACGTTTACCTAGGTCAATTAATCACAGGAAACCATGATCACGAGAAGTAAATTCATCGAAGCGTAAAAATGGGTTGAATCGCATGCGGCAGACCTTGTTAGCTCCTGACTGGAAGCTTGTCATTATCATTGAAAAGGAGGGTATACAATCAGTGCCTTTTACCAGTTCTGACATATGGGGCAGAGAGTTTTAGACTGACAAAGAAGCCTGAGAACAAGTTAGGGACCGCGCAAAGAGTGATGGAACGAAGAATGATAGACATAGCGTTAAGAGACAGAAAGAGAGCGGCTTGGGTCAGAGAGAATACGGGTATAGCCGATATTCTAATTGGCATCAAGAGAAAAAAAATGAAGCTGCGCAGGTAATGTGCAGGCTAGACAAACGTTTCACCATTAGGGTTACAGAATAGGCACCAAGAGAAGGGAAACGCAGTCGTGGACAGCAGCAGACTTGGTGGAGTGATGAAATTAGGAACTTCGCGGGTGCTTGTTCGAATCGGTTGGAGCAAAAGAGGGCTAATTGTAGATCGCAGGGAGAGGCCTTCATTCTGCAATGAACATAATATAGGCGGGTGATGATGATGATGACTCTGCTGCCGTCAGTGAGTAAAACGTTACCCAACAGACGGCGGCACCGAGCGAAGACTGAGTGGTGGATTCGCCGCTGCAGCTGCTATTTGGTCAAGTGGCGTAGATCGTTTACGCATCCCGCGAAATGACATGGAAGGGGAATTTTCTGCTACTTGCAGTTTGTGCTAGCTTGGCGAGCCAGCAAAACTGGCGCAGCACTATGCGATAACGAAACTGCTGAAACCCGACAGCATGGGTGGCGCAGAGTCGAGCGAAAACCTTTTGACCGCCCGCGTCATTGTGAAGGGTAATTTCAATTAGTCCTTTTTTCTAAAGATAAAAGAGAACTGCATAGGTAGTAGCATTTCATTTCGTCTTATAATACACTATAACGGCGTTTTTTTGCAATAACTGGTTGAGTACTAGGGAGATAATTTAATTGAGGAGTGCTTTCGTCATCGGCCAAGTGCTTGAGAGTCCCGGGGGAGTCTCTAATCATGTCCTGCGCTTACCTCAGTTTCTCTATTATTAAGGCCTGTTAGCGATGCGTCTCTAGTCTACGTCTCTAACCACATTGAACTTTAGCTGGTGCACGCCACTTATCCTAGGCGTCATGACTCTAGACCACATTTCTTATATCGATGAGTGTGCCGTTTCTCTATTCGTCACCGACGCTTCTATGTCCCCGGCCCCTTCCCATTCCTCGCACAATCTCGTCGACGGTGACATTGACATGATGGTAGCGTCTTACCTCCTTTCTGCTCAGACAGCCGATGTGCGGAGCATATTGAAGTCCTAGCGTGACATCTCTCACTTCAATGACCGTCCTTTGGGACATGCATCTGTGGTGACTCATAGGATCAATACTGGGGACGCCAGCCCAATCAGACGACGTCCTTATCGCGTGTCCTATGCCGAGCGAGAAGTGATACAGCGTGAAGTCGACAAGATGCTCGCCAAGGACGTCATTGAGCCTTCATGTAGTCCATGGTCATCACCGGTAGTCCTAAACAAATTAACGCAGAAGTACGTCTATCCTTTGCCGCGGGTCGATGAAACTCTCGACTGTCTACATGAGTCTGCCTACTTGTCTTCTATAGACGTGAGGTCAGGATACTGGCAGATATCCGCCGTTGATCAAGACTGTGAAGAGACCGCATTTGTTACGCCCGATGGACTATACCATTTTAAAGTAATGCTCTTTGGACTGTGTAATGCCCCAGCCAGATTTGAAAGGATGATGGACTCCCTCCTTCGTGGATACAAATTGTCAGCATGCCTCTGTTACCTTGACGATGACACCGTCTTTTCGCCAACATTTGAAACTCACCTTCGCCGCTTGTCGGCGGTTCTTGAACTTTTCCGGCAAGCATGCCTTCAGCTGAACTCTGCCAAATGCAGTTTTGGCCGCCGCGAAATCACTGTGCTTGGCCACCTTGTGAGTACTGAAGGCGTGCAACCTGACCCAGAAAAAATTAGCGTTATGAAAGACTTCCCAATGCCATGTCCCAATAAAGACGTACGGAGCTTTGTCGCCTTGTGCTCCTATTTTCAACGTTTTGTCAAGAACTTCGCCGACGTTGCCCGTCCAGTCATGCAACTCTTGAAGAAGGACACGTTCTTCTCTTGGGTCCCTGAACAGGCCACTGCTCATGATTCTGCTCAACAACACACGCTCATGATTTTACTTACTTCGCCACCCATCTTGGCCCATTCTAACCCGTCAGCCCCCACTGACCTTTGAACCGACGCCAGTTGAGATGATATAGGCGCTGTTCTCGCCCAACACTAACAAGGGCGAGAGCGCGTCATCGCCCATGCCAGTCACCCTTGCCAGTCGCCTTCTTTTCTCTTCAGAGTGGAAATTTTCAATCACCGAGCGCGCGCGTGCCTCGCACTAGTTTGGGCTGTCAGCAAATTTCGACCCTACTTGTTCGGCCGCACCTTTTCGGTCACCACAGACAACCATGCGCTTTGCTGTTTGTCTTGCCTCAAAGATCCGACTGGACGACTTGGTCGCTGGGCACTGAAACTGCAAGAACAAAACTTTGACGCCACTTACAAGTCTGGCAGACTGCAGCAGGATGCGCACTGCCTATCCCGTCATCCAGTGGATCCTCTAGACCTGTCGGCGCACGATGCGGACGCCTGTGCCTTCGCGATATTCGCGTGCCTTCGCGATATTCGATCTAACTGACATACGCTGCGAACAGGTCCTCGATGCGAATCAGTGATCAATTATCCATCGTCTACGACATCATCACTCTGCCCCGTCCCTACAATTATTCGTGCTTCATGACGGAACCTTATACCGACGCAACACCAGCTCCGATGGCGCAGTGCTTCTCCTGATTGTTCCCGAAACACTCCGTTCCACTGTTCTCGAACAGTTTCCTGACGCCCCAACCGCCGGACATCTCGGAGCAACTCGCACGTACGATTGCGTTCGGCGCCGGTTCTTCTGGCCAGGGCTTTACCACTCTGTGCGCCGGTACGTTGATGCTTGTGAGTCCTCCCAGCGCCACAAGTATCCGTCCTTGTCGCCAGTCGGCCTTCTTCAGCCCATAGACATTCCCTGTCTCCCGTTTTACCGCGTGGAGCTTGATTTCATCGGGCCATTCATAACATCTCTGACTGGGAACAAGCGACACCATACGCTATCACGCGGGCGCTACAGACAAGCTGTGCCACTAAAGTTTTCTCCTTTACGACGTTATTCTTCACCGCGGCGCTCCTCGACAGCCGCTGACCAAACGTAGTTGCTCGTTTCTGTCGCAAGTCTTCGACGACATCCTTCGTTAGTGTTCCATACGTCACAAGCTAACCACTGCCTACCATCTGCAAACCAATGGGCTTACCGAGCGCCTCAACCGCACGCTGACCACAACGTTCTCCATGTACGTTTTCTCAGACAACCGTGATTGAGACAGCACCTTGCCTTGTGTGACATTTAGCTACAACTCGTCATGCGATGACACCGCTGGCTTTTCCCGCTTTTATCTCTTGTTTGGCCGCCATCCCACATTGCCGTTCGAGACTCTTTTACCATCATCTGTGCACCCTGTTACAGACTACGCCAGCGATGCAGCTTGTCGGGCTGCAACGGCTCGCCACATGGCAAGGGATCGTCTTTATGCCTGCCAGCTAGCCCAGAAGGCCCGCTACGATCGCCATCACAGATTCGTTAAATACTCTCAGGGCTCTTTGGCCCTTCTCTGCACGAATTTACGCTACGTTGGCTTTTCATTCAACCTTCTTTCCCGCTACTCCGGGCCTTACAAGGTCCTACACCAGATCAGTGACGTCACGTACAAGATCGCTCCCTTAGATAGGCGATCATCTTCCGCGTCCGCCGCTAATATCGTGCACGTCTCGCGGCGGAGGCCTTATGTTGCCGGACACGATCCTACTGATTCTTAAGCGCAGAAACAGCGCCCTCGCCGGCGCGGCTTCACTGCATCAAGCATCCTGCCGAGCGTGGGAGAATGCGTCAGAAAGACGGTGAAGACGACGATCAGAGATGCGCTCGTGTTGTTGTCCAGCCATCTAGCCTGCAGCCGTCTCTCTCTGTTCATATTTTGTAAATACAATTTCCTATCCCATTTGGCTACTTTCATCCCCGTGGCAATATTGACGCCTTAGAGCTTATCAAGCACTAATATATCACTTAAGCTTCACTTAATATTTGCCTTTAGTGTCCCTTTAAAAACTTTGAGCTTGGCGCAAAGGCTGACTCTGCATATGTTATCAACTGCAGCGATGCAGCTGCATCCGGCCACAGCTTCCCACGCATCCGCAGGATGTCCTTCCTTTTAACTTCTCAGCGTTGATAACAACGTTGCCACTCTCCTTGTTGTCTCAACCGAATGGGCATTCGCGTTAAGGGCTGTTTATTGGGCGGACGCTGCTGTGTCTCTTTAGTGCCCAGCAAGAAAAAGCCTGCGACGTCCTCGAAGATTTCACTCGTAGTATGTGATTGGGAGCTCGGCATGTTGGAAAGAACGAAGTGCCACGTCTGTGTGCTTCTGAAGCCACCGAATAGCTCAGTTCCTTATGGCGAGGTGCATTTTCTGCGCTTTTCGGGAAATGTAAAAGAAGAATTGCGCCACGCCCGTGACACTGAAGACTTCAGCAAGGGGCATTAGTGCCGTAACACGAAGGCTTCATCTAAAGGACCAGGTGACGTTAGTAAATTGATGAGGTTTATTTTCGTACAAGTACCGAAAATGGGGCAGGTTTATTTTGGTAGGCTGGCGGCGTCATTAGTGATGCTGTTTTCCAAGAAATATAATCGCTGTGTACAACTGGTGCTCTGTTCGGCGCTGTGCAGGAATTAGCTGTGCCGAAACCATATCCACCTACTATGCCACGAACAAGCGGTGATTCCTATTCATTATCATGTGAAGCGTATTCTGCGATTAGTTGAACGGAAAGTGTTATGGAAATGTATCCGGGGTCCGCAACAGACTCATGCAATGAGCGAAAGCTGTGCTTAGTATTTATATTGGCATTCGCAATATATTTATCAGAGGCCTTTAGTCAAAAGGAAGCTAACACCCCATGCCCTGCCCTAACCCGCTGTTCGTGCTCGGTGTTTAAACGCGGTCCCAAAGTCAAATGTAAGGCCAGATTCGTAGGGAACGAATTAAATGACGACATGCAAAAGCTACAGGGCGTCTACATCAACAAGCTCTCCTTGGAGAACTTCAATATCACTGAGTTGCAAGCCTCGTGGTTTGCCACCAGCGTGATTTTGTCGCTACGCGTAATTAATTGCAGTTTACGCGACATCGGGGAAGCAGCCGCACGTGCTATGACGACCTTGTCATCTATGCGGCTGATTAAAAGTGAACTGCAAAGTGTTCCCCTTGGTTTGACTGCTGCAAAGCTTCTTCAAAAGCTCATCATATAGAGGAACCCCATCAAGCATCTTCAAGGAATGCTTACTTTTTCAAAACTGTGGTTACTGGATCTCAGCTTCAACGAAATACAGACAATCGACGAGGAATATCTGTACGGCTTACCCGAACTCCGCTATGTGACGTTGTCGTACAATAATATACACAAGCTACCGCCAAACCTTTTCATGAAAACAAGATTGCTGAAGAAAGTGGAACTTCAAGTTAACCGCATTTCTTCTATGGAAGGAGTGTTCAATGACCTGCCCCAATTAGAGGTGAGCCACTAGTCTCATATAAGGTTTTTTAGTTCATAAATGATTCGTGCTCTAGCAACATGCAGGTTTTAAAATATTATTGTAGCTGAACAATAAGAAATTCGTGTACAGTGGACAAAAAGATTTTAGAAAGCACAGGATGCGATAAAAAGCTTAATATGTCCCGAGCTACACAATGCCGCACCGTATTCGCACTTCCTGATTCTCCTAGTAAATGCAGTTCTGTGGGATTCCATACAATGCTGCTCCGACATTCTACTTTTTATTGGATCCCGTGGGCTGGAAGCTTTTGTTGTTAACCACGTCAAGCATTCGTGCATGAGTGCGGCCACACGCACGACGTTATAGACGAGTTTCAAAATTTTTCTTCATAACCTAGGCCTCACTGTTTGTACCACAAAATTTCGCATGAATATTTCCCTGGGACACACGCTAAGTCCATGCCGCGTGTCGATTAACATACTTCATGCATGACACGTAAAATGATAAGGCGAAAACCGTTTCAAAACTTGTGCCTGCAGAAAGCTAACAGTATGAGCTAATTCATGTCAAGAATATATATTAGTGGCCTGTAATCTTAAGGCGAACGAAGAAAGTGTTCAAATGCAGAAAATCATGGGTGGAATAGAAAAAATATCACGGCAGAATCCATCTCACTATGACTCTCGATGGTAATGCAATTAGCATTCAAGCAATGTAGTCATGCGCAATGCTGCTTAGGCCACATTTATTTAATTTCTGTATTATTTATTCTGAGACTTTCCTTGCTTCTGATATACACAGTCACATTACAATATATATGACTAAAGCTATTAAGTTTTGATACCGTAACTGAGAGTGCGTCTTGGTCATCGTAGACCTCACCTTCTGCAGAAGCGGCAAACTCACTACACAGCCAAATGTTACGGTGTTGTCATTACCCCTTTCCAGAAAGCATTGTCTCGATGATTCACGTGCGAAACAGAGGAAAAAAAAGAACAAAGCACTTACACGGCAACACTCATAAAGTTTGTGGAGAGGAAACTGTCACACAAGCGGGATGAAAGCGAGTGGAAGTGAGAATGGCTTCGCCAGCGTGAGTGATACGGTTTCTATCATGGAAACATGGATAATATCCATAGGTTGCGCGCGACGGAATCTCCACCTCGTGCCTTCAGGGAGAACTTCGTTCTCGCTGAGGTGACGGAGGACACTGTAGCGGCCGAAGTAGCGGCGCAGTAGCATTACCGACCGGCCGGATTAGTGAATAAGGGTCCATATCCAAATTTGATCACAGGGTTCGTAGAGTACTTAGCGACGGCAAGCGTTGTACCTCTGGGAGTCTATGGGTTGCCGATTGTGGATTCGCTCGCGTGCAAGCTTGCGAGCTTGCTCTGCGAGCCGGGTAAATTCCTCCGGGTAAATGGTAATGTCGTATTGTTCGCGGAAGACCATTATTTCCACCATGGTTGTTGACTCGCGGTCGTGGAGCAAACGGGAAGGAGTTAACCCAGTAGTTTCTTGAGCAGCAGTGTTGTATGCGAGTGTAACGCAAGGCAAAACATCGTCCCAGTCGTTGTATTCTCTGTCGACATACATGGAAACATGCCAGCGATTGTCTTATTTACCGTCTCTGTAAGGCCGTTGGTCTCAGGACGGTACGCAGTGCCGCGGCGATGAGCTGTACCACTAAGCTTCATGACATATTGCATCATCTGAGTTGTGAAATCTGTGCCACGATTTGTAATGACTACATCTGAAGCACCATACGAGAGGACTATATTGTAGATGGAAAAATGCGGAACGTCACTGGTAGTGGCTCACTGGAAGGCTCCAGTTTCGCAGTATCGCGTCAGGTAATCAGTAGCAACCACGATACGGCGGTTGCCAGCAAAAGACTTAAGGAATGACCCGAGCAAGACCATGCCGATTTGTACAAATTTGCGTGTGCGGTGAAACAGGCTTTAGAAAACCTACTGGGCACTGAACTGCAGTATTTCAGCGCAGGCAGTCGCGGCAAGTTTTCACGTAATGCTTGGCTCCCTCAGGAAGCTTAGGCCGTAGTAGCGTTGTCGAACTCGGTCCAAGGTACGTGCGAATCCCAAATAACCTGAAGAGGGCTCATCGTGGCAGGCGGACAGAATATCGGCAACCAGCACGGATGTAACGACAAGGAGATGTCCCATTCTTATTATACAAGACATTGTTGGGGGAAGAGAAGGAAGATGGTGAACGTGTAAATGTCCGTGGAGGATGCGAACTTTGGCCTTCAACATAGTCGATAAGTTGCCCGAGTTCTAAATCACGCCGCTGTGGCCAAGCAAAGTCAGGTATATTAACAGTGCAAAGGAAACGACCGTCATCATCAGTATCACTTGACACCGTTGCAAGTGGAGCATATGAAAGACAGTCAGCGTAAGTGTGCCTCTGGCCACACTTGTAGACGATTGTTGCATCAAATTTTTGAGGACAAAGGCTCCACCTGGCAAGACGTCCTGAAGGGTCTTTGAAATTCACTAGCCAACAAAGCGCATTATGGTCGGTAACCACTCTGAACGGACGAGGATATAAATATGGCCGAAACTTAGCTATCACACAGACAGCTAAGCATTCCTTTTCAGTGGTAGAGTAGTTAGTTTCTGCACAGATGAAAGTGCGGCTAGCGTAAGTGATACCACGTTCAACGCCATCTTGTTGCAGCATGAGGACTGCACCGAGGCCGATGTTGCAAGCATCAGTGTGCGGTTTAGTGTCGGCATCTGCATCAAAGTGTGCAAGTAAGGGCGTTGTCTGGGGGCACCGCTGAAGCACGGAGAAGGCCGCTCTCTGTTCCGGGCCGCAACCAAACGGGATTTCCTCCATTGCAAAAAGTGTGACGGGTTCTGTGATCTTGGAAATATTCTCCACAAAGCGTCTGTAGTATGAGCAGCGGCCCAAGAAGCGACGCACGTCACTTTTTTTGGCTGGTGGTGTAAATTCGGCAACACACATACTCTTTTCTGGGTCTGGCCAAACACCTTCATTAGTAACAACGTGGCCGAGGAACTTCAGTTCTGAATAACCAAAATCGCATTTCTGAGGCTGTAATGACAGGTCTGCAGATCTAATTGCAAAGAACACGAACTGAAATCACTGCAAGTGTTGTTCAAACTTCTGGGAAAAAACAATGACGTCGTCTTAGTGGGCGAGATGATTTCCACTTGAGACCTGAAAGCACGGTGTCCATCATCCTTTGAAAGATCGCGCGGGAGCTGATCATAATTCGAAAGGCAGCACCTTAAATTCGTACAGGCCATCAGGAGTTACGAAAGCAGTCTTTTCGCGATCTCGTCCATCAACTTCTAGCTGCCACTATCTGCTGCGTCAATCCATTGTGGACAAGTATCGGGCATGTCGAAGACGGTCTGGGGAGTCATCTATGCGAGGAAGACGGTATCCACCTTTTTTGTCACCCTGTTCAGTTCACGGTAATCCACACAAAACCGAAGAGTGCTGTCCTTCTTGAGAAGTACAACGAGAGACACCCATGGGCTGGTTGAGGGCTGAATTATGTCATCGTCTACCATTTGCTTCATTTGACAACGAATCGCGTCTTGCTCCTTTTGTGACTCGCAGTAGGCCTGCTTACGTACGGGACGTTCGGTCTGGTCTGTATAGGGTGCTTCGCGATGGGGGTCTGTGTTACTTTTGACGTGGATACGAAACAATCGTTTAACACGCATAAAATACTTTGTATTCGCTTTTTCTGTGGGGTTGAGAGCTCAGGATTTACATTGACTGCACTGACAGCCGCGGTGTCACTCTTGGCGGGTGCAGAAAGCTCGGTAAGCGCAAAACCTATTGCATCTGTAATATCTTCAAAGGGAGCAATGGCCGTTCGCTTTGCCACGTGTTGGTACGCGCCCCTGAAGTTCCTCACTAAAAGCTCAAACATTCGGCGGTTCTGTTGAATAATGCCGCGGGCGACACAGAATTGCCGAGCCAAGAACACCGACAGGTTTGCTTCAGCTATGCTGCTGTTATGGCCGTAGTCGCTTTCAATAGTTACGAACATACTAATTCACGACGGGAGTGTCACAGTGTCATAAACAACACGCAGTTCTGTCTTGCGCGAGTTACTATTTTGCAGCACCGCGGCACATTTATGGTAATCGTTATAATCAGCTCCATAAGATAACAGCATCGTGCTCGCGAAGGAAATATGTCCCAAGGGTCACTTTCAGCAATCACTCGCACAACACGGTAAACTAAGCAACTTACGTTGACTCGCGGATTTTGAGCCTGTCGGTGCATTTCGAAATCAGCGTCAAGAGATGACCACCTGCTGTCCGAAGGCTTGGTCCGTGCCATGGCATTGTGACCTTTCTCAGTTCAGCAGCTAGTTCGGCACTCAAAACCGAATAATCGGTGTCGGGGTCCATGAGAGCAGTGACCGGGTAAATGTAGACTTGAATGGAGATGTCTGCCAAAACATTTTTGTGGTCGACGGCATGCGGCGGTGAAAGAGAATCGTTGGTGGTCGGCTCCCGTATCGGGGTAGGAGGATGTTTTATTGATCCATCAAAAGCGGCCCCACCCCCCGAAGTTGCTGCTCCTAGTTTCCTCAGCGCGGGCTTGGAGACCTAACGAATCTGCGCCCAGTGCCATGAGCAACGCCAAATGTTGCCTAGGTAACGTAGAACGTCTAGGAGATGGAGAGCGGGACTCACGACGCGGAAGAGGTGGGGACTGGTGGCTCGCGAAGTACACTACAATAGCTCGGGGACACTCACCGTCACGGTGTCGACGAGCGTCTGGCGAAACCCAGGAAGGCCCACCTGGCGGTATGTGCTTCGCGGTATTCTCGATTGTAGTGGTCCTGCCAATCCTCAACATCCTCGAACGCGTCACCGCGAAAATCCACGGAGCAGACGGAGTGGTGGTCTCTCCACTCTGGCTGCTCGTTGAGCTGGTTGTCACGGTAGTACACTTTACTGAGAGAGGGTCCAATTCTGGTGGTAGCCCTAGCTTTCGCTGTCTGCGCCGAAGGTCAGCGTCGAAGGTGTTGCGACCTAAGTTGGGAGCTTCCTATCGGTCACAGTGCATGGAAGAGCTTATCCAGCGTCTCCAACAGTCTCGTTAGTATATATACGACAAGAACTATGAAGTTTATTCTGATGGAAAGAGACACTTCCTGTTCCCGTACCTTTGCTGAGAGTGCGTCGTCGTCGTTGTCGGCCTCAGCTTCCGCAGAAGCGGCAAACCCACTACACAAACAACTGTTATGCTCGTGGTAATATGATATACTTTGTTTCCGATATCAGTGAACCTTGCTATAGTACTCTCTTGCCAAAGTCGCCAATGGGCATGACGGCGTGACACTCGGACGATGCTCCGCCGACGGGGAAGAGATGAAGACCGCTTAGTTAAGATGGCGAGACGGCCATGGTGTAACAAGGACGGAATGACGATGCCGGAGTGAATACAATGGGATGAAGACGTATGTGGCGACGCTGCCGTGAGAGCGACGGTATGATGACAACCGGATCGCAAAACTGCAATGAAGGCAATGGCACAAGCACGACGGAGTGACGTCAACGCTACGACAACCGGTGCTTAAGGGCGATGGTCTTATGACGGTGCAATGACTACGATGGCGTGGAAACAGCGGCATATTGACGAATAAAGGACGACAACATGAATATTGTTACGCGCGCGTAACAATATTGAAGAAGCACGTAGACGGAACGATGACAGCGGGAGCACTTTAATGACGACGGCATTTCTGAATTCATGAGGTTCATAAAACGAAAGTGTGACGACGACTGCACGATGATAACGGTATGACGACGACTGTGTGACGAAGATGGAGTTATGACGACGGCATGCCGAGAGTCGGATGACGAAGTTAGAATGAGGATGACAGAACGACCACGACAGCATGACGACGACGGTGACTGCGAATCGTGACGATAACTGTTTGACGACGACACATTGAGAAATGGCTCGAGAAATGTATAACGACAACTGCGTGACGAGGTCCGTAGAAGGAAGCTCGTTTATGACGATGGCGTGATGACGAAGGCCGAACGGGAGGTTGATGGCGAAGCTGGAAGGATGAGGATGGTACGACCACGACGCCATGACGATGACGCTATAGTAACGGATGCACAGTAGCACCTGTCTGACGAAGACGCATTGCCCACGATGGCATGACAAGGGCGGTATATTCAGATCGAATTAGGGCAGGTTGATTACGATACAATGATAAAAAAATGATTGTCGTGGATTGAAAATCGAAGGCGGTGTGACGAAGACGGCAAGATGATAATGCTATCACGACGACAGCGAGAGAAGGATCGCATGGCGAGGATGAATTGAAAAAAGGCGGACGATGCTTTTGCAATGACGGCGACGGAACGACTGTGACAGCATCACGACGATTGGGTGACAACAAATGCAAGACGAATGCGTGCGACGACGGCGGCATGACAAGAATCAGTTCACAAAGCTGCGTTGACGATGATGCAGCTACCACGATAGTATCACGCCCATGAGCACCTAACTAGTGGGCCGTGCTAATACACAGATTGGAACACATGGTCGCCGTAAGAGCGTAACGACGACGGCACGATGACAGTCAGATCACAAAGATAGAGTGATCAATAAATATTAATGTGCACTAAAATATTGTCTGTCCCTATTCGCTGTCTAAATCACACCGTTCTCTGCCTGTCTCTGAACGTTACGCCAAAGATATTTAGTTCCACTGTCGTTTCGCGGTTCTCAGCTTCTTGTGAGGCTTCTTTGTTAACCTCGAAGTCCCTGCTCCGTTGTTAGTACGATTGGATAAATTGACTGCAAATAATTATTAGGTGCCTGTTGCGTTGGGCTGGTTAGTACTATACTGAACTTGAAAGCTAAAACTGAGATAAAAGGCACGGTGATGACGAGAGCAGACTAATCAGGTGCTGACTTACCAATTTTTGTTGCGTATCAATGTCAACGTATAGTAAATGTACAATGAGTACAAGGAGACAGCTCCCAGAAACTCCTCTGACAGTTGGCTAAATATGCGTCAGCATTGTTCTACTTGCTCACATCCATGGAGCCCGGTGTCATTATTAATGTTGCGAAACTTGATCCGACTAATACAAACGACAGCGCTGCGGCGACACCAAGGGCTGGCGACGGCGGCGCAAGGTGAATTGATGACTCAAGGAAACTGCTATAGGTGGTGGCGCCAGGCGCGCTATTGACGTTCCGATCATTGTAAGGCGTTATCACTCTTTAGCGCCTTATCCATCCGCGTTGAACCATTATGAACAGTGATCAACCGCACTCCGACAGTGGCTGCGTCTGGCACGGCTGCGAGAGCCGTATCTTGAGTATTGTCTGCGATGGCGACAGAGCGCGCCGACTTCTGACAGCCTCGTGTGCGGTGTGTTCCAGCCATTGAGTCCGTGTTTAAGGGAGACGTGCGGGCGCAAATCGTGAAAGCGATCTGCGAGGGGGGCTCATTGCAGCGAGTGCTGACAACTTCGTGCGCTCTGTGTTCTCGCCGCGTAGCTTGCGTTGAAGCGATAGGCAGCCCGAAGTCGAATTTATTCGATGCTTTGGGCGCTATCTTGAAAGCGATCGTCTTATGGCACGGACTCGTGTCTTTTTTTCGTTGGGTAAGCATAAAAGTCGTTACGCATTTAAAGCTAACAAACAGGTACATAGCATGACACCGTCAGCAGTGCTATGGCACGCACTATAGATGTCGTTGCGGTGTAGCGGTTTCGAAGGCATGCTCGCACATATTTCGTCACATTTATGGACGCTGAAGGCTTCAAAAGATTTGCGGTATGGTATTTGCCTAAAACTGCGAAATGAAAAAAAAACACACATTTACAGCTATATTTCTTGCTGAGTGAACAGTATGTTAAATGTAGGTTTACTAACTGCCCCACGTAAATAAAACATTATTCTAACGCATCCTTCTTTTCTAACTCGCCCGCACGAGGTGTAGGCCATGTGGCCATTGCCATATATTTGAAAATTTTTGTTGCCCTTGAGCAGTCCATGAAGGCTAAGAAAAAAGACCATCCGTCCAGTCACTGCACCCCCCCCCCCCCCAAACCTACCACTTTCGGGGCGCACCCATCATGTAAATTGATTCTTGGCAGTTTTGATGTAGTATGAATAAATAATTTTACAATCGGTTTCAGCTTGGAAGATCTCCGTCACACAAAGCATAGTGACCCAACCCGAAAGTAACCACCACCGAATGCAGCCGAGCGTGCATCTGGGATTCCGCGCAAAGCATTCACGAAAGACGGCATGCGGGTGAATTCAGAGAAAAAGCAAATCTATAAACCTGACAATATTTTCCAACGATATTTCATTCTTGTGACTGCACTTAGAAAACCCTGCTTGGGTTGGTCGAATGCTTACCGGGCTTTTGATGATCTGATAAATTGCAATGTCTGCCTCGGCAGAAATATAATCGAGACCTGCTTATATACGTATTGTGAGTGGCGGTACGGCAAGTAAACATTCAAATGCTGCTGGGACAGCTGTATTTGAATACTGATGGCTGAATACTGAATACTGATGGCCGGGACATATGAATGCTCCAAGCACGTGCACACGCAGACACACACATACGCACTCAAGCGCGGGCACACGCACACACTTTCAAAGACTGCGTATCGCAGAGAATTTTCCCAGTTTAATGCGATTAACATACGTTGCCTAGTTCAGGCGTTTTGAACCTATCTATCTATCTATCTATCTATCTATCTATCTATCTATCTATCTATCTATCTATCTATCTATCTATCTATCTATCTATCTATCTATCTATCTATCTATCTATCTATCTATCTATCTATCTATCTATCTATCTATCTATCTATCTATCTATCCTGACACACCTACCCCGAAGCCAAGTTGTCTACCAGCTTGCACCATTATAGTTATGTCCACGAGGTCGTGAGGCTGTCGTGGCCGTTCGATCTTCGTCATTCTTGCTTCGTATCCTCTCTCTCGTCACTATGTTGTCGTCACGCCTTCTACGACGACCTAGTGACCCAAGTTTTGCAATAGATTGGGCCACTAGGCATGTGACCGGGGTCCTGATGCCATCGTGGTCGCGCATTCTCGCTTTACAGTTTTTTCGCGCGACTCTCGTTATGTCCCCATCGTTGCAACAATTCTCGACGCCAGACATTCGCTGCCATACCGTCGTCGTGATACTGTTGTGTCCATTCTGTCCATCACTGCAGCTTCGTCATCCTAATCTCTTGAAGCGATTGTCGTTAGAGTCGTCATGATACAATAGTCGTAATGCCATCGTGGTCGTACGCTCGTTGTCATCCCATTATCCGCAAATCTCTGTCATTTCATCGTCAACTTTGTGTCGCCACCATACAGTCGTCGTGCTATATGCGTTGTTATGTTGTTGTCATGACGTGGTCCTGGTCGTTCCATGTTCGTCATTCTAGCGTCGTCATGTGACTCTTGTCACGCTATCGTCATCACACGGTCATCGTCATGCAATGCTTTCCTTGTGAAACTGCGTTTTTACCATCATGATTACTTCAGAAATGTAATCTCATTGTTGTCATGTAGTCGTCATGATAACGCCTTCGTAATTTTCTTGACGTCATTCTAGCGTATTCAAGCTTTCGTTATTCAATCATTATTATGTCGCCGTTGTTATGCCGACGTCTTGCTGCATCGTCGTCATGCAATTGTCTTCATGGCTGTGATCGTCACGCTGTCGTTTCGTCATCGTAATCACTGGAGAAACGTCATTGTATTGTTCTCGCGCCGTCGTCGTCCCACGGCCTTCGTCGTTTCATCGTCGTCATTCTTTTCATTCTGTTAATCACGAGGTCGGGGAATGGAATCCCGGCCACGGCGGCCGCATTTCTATGCGGGCGATTGGCGAAAACACCGGTGTACTTAGTTTAAGGTGAACGTCAAAGAAACCTAGGTGGTCCAAATTTCCGGAGTGCGCCACTACGGCGCACCTCACAATCAGATCGTGGCTTTGGAACATGAAACCCCATAGTTAATTTTAATTGTAATTCTAATTATTCTGGCGTATTCATGCTATCGTCATTCAGTTGTGGTTGTGCCTTGCTTCTAATGCCTTCGTCGTAAGACAGTCGCTGTGAGGCATTCGTCGTGCCGTTGCCGTCGTGGTCTCGCCCTCATTGGCATTGCAGCTTCGTCACCTCGTTGTCGCCATACTCTCGTCGCCATCCTATTTACCTCCTGCCGTCGTTGTCATGCTGTAGCCGTGAAATTATCGTCATCATTTCAGGATCGCTATCCCATGGACATCGCGATGCTGTCATCGCGTCGCTCTTTCTCTTTCCATTGACGTTATTCCGTTTTCGTTATTCAACAGTTGTCACTGCTTGGTCGTCGTACAGTCATATTTATGCCTTCATTCTCATGAGCTACCTTAGCAAGTCAGTTCTATGCCAAAGGCCGGTACTGAGGACAGTGTATGTCTCATATAGACGATACAACGGCAGCCTCAGAATGAACAATGCAGATTTTATATAAACATGACTTCCGCAATAAAGTTGTTGCTACATTGCATGAATGCTAGCCGCTTTACCGTTGACATTCATCATTAAATGGGATCTACCTTGATTTTTACGTTCACAAACCTATATTCTCTATTTACAGGTCCTTCTCCTCAACGAGAATAACATCAGTAATACGGAGAGCATAGCACGATCCATGTTGCCATATTTGAAAGAACTCATGCTTGGACAGAATTGTATAAATGTCATTACCAAGTTTTCATTCCGTATCTCTAAAATTCAACGTGTCGTCTTGAGCAATAACGTCGTGGCCGACATAATGCCTGGAGCTTTCAAGCTTCTCGACATGCTGACAAAGCTAGACCTAAAAAATAATAGTATTTCTTTCTTAAACGAATCCTATTTTCCACATGATTCGATTCTAGAACACATAGACTTCTCTATGAATAGGCTAACGACGCTTTCGAACGCATTCAATAGGACGCGAATGATTCAGGTAATGAAACTATCGTTCAACCAGATTCCAGACATCAGCTTTGCCTTCAGCGGTCTGAAAGAGCTCCGTGAGCTCTACCTGAGGGGCAATTTAATTTCTAGCATTCAGCACCGCACGTTTCAAGACAACATTCGCCTAATACACATAGACTTGGATTCAAACAATATCAGGTGGATTGCAAAGAACGCATTTGAAGGCCTTTTGTCTTTAAGAAGAGTGTACCTGAACAGAAACCTACTGCTTTCTCTCAACGGTTCAGTAAGAAATCTGCCGCAATTGCAATATCTGGGTGCTTCTTTCAACAAGATATCGAGCTTGGAAAAATGGGAGTTTGGCAATACCAGCGCTTTGACTGCCATTTATCTCGAGGCGAACAACATCACCAACGTGGAACGGGCTTTCATCGGTGTGACCGGCCTGCTTTCCTTGAACCTAGGCGATAATCAAGTGCAGCTCCTCCGAAGAAGTGACTTTGCGCTGGAAATTTCGGGCCCAGTGGCGGTGACTATTTACAGTTACGTACCTCCTTTGATTTCTTGGATCCTTTCCCTGAATATAGCCCACATTGTTCCACTAAATGATGCTTAGCTCTGATGATGCCGTCAAATCATTCCGGTACTGTTCCTCATAGCATTTATTCTGTGGTCCGAGCGCTGCTGCGCCTTCATTATCACACGGATCTGTACGCCTCGAGTAAATCGCGCATGGTGAAAACGTTATCAAACCTAGCGATTGCAATCCGTGCATTTAAGTGTGCACGCTGATACAGAGAGGTTGCAACTTCACGACAGACTACTACAGCCCGCCTAGTTCTTCGCGAAACTATTTTACAAGAAATGCGAAGCACTTTGTTTACCTATTTCTGCTGATAAGTTTGTAACCGCGGAGCCGTCGCTTACGAAGCGACGTTTGAAAGTTAGAACTCCTCACTTGTTTCTGATTCTTTCCTGATTTCTCTTTTCTAGACAACCCTTTGATCTGCGACTGTAGGTTGGCTTGGCTTATGAAAGCGGACAGTGAGATTTGGGCAAGAAGAACGGCAACCTGCGTGCAACCATGGTGGCTAAAAGGAAAGCAACTGCGCGAATTAGCGCAGGAAGATTTCATCAGGTGGGAGGATGGATGCGAGCCTGGATGTCATTGCAAATGCAATGGTGAATCTCTGGATAGGCGAGAAATTGATGTGAACTGCTCGTCGGCGACTATCGGCAGGATTCCGAAAGTGTTGCCGGAAGGCACGACACGACTGGACCTAAGCGGAAACCAACTGCGACACTTGGACGGCGCTGTCAAAAAAGCAGCTCCTCATCTCGAAGTGCTATTGCTGAACAACAATGCCTTGTCTGGTCTAAATGTGACCTCCATTCCAGAGAAAGTGCATTCCCTCGACTTACGCGGCAATAAGCTGAAACGTTTACCGTACTCGCTGGTGACACAACTGAACTTCACTTCCATCTGGCTGTCTGGGAACCGCTATGCCTGCGAGTGCGTGGACTACAGCTTCAGACAGTGGATTCAAGCTCATGGCGACGTGGTGAGAACTTTGACTTAGTGACTACTGCTACTTGGCATCAGCCATATGAGGTTTTTACTAGGTTTCTGAAAAGTCTCTCCAGTGGCATAATTATTATTCTATAAAGTGGGGATCCGGCTTTGGGTTTGATTTGTAGAACAAATTGTTCTACTTGTACACCTCTTTCTGCAGGCTGTGCTCATCATTTCCGCTATTTCTTGGAGTTTGAGCAGTTCTTCGTGCAAATTCATCGAATATTCTTAAGTAAGGATATGAGAGAAAATAGGTTTTGCAATATGCCACGTCACATATTGAGCAATATATTTTTTTTCGAAGCGATGCAGTGGATTCTGATGCGGTTGTAATATTGCGCTCATATTCGATAGGTTCGGGATGCGAGAAACATCGTTTGCGCAAGAAACTCCAACCTTCTCGTGTCTCAAAAAAAATTCGTTACATTGGGACAGAAAGACCTCTGCCCGGTCGCGATACCAAGAGGAGTGGTGTACCTCCTGCTGGTTTTCGGTAAGTGAGCTATGAGCTCCCAGAATGTTTCGACCTTTGTGTAGTCGCGTTGTGTGGTGAGCGAAGTGATCTTAAAAATCCCAGAAACATGGTGAAACAGAGGTAGTTCAATCATTGCGTTTGTTTTGTAATAGCTAGGTTGGAAACTGAACGTGAGTATTTCAATGCCCGATTGTGGCCGTACGACGTTAGCGCGTATTGCACCCTTGCGGGAGCAGTTGTTCGTAGGGGGCTTGAAAACGCGGCAGGATTTTCATAGTGTACCGGAACACGAAAGTGGATTGATTCAAAGAAGGGGGTTCGTCGGTTGGGCACATACTTTTCTGGGCCAAAGGCGCTGAGCGCGGGCTCTCTACAGAACAGTGAAAATGTAGTTCGTTGACTTAAAATGAACGTCAATTTATTATCTAAGGTAAAATTATAGAATATGCTGTCAAAGCACCAGAGCTAGAATTCAGCAGGCAAAAACGTAAACTTCCAGGAGGCATCGACTGGATATTGGGTAAACAAGAGGATGCACGGGCCAAAGCGCTTACTGGAGAGGCCGCTCAAATCTGTAGACTGCTCTGCGGTGAATACGTGAATGCCGAGGGTTGACAGCAAATGCGAAATAAGACACTAGAATCAACTCGGTTTCGCAAGTACGTGGCGGGAACTTGCGGATGCATTCTGAGGACGAAATTTACATTCTCTGATCAACGATTTCCGGTGATCGTTTGTTTAGCTGAGCTCTCATTACATGTGAGTTGCCTGCGACTGGATGAGGGTTGTCTACACCTTGGTTAAAGCAGCTTCACATTGCCACTCACGGGAGTCGAGAAGTGACGCGTCAACGTAGGTGCTCGGCGTATAACATGCACCAGGGAAAGGCCGTGTATAGGGTAGCGCTGTGGGTGAACTGGAAGAGAGCAACGGCGTCGTTGTCGCAATGAGGCAAAATGAGCGAAAAACTTTCATCAAGTAATGTCATTTTATCTTTCAATCGCAGAAATATTCAGACAGGCGTCGATGTTTGTTGACATAAGGACAGGACATCTCCATTCATGGCCCTGAACTGATACGCGGCATTGGCTGGTGCACAGGTCTCCTGGCGATCATATTGGCGCTGTTGGCCGGTTATCTACGCTACAAGCGGGCGCTGAAGATGTGGCTACATGGTCGTGGCATGTGTGGTTTGGCGTGGGCCTTCGCGGAGGACGAGCTGGACACGGATAAGCTGTTTGATGTGTTCGTGTCGTTCAGCAGCAAAGACGCGGACTGGATACACGAAGAAATCATTCCGGGACTGGAGGCCAATGGCTTCTCCTGCTGCACTTACGAGCGCAATTTCAAGGGCGGCTTCCTTCTGCAGGACATCATTCACGATGCTGTGGCGTGCTCACGGCGGACACTTCTTGTTCTCACCCAGTAAGTGGTTACTCGTTCACGTGCTTCTGACAACAGAGGATGTTAAAGTAAACCTGTGCTGATTGTCTGGGACGGAAGTTTTTTTTTGGTTGTGATAGAAGTGAATGTACTTGGTAGACACACTTGTGCTCTAAAGCTCGTGTACACGAGCTTTAGCGTACGACGAAGCATGTGTGCTGTCAGTGTGGACACGGTTTTTGTATAATTTAGCAAACACTTATTTTAATAGAAATAATTCAAGATAGCTGGCCATCCGTATTTTCGTGCCCGATTGTTCGCTTATCGCACACACGATAATGTGGGAGCTTGAGCGTTAAACTATGTACCACGATTAAGCATCGTATGCCTAAATTTTAGCATTTGCTGTCGTTCTGCCTTTGCTACCGGGGGTAACTTGACATACACCAGCACTACGCTACCTCGCGCAATTTGAAATATCATTTCAAATTCCTATATCTGATCGACTGTCTTGTTTATTCAGTATATAATTGCATAACAGACAAAACTGCGCCAGGTAGCAGGCCTTAGCCAGTGTAGCGGCCAAAAGAGCAAGTGACAGCAATGAGATGATATCCAGACTCTAAAACTACCTTGACTAGATACGTGTAGACGCGTAGCGTAGCTGTACACTTGCCATCTGCGCCAGCTAACATGCACCATGCTAAAGAAGTATAGTTTGATCGGCCTTCTGTTCTGATTAAACTAAATACATTGTTACCGACGTCCTGAAGAGGGCAAGAATAGTGTTTGCGTCGTTGTTAATATACAGGTAGTAATGGCTATTTCCGAAAGTCTTCCTAATTTATTCACAGTCGCAATGTCGATGCAAGGTTATGCTTAACACACATGTAGACTTGAGTTTCCGTAGTACTCGACGCGTAACCATTTGCGTAGGACTTTTTTCTCCTGCTAATGCAAAGCCTCAGAGAAAGGGCAAGCAGGTCCCCTGGACTTTGTTCATTGGTACCGTACATGTTGGAAGCAGATGTAACATTTAAACACAGGGAGAGAGTAAAGACAGGAGCGTAGGTCAATCGCACGCACTATGCAAGGTCGGGCACTCATGTCTGTTACCTTCAAGTACTGTGAAAGGGCTCATATGGCTTTCTGGGCTTAAGAACCGTAGGGGCCAGGTTTCCAGGACCTTCGCTTAGAGTAACGATGAAGAAGTTGTCGCAGTCAATTGTTTTCGTTCCACGGCGGCTTTCCTTTAGCCCTGAAAACAGAGCTGTGCTAAAGGAGTAGCCAGTCGTAAACAACTGATAGCGATCATTTCAAACGCGCTGCACAAACCTTCCATTGACATAGTAGCCACGAAGTTAACAGTCACAACGCGCCTTATTATTCATTACTTACTACTTTATTAATTAGACCAAGACATATAGGAAGTCCTTAAAGTCGTAGAGATGGTTTCATCGTCACAGAAGGCTTTATCTTCACAGAGCCCAGCAATGGACGTCAGCGTTCATAGGCAAACACAGATAGCGGAAAGTGACGACAAGCTGTGTGGCACGTACTCCAGGATGCGATAAGGAGTGTAGTGAGTCAAAAACTTGCTGCCGAAATTACTGTGAAATGTACGGTCTAGTACGACCCGTGGAAATGTCGCGTATCACTGGGACATTGCAGCCGGCCAGTAAGATATGTTCTAAGCGCAGAGAATCGTTTGCAATCCGGAGTATTTAAAGTTCACGGTCTGTGGCGTTGAGCGGTAGCGTGGTGGTCGAAGTCAATCCCGGGATGATTTCCTTGGCTTGCATTTACATGGATCCATGACAGAGCGTAAGCAAGAGATTATCGGCAACATTGATATGCCGAATATTGGTAGGGAAATCAGAGGTATATGCAAGCTAGCGAATTTCGCGGGGAGTGTGCGAGGAACTGTTAGAGGTAATAGTACAAACAAGTGGTTTGGGGTCAATGAGAATAAAGAACTGACGTCTTTGGATATCGTGACGAAAGCGGCAGACTACGAGGTACAGTGCTAGCAATTCGTGGTCTAATGGGCTGTAGCGGGTTTCTTGCCACGTCAGCTTCTTTGAATAGAATGACATAGGCTGCTATGTCTTGCCAACCAGCCGTCCAAACGTGGCGCCAACGGCTATGTCAGAGACGTCTACCAAAGCGGACATTGGAGCATGTGGTTGCCAGTGTGCCAGTAGAGTAGTAGTATCAAGGGCGTTCTCAGCAGAGATAAAATGAGATTCAGCAGCATTAGTTCATGATGTAGGCGTGCTGGCACGTGGTGTGCCAGAGAGTAGACTATGCAAAGGCTGGAAAATTGAAGCACAACCAGGAGTGAAACGGCGATAGTAACTGATGAGGCCGTGAAATGCCCGTAAGTGCTTGGCGGAAGATGGACGTGGAGAATCTTTAATGGCTCGAACACAGGATGGGACGGGCTGGATGCCATGCTCGTCTACTCGATGGCCCGCGATATCGATAAAAGCAACGCCAAACTCACTGTTCGAGATGTTTACGACCAGGCCATATTGATGGAGGTGTTCAAACAACTTACGTAGGTCAGATTCGTGTTCCGCAGCAGAGCGACTGAATACAAGAATGTCGTCTAAGCAGACGAATCAAGAAGTCAGGCCACGGAGTACATGATCGACGAATCGCTGAAATGTTTGAGAGACATTACGGAGGCCGATTGGCATGTGCAGGAATACGAACATGTCAAAAGGGGTAATCATTGTGGTTTTAGGAATGTCGGAAGGCTCGACAGGAATCTGGTGGTAGGCGTTTACTTGAGCCACCTATACTAAAGAAGTAGCAACCATGAAGCGATGTGGTGAAATCGTAGATTTGGGCTATAAAGTGCCTTCAAGGATCGTCACATTATTTGGGCTGCGTTGATCGCCACATGGCCGCCAACCACCCGTCTTCTCGGGCACCATATGTAAAGCAGATGACCAAAGGCTAGCCAAAGGACGAGTGAAAGCCAACTCGAGCATGTACTCGAATTCTTGCTTTGTAATTTTCAGACGGTCTGGTGAGGTCGGGCGTACACTGGTGGTACATTAGTCAGAATGTGGTGCGTGACGTTGTGCACTATTAGATAATCTGGCGAGAGTGGTTCGAACAGCCCTAGAAATTCCATAAGCATGGTGGACCACGGTTTCGGTACGCGGGTGTGTGCTTGTACGAGACGCAAAGGTGGTGCAGACTAGTGATACCTTGCACGCACAAGTTTGTTAAAGAGTCAAGAAGGCAGCAGTTGGGAAGGTCGACGAGAAGGTTGAACTTGCGCAGAAAGTGAGCACCGATCATCGGCCGGCAGATGTCGGCGATGGTTTATAGCCATCGAAAAGGGCGTCACAGAAAAAGCTTAAGAGTAATAGATTTCTGGCCACAAAATTTATTGGTGGAACAGTTTACGGCAGTGAGAAAAGACGTGTCATGGCGATG
Organism: Dermacentor variabilis; assembly: GCF_050947875.1. Classification (NCBI taxonomy): domain Eukaryota; kingdom Metazoa; phylum Arthropoda; class Arachnida; order Ixodida; family Ixodidae; genus Dermacentor; species Dermacentor variabilis. Next base: position 68,082,708 of record NC_134574.1, read on the forward strand.
TCTCCTGCAGTCTTGAAAAGTAGAAGGAATGACACAAATTTCCGCACCAGTATCTACAAGCCAGCGAACTTTCGTGAAACGCTCAGTGACGTAGAAAAACGGCTTGATGTGGGGCCAGTAGCGCTAGTCGTCATCTGTGACTGGCCCGACCGTTTCCCTGAAAGCTACAAGGCTGACGGCGTTGCTGTGCGCGAGCGCCATATCTGTCTTGATTCCAACAAATAAAGAGAAACGGAGGGCGTTCATGTTTTTGTGATGCGAGCGATACCACTGCTGATGTTATTTGCAGGAAAGCGTAAGGCAGCCAACTGGTTAGTTAGTTCCTCTACTTGCGCAACAAGGTGCGTGCTTTAACTTTCGGGCTCGTCAAAGTGCTACTGTAACTAGGGTTGTGTCGCAACTGGTGCATTACAACTGTCAACAGCGGATATCACAGGATTGAAAGCATTCATAATCTGGTTTACCATCGTCGCTAAGGCCTCGCCAGACGTGGTAGTAGGTGAGGCACATCAAATCATGAGTACATGGTTCGGTAGACGCTGCAAGAAGAGCGCCTGAAGGATTTTCGAGTTTGCTGGTGTCGGGCTGGTTCCTAGGAGCTGTGTCATGCGGTCAAGCAGCTCAGTCAGTTTTCTGTCACCAAGTTCCTCCGAGGAGAGGAGCTGTTGAATCCGTCGCTATTCAGAGTCGGTCGTGCGCCATAGTAACTCCCGCTTAAGGGTGGCGTAGTGATCATCGGGCGGAGGAGCTTGCGAAATGTCACGGACTGCCGTGGTCGGATTAAGCGCGCTCACGAAGTTGTCCTACTTGGCCGACTGAGATGTGACTCGGTGACGGCGAAACTGCGCCTCGATGTGGACGAACCAGCGTTCACAGTCCGAGGGCCAGAAATCGGGAAGTTTCAGTGTGGCGACGGAAGACATTCCATTTTCTTCGAGACGTCATTGCTCGGATAGTGGTTCCATCGCGTCGAGAAGAATCTTGGTAGACGTATACAGTGTGATGTGGTATCACGTCCGGGTCACCAACTTGTAAGAACAAGAGGCCCACAAGGAATCTCCCTTTATATATCAGGTGACTTCGTTGATCTGCGGCTACCACCTTCGAGCCTATGTGCCTTATGACGCTAGTTCAGTCTCTTGCTTCTTCCATCGCGGGTATCTATGAGTACTGTCCACAACACTTTATCAACATGGCTCATTTTAGCTGGGACACCATGTATGACAGACGGCGAGCGAGGATAATAGGGTAAGGCAAGGATCTCGATTCTCAGCTGACACCACGCGATGCAAAATGACAATGAATATAAGGAAAGGCCAGGAGAAATGAACGGTTTCCGAAAATTAAAATGTAGAAATGATGAGATAAAAGGAAATAGCATGTGAAAAGGCAACTTGACGCATGTGGGACGCAAACTCACATTGCTTGCATTATGTATTTGATCCTCGAGCAACCACGGCGGCCATCTTGCTATCCTGAATTCAGGGGCGTCTGTTTGTACATACTAGACTTATCCAGGAAATCTGAGCGGCATAGTTACGGCGAGGGTAGCGTATGCGGAAGGTCCTCTGAACAGCAGGCGCCCCGTAATACTTGTCCTGAAGCGCAGGCGACTGGCCAATATAACTTCTTATGCTATTTTTGGCATAAATGCTGCCGAAACCAAGAACCTCGCCTTTCAATGAACCATAAGAATAGGAGATATCGAGAGGTGCAATGTTTTAGTTAGTATCAATCACAAGAATTGCGCAAGATATCAAGGGAAGGAAAACACCGGCATACAGTGCGATTCTTCAGGTGCACTGGCCTGAGTGACAGTTTCTGCTTCTAGTGTGCAGCAAGGTTCATTCACTCTTTCCCTTTTGGTGGGTAGCAACAGGAAGGCTTGTCTTTCTGACCCGAAAGCCTTTCCTCCAATTTCTTTCTCTTTTCCTTAACTCATTTAGGCAAAGTTACTTGCGCTTATCAGGTTGACTGGAATTCTGCCAAATGAAATACATAATAAATTCCATCAGACTCCATTCCACTGGTTTTATTCCAATGCACAGGGAATCATTGCTCCATTATCGCTGTTTGCCAGTGGTCTCATAACAAAGCCACAGCCCATAAATATCAGTTCCTGTTTCCACAGATATTCCTTCGCCTTACTCAATGGCCGATATTAGGGTTTTGGTGACTTGCGATAGAGATTGCGTTACGTATTTTTGCTCATCTGCCATTTGGACTTGTATAAAGATGTACATGTGACATCGTGTCGTCCAGATGAGCGACGCTTTCTAGATGTGTTTGCGCCTGCTTGCTGCTGGTCAGTTTAACGCTAGAGTGCAATAAATAGTGAAAACGAATTTGAGAAACTAATGGTTTGCGTCCGGTGTCGCAGGAACTTCTTGGCGAGTGACTGGTGCCGCTTGGAGTTGCGGTTGGCACACCAGCGTGCTCTGCAGGACAACGTCAATCGGCTTGTCATTGTCCTTGTGGACGCGCTGGTGCCTGGTGCACTTGATGAAGACCTGCGGCTGTACGTGCGTGCAGCGAACTACCTGCGTTGGGGTGAGCCGAACTTCTGGGACAGGCTGCTGCACTCGCTTCCAACGAAAGAAGCTGAAAGAAAGCTCATCATCGAGGGAGTGCCATCGCAGCTTCCCGCAAACGGCACTGGCGACATCGAGCTTGAATAGCTTTTTAGATGCAACCATAGAATTAAGAAAGAGAATAGAAGGAAACCCCACACAGTACAAATTAATGCAGCATCACTTTTACCATCGCGAATACTCATGAGCCAAAATCATCAGGGCCGCGCATCTGCATGTCACGCTATCCATGACGCACGCGCTCTCGTTCTGGATTCGGCTTGCCGCAGCCGCCGCTAAGTATTCAGCCTTAGCCCTTTTTCATATACAAATTTAGGGATTATGGTACATTGCTTGAGCCGCCGTAACGAATTCCTACTATGGTGCTCAAGTATACGGCGCCGTTCGCCGAGGAGGCCGCTGCCATGAATCCTCGGCAGTTCCACCCGCCGCTTCCATTGTTTCCGCATAGAGGGCTGCTCGAACAGCTCTGCATCATCGTGGAGCTAAGTGGGGTGAGTGCATAAACGGTGAAACACGCCATCCTTGTGAACACACGCGCGTGCAAAATTCATCTAGTTTTCGTCGTCCCATCCGGGCCCTACGACGATCTGTGCCTTGTGGTGCTGGACTATTACGGATCCCGGTACCTCCCACTTCCAGAGATCGACCATAGGGTACCACATCTGCCGCCACCAACTCCTTCGCCGTCCATCGCCTCAGGTCTAGAACCGACCGCCTCTCGTCTTGAGCCGTGGCGCTACGTTGAGCCGCAGTGGTTTCCTTTGGCTAATGCCGTATTGATGGAGGCATGCGCTACTCCGCAGGCCTTCGCCCCTGCCTCTCGCGCACCGAGTGTGTAGTAAAAGCCCGCGCACCCTTTTTACGTCCGGGGTGCTCCTAATCACAGGTGCTTTCCATGTATACTGCTTTCTAGCCACCACCGATAGTCAGCGACAGCAGTGAGACCGCAGACCCAGAGTGAGCTCCTGCGCCGCCGTTGCTTATGCCTACTGCCGTGCTTATGCCTGCACACCACCCGAGATCCAAAGCTACTGGAAGTTGTGGCTCGGACTAAGGTAGTGCTGGTGCCACCAATGCGACCCTCGCGTCAACCTTCTATCCATTCCATGGTCTGGCACCACTCCATCAAAAAGAAAGCTTTGCGCTACTGTATAGTAGTGTCTTGCGTGCAACCGCAGGCACGCATAGATTGTGCCTGTGCTTGTGTCGCCTTACTTCTGCTGTCCGTATATGTACGGCTCGGTCCGTTTCAGAACAACATGTCGGCTTCGCCAGATCGCGCACAGAGTCGTCATAGTCGCTCGCATGCTGTGTCTTTAAACTTTGAAACCCACGTACAAGCTCAATTGAATGTGAAAGGAACAAAAACAAGAAGCAAAGCTTTCAGTTTATTTTCCTTATAATTAATTACCACAAGAAAGAATAGTACAAGCAATCACACATTTGCCTGAAACCACCCCAAAAATTGCGTTTTTCTATGAGATTTCCTTGGGATCTTCCGTACGAGAATTTCCCTAGTTGCTTGGTAACTTCCAATATGTCGTGGTAATTCACTTTTCTAATTTGCAACGCTCACATCACTATCAGTTATATACGAAATAAATAAATGCCCGCTTTGCCAGTAGAAGCTGTCAGCCTAAAGCTATTTATCTCCATAGAAGATTCCGATTGTCACGTGATTTGTGGGACGTGTTGATAGCTTTATCTTATTTGATGCCTTTTAATGAGTACTCGTGCACATGTCTCATGCTGCTGTTTGGTGTGGCTGTTCTCGTGCTTCGAACAATTTCAAGTCGCTTTTCGTGGCTTTTCGGTCGGATGCCCCTGTGCAAGTATTGTCACGAGAATAAATAAACTTCATTCCTGCACCTCCTATGTGACTGGTGTTGTTACTTGTCATAGATACAATCTCTGGAGGGTGCACTGCACTTGCAGCCTGATTCGAGTTTACAGCTGGGGAGCATCGTTGGCTCGTGGACGCGCTTGACCCATATTGCATGGTGCCAAAATGCTGCGGATATTTAAGGTAAGTTTGCAAGTCGGCGTGCACAGTAAGCGCTGGCGACCAGTGCACGGGCATAATGCCAGTTAATGCCATGGTGAATAAAAGCGTATTGCCGGGAGCGTCGGTTCTAGACGATAACTCTGGTGGAACGGGGAATAGCCAGCAGCTTCAAGACGGGAAGCGCAGTAAATAAAATAATGCAATATAGACAAAACTCATATTGATGGTGGTTGGTTGAAAACGTACTTTGATAGCATGCCTGTAAGGCTTCTGCTCAAGCGATCACTAAAGTCGTTCGTTCGTAGATAGTAGGAAGTGTTAAGTGTATGCTGTGTAGAGCGGACATGCATGATGCCATCAATGAATTTTGACAAAAAGCGTACGCCCATGCTCTGCGAGTGTTTGACATTAACAGATACCAATGTGGGAGAAGTCCGCTAAATCAGTTGTGCAACTGGTAGGAATGGCGCGTGCTATAGCGTTGTGAGCCTCAAAATCTGCAGTGACAGCACCGGACTAGTTCTCCGATGAATATTATGTATGTGTAGTACGATGTGTATTATGTATTATATGTTCTCCGAGGTCTAAGCCGACATAACAAAGGTTTCGCCGTGATGCTGACTGGCTGCAGGCAACCATCCTGGAGCCGGGATGGCTTCTTGCGAAGTTAATTAACGTAGCTCGCAAGCAGTGATACGAAGTGGTATAACGCGTATGACACGAGTAGAAAAGCAGTGCCGTACTATAAGTTCGAAAGACGCCGAGGTGTCCCGGTCCCGCAGCTGGTGTGTTCGTTAGTTCTCTTGGAACGGCTTTAATAAAGCAGATCGCTCTCTTATTTAATAAAGCAAATAGCTCTCCAGAAGCGTTTCGCTATTATGTAACACGACAATAATAGTAGATGGTTTCTACACAAATTTTAATGCTACTAGCATTCTTAGGATACTTCAGGTACCCTTCGGTGTCTGTCTGTCTGTCTGTCTGTCTGTCTGTCTGTCTGTCTGTCTGTCTGTCTGTCTGTCTGTCTGTCTGTCTGTCTGTCTGTCTGTCTGTCTGTCTGTCTGTCTGTCTGTCTGTCTGTCTGTCTGTCTGTCTGTCTGTCTGTCTGTCTGTCTGTCTGTCTGTCTGTCTGTCTGTCTGTCTGTCTGTCTGTCTGTCTGTCTGTCTGTCTGTCTGTCTGTCTGTCTGTCTGTCTGTCTGTCTGTCTGTCTGTCTGTCTGTCTGTCTGTCTGTCTGTCTGTCTGTCTGTCTGTCTGTCTGTCTGTCTGTCTGTCTGTCTGTCTGTCTGTCTGTCTGTCTGTCTGTCTGTCTGTCTGTCTGTCTGTCTGTCTGTCTGTCTGTCTGTCTGTCTGTCTGTCTGTCTGTCTGTCTGTCTGTCTGTCTGTCTGTCTGTCTGTCTGTCTGTCTGTCTGTCTGTCTGTCTGTCTGTCTGTCTGTCTGTCTGTCTGTCTGTCTGTCTGTCTGTCTGTCTGTCTGTCTGTCTGTCTGTCTGTCTGTCTGTCTGTCTGTCTGTCTGTCTGTCTGTCTGTCTGTCTGTCTGTCTGTCTGTCTGTCTGTCTGTCTGTCTGTCTGTCTGTCTGTCTGTCTGTCTGTCTGTCTGTCTGTCTGTCTGTCTGTCTGTCTGTCTGTCTGTCTGTCTGTCTGTCTGTCTGTCTGTCTGTCTGTCTGTCTGTCTGTCTGTCTGTCTGTCTGTCTGTCTGTCTGTCTGTCTGTCTGTCTGTCTGTCTGTCTGTCTGTCTGTCTGTCTGTCTGTCTGTCTGTCTGTCTGTCTGTCTGTCTGTCTGTCTGTCTGTCTGTCTGTCTGTCTGTCTGTCTGTCTGTCTGTCGGTCTGTGCATCTTAACATTTCCCACCAAATTCGAACACTGGGTAGGCTACGGTCGACTAAGCAAAGCACTGAGTTGCTGTGCTCAAGGCACCTGGTTCGATAGGAACCACCGAAACAAGTTACGTCGCTTGGGGATACAGGACACGTTCTGCTGTTCAATGAAGCTCTTTTATACCAACTTGCGTCACTTTGTATATGCCACTGCGTATGTGCCACACTTCAATGAACCTCTTTCGAGTCAACTTGAATGACTGGATGTATGCCCCCTGGGTAAGTGCGTTTGTTCTCTGACAAAAAATAATTTAGAATGGCTTTGGTGCTGGATGTAATTGAACCCACGCCATATATACTCAATCTCGTCTCAACATATAATCACACGCGCGCCACGCATGGGTTTCGCGGTGGCGACACTAGATGGGGCAGCGTGTCCAGAGGAAAATTCGAAAGGCGAGCCTGGCTGCATGCATGACTCGTTCATGACGTCTCCCTGGGATGGCAATACGACGTGTCGCTACGTTACTTGAATGCTTATCGTGTTAACGTCGTTATTCACCAGGAAGCTGATTATGCCATAATTATTTGAAAGGGGTCTTCCTTTGCCCACTTCCCATGCATATGGCACATCGTCGTCATATTACTCTCACCGAATACTGCAAGTCAATCCTAAGTATAATTTAATAGTAAAACGTCCTGATCCCACAATCAGACATGACAAATTGGAGGGCCAATTCTGACCCCAGTACACGATGTCTACGTTTGCAAGAAGTTTACTAAGGTGACTGTTTGAGCATGTTGATAGGACATGAATGGCAGCTTTTTTGCGCGTGGGACGTACATGTGTCTGTCAGCCTCTTCTTTGTCCTTGTCTTGTGCGCAAAAAGCTGCGTTATTTGCAAGAACTTTAATGTGGTTTGTAATGCAGGCGAATTCTGGGAGCAGTGAATAAAACATGCACGTGGGTCGAACGATCGTGGATATGGGGCGCGATGGGAGCTCATCGGTCCGAACGCGTGTTCGGTTACGCCGCGCTCGCTATTGACTTAGTGCGCACCGAACTCTCAGCCACGGGGCGCGCTACGTTTCTGGTGACGTCAAAGAGGCGACATGCTCCTGTCACACTTTTGGTGACGACACTCGGCCACGTTTTCGGTGACGTCAAAAATAAGACATGCTCCTGTGAATCACTTTCAAATCGAGCACGTCGTCTGCTAGGAGCTGAACGCGACGAGAGCTGTGAAGTTCGAGTGCTCATGCGCTCGTTAGAGACCGGCTTTGCATGGCACGTCTGGTGGATTGGATTAGACCCAAACGGCGACTGCGGCTACTGACTGGCATGTCGGATCCAATCCATAGTCTAATTCATGAAAATGGCGCTTGCAAGGGCAGCTTCGGTTTTTGCGTTGGCGTCGCTCGAGAACGAAGCAGAGCGCTTGCATACCCAAAATGCATTTAAAGAGAGAGTAGAAAGCGAATTCCAGCGCCACTTTTGTTGCTAGAAACAAACAGTGCGTTGGCTTTGCGGCGAACTCGCCCCCATCATTGGGTGCCAATGAGCCAGTGGAATGTTGTTGCCTCTTGAAAATTATGCCACTTTTCTCGTCGCTTCTTTTTTTTAACGCGATGGCATTAAGGGCCCCGCGTTGCAGAAAATCCGGCTTCGGCGTCCTGAATCCAGCCTCGACCATAGTTCTGTCAAAAATCAGTGCAAACCATGCAAAGCCACCCACGCACTCTCAAACACATTCCACGCATTCAGGACCACGCATTCAAGCACACCATCAGGCTCCTGAAGTTAACGTAAATCGGTGGATACCTTTAGGCAAGATGGGCCAGCATTTTTGCGACTTTTATTCCCTCTTTTCTTTGCATCGCGCGTGGATGCCCCACTGGGACTAACGCCACGTAGGTCTAGCGAGCCCGCCAAGCCAGTATGGCTGATACACGTATGGACGACGAACTCTCCTCGGAGGCGGAAGACGGCGAGGAAAAAATGGGTTCCCAGGTGGTCTCCAACCGAAAATCGGGATCTGCAAAAAAAGACTTGAAGAGCTGGTGGAACCGCCAGTTTGACCCAAGAATCACAAGGAAATGAGATCGCCAGCAAATGTGCCGCCATGGCCGACAAGTTGTAGTGCCGGAATGTGAAGGCGTCGAGGATGCCGCAACTACCGGAGGAGCACAGGAAAACCATTGTTAGGCCTCGGGGGGACCTCAACCTAAACAAAGTCAGCACTACAGCTATTGGAGAAGCGATCATCGAGGCGGCCGGACTTATAGGAGACCAAGCGAAGGGAAACATCGTCTGCCCCAAATTCACACAGAATATCGTGGTGGTTGGTACATCGGATTCTGATCATTGCGAAAGGTATGTGGAAATCAAGAGTATTATGGTCATGGAAACGAAATATGAAGTGAGCGCTTATGACACGTCCCCCACACTACGTCCTAGGTTTATTAGAAGAGTACTTTTAATGGGGACGATAGTTGCATGATCAAGACATTTTAATCCAGCTGACAAATTTTTTCCAGGTAAGAGAATTAAGGTACATGATTGAGCATTGGTTCCTTGCTGGCAGATCGCGTTTACTAAGCTGGTGTGCAGCTAAAGCACTAAATTATGTTGTTTTGAATGGTTGCCTCCATCACTGCGGTTATAAATATGCATCAATTTACCTTTCAACAGGGCGGTGGCGGTGGCGTAGAGGTAGAACACCCGCCTCGCGTGCAAGAGGTCCGTGGTTCGAATCCCGGTGCCGGCAATTTTCCACCGGATTAAAAAAAAATCCGCGTGTTGATAAAATTGCACAAACAGGCCTGGAGTGTGGCCTGATCCCGGTGACCAGAACCGGTAACGCATTCCCTCACCAGAGCAGGATTGGCCACCCTGGTGCAGTACTTGGCCACAACCTCCTATATGAACACAACAACCAAACCCCGGCCCTCAGTTCCCAGCAGCTGCGAAGCAACTGACCACGGCGGCGGTCAGACCTGCGACGCAGCAGAGGGTGCTAAGAATCACTGCCTCCGGACAGGCCGTCATTGGAATATGAACCTGGCAACGTTTAACGCTAGAGCGTTACCTAGTAAGGCGAGTGTAGCAGTGCTATTGGAGGAATTAGAGGGCAGTGAATGGGATATAATAGGGCTCAGTGAAGTTAGGAGGCCAAAAGAAGCCTCTACAGTGCTAAAAAGCGGGCACGTCCTGCGCTACCGGGGCTTAGCGGAGAGGAGAAAACTAGGAGTCCGATTCCTGATTAATAAGAATATAGCTGGTAACATACAGGAATTCTATAGCATTAACGAGAGGGTGGCAGGTCTTGTTGTGAAACTTAATAAGAAGTACAAAATTAAGATTGTACAGGTCTACGCCCCTACATCCAGTCCTGATGACCAGGAAGTCGAAAGCATCTATGAAGACTTGGAATCGGCGATGGGTAGAGTGAAAACCAAATACACTATACTACTGGGCGACTTTAATGCCAAGGTAGGCAAGAAGCAGGCTGGAGACAAGGCAGTGGGGGAATATGGCATAGGCACTAGGAATAGCAGGGGAGAGTTATTAGTAGAGTTTGCGGAACAGAATAATATGAGGATAATGAATACCTTCTTCCGCAAGCGGGATAGCCGAAAGTGGACCTGGAGGAGCCCGAACGGCGAGACTAGAAATTAAATAGACCTCATACTCTGCGCGAACCCTGGCATCATACAAGATGTGGACGTGCTCGGCAAGGTGCGCTGCAGTGACCACAGGATGGTAAGAACTCGGATTAGCCTAGACCTGAGGAAGGAACGAAAGAGACTGGCACATAAGAAGCCGATTAATGAGTTAGCGGTAAGAGGGAAAATAGACGAATTCCAGATCAAGCTACAGAACAGGTATTCGGAACTCCGGAAGAGGACCTTAGTGTTGAAGCAATGAACGACAATCTTGTGGGCATCATTAAGGAGTGTCCAATAGAAGCCGGTGGTAACTCCGTTAGGCAGGATACCAGCAAACTATCGCAGGAGACGAAAGATCTGATCAAGAAACACCAATGTATGAAAGCATCTAACCCTACAGCTAGAATAGAACTGGCAGAACTTTCGAAGTTAATCAACAAGCGTAAGACAGCTCACATAAGGAACTATAATATGGATAGAATTGAACATGCTCTCAGGAACGGAGGAAGCCTAAAAACAGTGAAGAAGAAACTAGGAATTGGCAATAATCAGACGTATGCGTTAAGAGACAAAGCCGGCAATATCATTACTAATATGGATGAGATAGTTCAAGTGGCTGAGGAGTTCTATAGAGATTTATACAGTACCAGTGGCACCCACGACGATAATGGAAGAGAAAATATTCCAGAGGAATTCGAAATCCCAAAGGTAACGCCGGAAGAAGTAAGGAAAGCCTTGGGAGATATGCAAAGGGGGAAGGCAGCTGAGGAGCATCAGGTAACAACAGATTTGTTGAAGGATGGTGGACAGATTGTTCTAGAGAAACTGGCCACCCTGTATACGCAATGCCTCATGACCTCGAGCGTACCGGAATCTTGGAAGAACGCTAACATAATCCTAATCCATAAGAAAGGGGAAGCCAAAGATTTGAAAAATTATAGACCGATCAGCTTACTGTCCGTTGCCTACAAGCTATTTACTAAGGTAATCGCAAATAGAATCAGGAACAACTTAGACTTCTGTCAACCAAAGGACCAAGCAGGATTCCGTAAAGGCTACTAAACAATAGACCATATTCACACTATCAATCAGGTGATAGAGAAATGTGGGGAATATAACCAACCCTTATATATAGCTTTCATTGATTACGAGAAAGCATTTGATTCTGTCGAAACCTCAGCAGTCATGGAGGCATTACGGAATCAGGGTGTAGATGAGCCATATGTAAATATACTGAAAGATATCTATAGCGGCTCCACAGCCACCGTAGTCCTCCATAAAGAAACCAAAATCCCAATAAAGAAAGGCGTCAGGCAGGGAGATACCATCTCTCCTATGCTATTCACAGCGTGTTTACAGGAGGTATTCAGAGACCTGGATTGGGAAGAATTGGGGATAAAAGTTAATGGAGAATACCTTAGTAACTTGCGATTCGCTGATGATATTGCCTTGCTTAGTAACTCAGGGGACCAATTGCAATGCATGCTCACTGACCTGGAGAGGCAAAGCAGAAGAGTGGGTCTAAAAATTAATCTGCAGAAAACTAAAGTAATGCTTAACAGTCTCGGAAGAGAACAGCAATTTACAATAGGCAGCGAGGCACTGGAAGTCGTAAGGGAATACATCTACTTAGGGCAGGTAGTGACGTCGGATCCGGATCATGAGACGGAAATAATCAGAAGAATAAGAGTGGGCTGGGGTGCGTTTGGCAGGCATTCTCAGATCATGAACAGCAGGTTGCCATTATCCCTCAAGAGAAAAGTATATAATAGCTGTGTCTTACCAGTACTCACCTACGGGGCAGAAACCTGGAGGCTTACGAAAAGGGGTCTACTCAAATTGAGGACGACGCAACGAGCTATGGAAAGAAGAATGATAGGTGTAACGTTAAGGGATAAGAAAAGAGCAGATTGGGCGAGGGAACAAACGCGAGTTAATGACATCTTAGTTGAAATCAAGGAAAAGAAATGGGCATGGGCAGGACATGTAATGAGGAGGGAAGATAACCGATGGTCATTAAGGGTTACGGACTGGATCCCAAGGGAATGGAAGCGTAGGAGGGGGCGGTAGAAAGTTAGGTGGGCGGATGAGATTAAGAAGTTTGCAGGCATGGCATGGCCACAATTAGTGCATGACCGGGGTTGTTGGAGAAGTATGGGAGAGGCCTTTGCCCTGCAGTGGGCGTAACCAAGCTGATGATGATGATGATGGATCACTAGCAGATATGGTTTGGGCTACCTATGCTCTCGTAGTGCTATGATATGCAAGTTATAATGGTATCAGCCGTGGCGTTCAGCATTTGACTGACTCAGATGATCCGGGTCATATTGAATAGCCGATGTTCACAATGCTTCGTGCCATTGTGTGCAAATGAACTCACCTCATTCAACCTCAAAGGCAGAAATGATGCAACGATCGTGGAACTGAATTGTTTCCTTGGCGCTTTCCTTCTCTGCGATGCAACCGACAGTGCGAGAATTATTTAGGAAAACTCAAGACATCCTCATTCCCAAAGTGTGCTTATCAGGGCTGTCTAATACATGGCACTCTGTGTATGAGATTTCCAAACGCGGATGTTTGGAAATGGTTCTGCGATCACAAATCCTCGATTATATGAGAGCGTTACACGAATGTATACCATGCTTCCTTAAACATTCGTCAGTTTGTTTTTCACGTTCTTGGTCACAATGAAGGCGAACCTCGCTAACTGCATGCATCTTGTCGACGATCGCATACACAGAGTGCCATGTATTAGACAGCCCTGATAAGCACACTTTGGGAATGAGGATGTCTTGAGTTTTCCTAAATAATTCTCGCACTGTCGGTTGCATCGCAGAGAAGGAAAGCGCCAAGGAAACAATTCAGTTCCACGATCGTTGCATCATTTCTGCCTTTGAGGTTGAATGAGGTGAGTTCATTTGCACACAATGGCACGAAGCATTGTGAACATCGGCTATTCAATATGACCCGACAACATATTTAAGCTGTCAAGAAACCATAAAGTAACATACATAATTACTCGTTTCGCACTTGCAGCCTAGGACATGAAGAATCACCGGCAGCGGGATCGTAGCAGCTGTCGATAGAAAGTACCCATGTATTAGCAGACGGCCGTTCGGCGCTTTCTGTAAGCACGTATATGTCTGATCTTCGTAACAAGAGCTCCAAGACAATACATTGCAAGCAATCACTGTTTTTGTATTGTTAGCGCGTGTAATGCACCGCTCGTGTAGATTTGTGGTCATTGTGGTGAGTAGTATCAGTTAACTATTTCCTGTATTTCCGAGAAATGAGAAATTTAAGCATTTATATCTTGCTGCAGTATATCGCGTACCTGTGACTTGTTTGAATTGCTCTATTTTTCCACTGTGCAGGGACGTTCAGGGTCACTCGCACTTATTTCACTACACACATCACGGAAATTCACCGAGACCGTGTGCACTTGCACGGCAGATTTTTCAGGAATAAGCCGACGACTTCCATGACCTCGTCTTGTTTTTATGCTACGAAACACAATTTGCTTAGCCAGCACAACATATTAGCCTTAAACTGAAGACCGCTGTAGAATATCCTATTCGAGGAAGCACGTGATAGCGCTGAAGCTGAGCATTAATAAAGTCACGGTTGCAGCCGCCATCTTTGCTCAACCGTGGCGCCCCCTCTATATCGTGAAAGCCCTTAAGAGGACATTCACCAATGCGTCGACTGCGGTCCTAAGTTGGTCGTGTCTTTGGAAGGGCTGTCGACGCGTTTAGCGTCAAACGTTATGTTCAGTGATTCCCAGTACATACAACCGTATCGGTATATACCACCTACCCAGGAAGACGAAGAGCATATCGGTTTTAAGAGGGCGACGGAAGGATACGATAAACTTCACGTTCATCGATTCCGACAATTCGTGGGACCTGCATAATTTTTTTCACGATGACGGTACGTGGTGGCGTTGCCACGTGTCAACCTGTTACGGTTTCTCATCGGCGTATGGCCTGATGCTGTAATTCGCTTGTAAGCGACGCCACCCGCCGAGGCCACTGGTTGTGTTTTCCTTGCAGGGGCTGTGGGACCGCCTGCTCCGAATAGCCGCGGGGTGGGAACGACGATGGGAGAAAAACACTGGGAGGCCGGCTATGGCGCATAAAAAGGTCCGCTGATACGCTTTCTGTCTACTGAAGAAGCGACGAGATTTAACGGGATTCACTTCACCGAGGACGTGGGGCGTTAATTAGGTTACAATTTGGCAGTGGTAGCAAAGCTGCGCACAACAGAATACTGTCTGCTAGGAATAAATAATTTTATTTCTTTGGTGCATTCGATCGTTCGCCCGCGAGACAACTCATGACGACCGGGCTTTATCTTCGACTACCTTGGTCGCTGTGTATCTCAGCGCTACGCTTGCGCATTGCTTCACATTTTGGCAGCAGCAGTAGGCCAGCGCGAAACATACTTAGCTACTTTTCCAGCATTTTATTCGTTCAGGGAAATTTGAATGAATGTTTGGTTTTTATTGGCGCAAGGGCCAGGTATGGCCAAAGAGCGCCAAGCCAGTGTTGATGAATTCGCAATGTAGTTATGAGTTCAATGAGGTAGATGTGACGGGGCTGTAAAGGGGCCTTAAAATAGTCGCTCTAGAGTGCGTAAAATCTATCTGTTATAAGATTATGTTGATGATAATGGCATGTTCTATGAGCAATAAAATCCATCGTGAGAGAATGATGCATTATAAAAGGTATGTGAGATGGTAAAATTACCTGGAGCACTACTGCCTCACCAGAGCCCTTGAAACACAAGGGCCTGGAGGCATGTGCTATACAGTATGACTGTCACAGCGGCATCCTCTCAAGAGAGGAAGTGCTACGAATGTATCGGACTAATAACGTGTAGGACAAAATCTCTGAGGAAACCTAGGACAGTCTTTGTGTTAAAAAGCGGTTCTGGACCGAGAAACATTACAGGATGAAGAGGAATGTGTTGACGGTATGCTAAGGAAAAATGTCTCCTTCTCTCAGATTCGGCTTTCCGACACTCCAGGAGGACGTGGAGCACGGTCAGCCTCTTCCCGCATCTGCCACAGGTTGGAGGGTGATTTCCGGTGAGTAAAAAGTTATGGGTGCCAAATGTGTGTCCTATTCTAAGACGACAGAATAGGACATCTGTCCGGCGTGATTTTATTGCAGAAGGCCAGAACCCTAATTGTGGCTTTAGTACGTGCAGCTTATTATTTGTTTCCCTGTCCTACAAGCGTTGCCAGTAGTTTCGCAGTTTCCTGCGCAAGAAGGGCCTCAGATCTGTAACAGGGACTGCTGCGGTAGGATGAACAGAATACGATGCAATTGATGTGGCCATCTGGTCCGCCAGAACGTTACCTTCGATGCCCCTATGACCCGGCACCCAGCATATGATGACATGCTGGCTACATATATACGCTTTACATAGGACGGAATATAGTTCATTGATTACTGGATTTTTGTGCTTACAAAATGACATCAAAGCCTTCACAGCGCTTAGGGAGTCTGTATATATAACAGATTTCTTTAGTTTTGTTTTCCTTATATGCTTTACAGCCGACAGTAGTGCGTAGGCCTCAGCCGTAAAGATGCTTGTTTCCGGATGCACTACATCGGATTCCGAGAAGGATGGGCCGACGGCTGCATTTGACACCCCCTCGCGTGACTTCAATGCGTCTGCGTAGAACTCCATGCAGGAGTGTTTGTATTGAAGTTCCCGGAAATGCATTTGCATTTCAATCTCTGGAGCGTGTTTTGTAACTTGCATGAAAGATATATCGCATTGTATCATCTTCCACTCCCAAGGAGGTAGCAGCTTAGCTGGAGGCATTAGGCAGTGTTTGAGGATTGGGACATCCATTTCAACACTAAGCTCCCTCACACGAAGTGAGAAGGGCTGTCTTACAAAGGTACGATTACGAAAGAGTGTATCATATGCCATATTGTTAAGGGTATTAAAACACGGATGTTCAGGATTAGAATGGACTTTCAGGAAATATGTTTGGCTGATGTATGTTCTCTGGAGATCGAGTGACCACTCATTTGATTCGACATACAAACTTTCAATGGGACTTGTTGTGAAAGCGCCAGTGGCCAGTCGAATTCCTAAATGGTGAACCGGATCTAGCATCTTCAGCGCGCTCGGGGCTGCAGAATGATAAATCACGGCACCATAGTCCAATCGTGATCGAATGAGGCTTTTGTGAAGATTCATCAAACATTTTCTGTCGCTGCCCCATGTTGTATGGGATAAAATTTTGAGTAAGTTCATTGTTTTAAGCATTTCACCTTGAGATACTTTATGTGTGGCATAAATGTTAGTTTAGAGTCAAGTATGATACCTAAGAACTTGTGCTCTTTGTTCACAGGGATTTTCTGGCCATACATTTCGATATTGGGATCTGCAACGAGGCCTTTCTTTCTTGTGAAAAGCACACAAGAACTATTGTTCGGGTTCACTTTAAATCCGTTTTCGTCTGCCCATTTAGATACTTTGTTCAAGCACTGTTGTACTTGCCTCTCACACACTGCAAGGTTGCAGGATTTGAAGCCTATTTGTATATCATCTACGTAAACAGAATAAAAAATGG
The DNA here is from genome assembly GCF_050947875.1 of Dermacentor variabilis. NCBI lineage: Eukaryota > Metazoa > Arthropoda > Arachnida > Ixodida > Ixodidae > Dermacentor > Dermacentor variabilis. The sequence goes on from NC_134574.1 coordinate 68,099,389, forward strand.
CTGGCGGTAATGAAGCATTAAGGGTGTTCATTTTCACGATAAAGAGTGTGCAGCTAAGCACACGTCCTTGAGGTACACCATTTTCTTGTATAAAAGATAAAAGGTCGCGACAATGCGTTGCCTATTTTCACGCGGAAAGTACGTTTGGACAGGTAGCTTTCTATTATGTTTAGCATATTTCCACGGATGCCCATCCCCGACAAGTCTCGCAAGATCCCGTATCGCCACGTTGTGTCGTACGCCTTCTCCATATCGAGGAATATCGATAAGAAGAACTGTTTACGTAAAAATGCATCGCGGATATTTGCTTCAATGCGTACAAGATGATCAGTTGTGGACCGCCCTTCTCTGAAGCCACACTGATAGGGCTCAAGCATATTGTTCAGTTTAAGGAAATGTATCAGTCTACGATTATTCATTTTTTCGAATAGCTTACAAACACAACTTGTAAGAGCTATCGGGCGATAACTTGCTGCCAAGGAAGGGTCTTTACCCAGCCTCAAGACGGGAATAGCAATAGCTTCCTTCCATGTGGATGGGAGGTATCCGGCAGCCCAGATAGAGTTGAAAAGTGCCAGAAGTGTCATTTGTGTGTCTTCGTGTAAGTTCTTAATCATGTCATAGATGATTCTATCAGCCCCTGGTGCAGAGCTCCTACATGTGCTGAATGCAGCTTTAAGCTCGGCAATGTTAAAAGGACGGTTATATGGTTCATCCGGACGGCATTTTCGATCAAGTGTCTTAAGTTCAGCTAAGTGTTTGTATTTGAGGAATGATTTTGTGTAATGTGTGCAGCTTATTACATGTTCGAAGTGTTCGCCCAGAGCATTTGCCTGGTCCTCCAAGGTAGTCCCTTGGTCGTCCACTAAGGGCAGAGGGTGAATTTGTTGCCCCTTTATCTTTCTTACACCATTCCAAACTTTAGATTCTTGAGTGTAGGATGTGATGCCCGAGAGAACCCTCTCCCAGCTAGCTCTCCTTGCCTGTCTCCGCGTGCGCCTCCCTTGTTACTTTGTCAGTTTAAATTCTTTGAGGTTTTCTGCAGTCGGGGAGCGACGCAGCAAACCCCATGCTTTGTTTTGTTTCTTTCGTGCCAGTCTGCACTGTTCATTCCGCCAGGGTACCCGTCTTTTACAAGAGAGACCTTGTGTTTGGGGAATGAACTTTTCAGCTGCGTCGATTGTAAAACCAGCAAAATATGCTACTGCATTGTCTATGTTAAAATCAGTGATAAGATCTCGTGATAAGTAAGTTGCTTCCTTAAAATCATTCCATTCGGTGGAGGCTAGCTTCCACCGGGGTGTATGTAGGGGGCATTCATGTTGAGGCATTGAATTTAACATTACAGGAAGTGGTCACTTCCATAGGGATTTTTTAATACATGCCATTGCACGTCCGGGAAAATTGAAGCCGAGCCAATAGACAGGTCTGTTGATGAATATGAATTATTATGGGTATTGTAATAAGTTGGCTCCTTCTTGTTGAAGAGGCATACACCGGAGTTCACAAGAAAGTTTTGAATGAAACGGCCTCTAGCGTCACATCGCGAGTCCCCTCACATGGTGTGGTGGGCATTAAAATCACCTGCGAGTATGTAAGGGTCCGGAAGCTGGTCAATTAGGTTATAAAAATCACTTTTTTCCAGATGAAAATTAGGGGGTATCTATAAGCAACATACAGTGATCAATTTATTGAAAAGAATTGCCCGAATTGACACTGCCTCAAGGGGCGTTTGAAGCGCGACCTGGTGACAAGCTACGGACTTGTCTACAACTATTGCTACAGCGCCAGACGAGGTATTCGCCTCGTTGCGGTCTTTACGGTAGATGGCGTACTGACAAAGAAAGTTTGTTTGTGTGCATTTAATATGTGTCTCCTGAACACACAGCACCTTTGGGCTATGTTTGTGTAAGAGTTCTTTAATGTCATAGAGGTTGTGGATAAGACCTCTAACGTTCCAGTGCATTATTTGTGTAGCCATATTGTTCGTGTTTTTATGCTGTGTGTCAAGAGGAGTCAAGTCAGAGGAATGACTTACGGAGACATTTCAGGCCCCGTGATTATGGTGCGAGTTTTGTCTTTTTTAGAGCGGTCACGAGACTCGCGCCGCTCCCGAGGCGCTAGATGCGCCTTCTGGCTCGGGGTTGTGTCCATCGACTCTTGGGAGCCGCTGGACTTCCGCTCACACGAGCGGGGTGTTTTCACCTTAGGCCTTGCCTCGAAAAGTAGGGCCTTGGAGGCCACCAACCCAGAGGTCGATGGGCCCTCCTTCGGGGACGGCGCAGCAACGCTGGCTGCTGACGCCAGGGGGGCTGGTGGCAGGGCCGCAACCACGCGCGTTGTGGGCTGGGCTGGAACCGGAGTCTGCTGCGACGCTGCCCCCTTGCGCGCCGCACCAGCATACCCTGAGGTATGGAAAAAGGAAACACGTTTCCGCGCTTCTTGAAAAGGGATGTTTTCTTTGATTTTCATTGTTATTATGTCTTTTTCTTTTTTCCATGTGGGGCAGGTTCGAGAGTATGCTGCGTGTCCACCGTCACAGTTGGGACAGTGGGGTGTGCCATTACAGTCGTTGGATTCGTGTTCGTGTTCGCCACACTTTGCACAGGTCAGTCGGCCACGGCAGCTTTGCGAACCATGGTCATATCTCTGACACTTGAAGCATCTTCGGGGGTTTGGGATGTAAGGCCGGACTCGAAGTTTGGTATATCCTGTTTCTAAGGTTTCTGGTAGAACGCTGGACGCAAAGGTGAGGATGAGAGGTTTAGTTGGGATATCTTGGTTGTCTCGCGTGATATTTATTCTTTGCACCTGAATCACATTGTGTTCTTTCCAGCCCTCCAGGAGCTCTTCCTCGCTTAGGCTCAACAGATCTTCATAAGAGATGTCTCCTTTAGACGTGTTTAGTGATCGGTGGGGGTAACAGTGATTTTCACATTACGGAACGTTAAGAGACTGGAGAGTTTGCCATGCTGTAGAGTCTCGCGGACCTCAAGAAGAAGGTCGCCACTGCTCAGTTTCGTTACTTTGTAGCCAGCACCTAGTGTTTCGGTAAGGCATTTAGCTACGATGAAAGGTGAGATAGTTCTGACGGTCTTGTCAGGATCTTGGCTGTGTAATACATGGTAGCGGGGGAAAGTTTCTTTGTGCTGGCTGAATAGTTGAAAAGTTTCTTCGGTGCGCCCTCTTGTTCAAAGAGGACGATCGGAAAGGGGGGGGGGAGAATGACGTGTTAGCCATGCAGAATTCATTTATTTCGGTAGCTACGCCAGCCGCCCACCACCGAGCCCAACAAAGGGACGACACGAGTCCGGGAGGAAACGCAGACGCCAGCTGTACGTAGCCACTATAACCTAATATAACATACCCCAGGTTGGATACATACACCAGGTTAACCCTTGCCGCCTAGAAATTCGGAAGTGAGAAGAACTGATAAGAAGACAGGAAAGAAGAGATAGCGAGAGGGAAAGCAAAAGATTGAATAGAGGGACAGAAAAAGGCGACTGCCGATTTCCTCCAGGTGGGTCAGCCTGGAGGTGCCGTCTATGTGAAGCAGAGGCCAAAGAGGTGTGTTGCCTCCGCCGGGGGGCCTTAAAGGTCCAGACACCTAGCATCGGCTCAACCTCCAGGATTTATGGATATTTTAATACAAGTGCAACTGTAGGTCACATTTGTGTGGTTTGGACTATGTCTGCATTTGTTGTGCCCTACTTTTCTTCACATACATATGGACAACAGAGCGCGATACAAGAAGTTCTGATCTTCCTTGTATTTCTTTTTTCTGGGGTGGGGGGTGAGAGGGGGGAGTCTGCCAATGCTACGGCGAAGATGAGAGTAATGTTCTCTGAATCCTGCAAGACTTAGCATCAGCCTACTATCTGAACACGGAAATCTAGGGCCAAACTTTCAAGGAAACTCCACACAGAAAACTTGATCGAGTTTGCGTTTTCTACCGGACTACATCATAAACCTCGAGAACGCTGCCTGCTAGCTATGGCTTGCACGTCGAATACATCGTTTGTGTGCCCCTTCCTTTTTATACGGTTGCGTCTTCCTTCAGAGCAGAGAAGGCAACCAGAACTACGTCTCTTTAACTTTTTTGCTTTTCTCTATATATGGGATGATTTGGCTCGGGGAGCCTTAACGCTTTATGTCACAAATACTACTGAAAGTAACAATGAAAAACGGTGGCTTCGCACAGAAACATTATAATGACGTAATAAAATCCAACCAGATTAAACTCCACTTTGCAGTTACACAAGTGTTCTTTGTTGCTGTGATACCCATTGAACCAGGTTGCCGTGGAAGAGGTTCATTAAAGAGCGACGGATACCTAGCAGCAGGTACCTAGCGGCCCGTGTGGCACATGTTTTCTGACTTCGATATTTTCGGCATTCGCCCGCGAGAACAGCCAGATTCATAACAAAAATCTGCGGATTCCACTCACCATGGGAATCGACGTAAGCGGAGCTTTGTATGCTGTTTGCTTTGTTTGGCGATAATTAGCGGTGATGTTCGCGGCGAATGTGGAATTTTTTTCCGCGTTTATTCCGATACGAGAGTGGTGAGTTGATGTTTAACGTTACCTTGCGTGCACCACTGCTCTTTGTCTGCGTGGTCCACAGAACACACATGAAAAGGTGTTTGCTGGAGACGTTGTTGTGCGCCTTTGTTCATTATTCCTGAGAGGGCTGACAATTATCATTGCTTCCCATGGCACATCACATTGTGGCAGCCGCGGTCTGCACCACGTTTCGTTGTGTATATAGTGAAGACGCTCGCGTTCCGCGCGATGCTTCTTTCGGGCCTGGCTGTCCTCGACGCTGAGTGCACGCTTCGGAGCCATTTTACTGGCATGTGTTTACGTGATCCTTCTGCATACGTGCCCAGCTCGCTGTTGAGACGCCAACTCCAAGCGGTCTCTTCAGGCTATGGACGATTCTAGTGTTTCAAAGGGCACGCAACCTCCACAGCTCACCACGTGTATTTTTCTCGGATTGCGATGCACGCACAGAAAGTGCCATACGCAAAAACTGTGAAACGCTTCCATCGCGGCACCGGCCGGGAGGGATGGATGGATGTTATGAGCGGCCCCTTTGGAACTGGGCGGTTGGTTGCGCCACCAAGCTCTTGCTATTATACTGCCTAATGTCCTACCTAGGTTAAACAGTGAAAAAAAAACCCTATGAACTACCACGCCCAAATTTTTTGATCCGCTATTGCGATCTGTGCTTTTGTACGCCTCCGTCTTATGTCGTTTCCCTACTTTCCTTCCAACAATCCTCCAATCGCCTCTTACTAATGCCTATTACGGACATGTTTGCTTTACCACTGCTCCCGCTGAACCCAAGGGCTTCAAGGAGGCCAGTGGTGCCTAAATCGACCGCTGGGTAGACGTCTTCACATTCTATTAAAATATGCTCCGTCGTTTCCCTAGCTTTACCGCAGCAAGCACATGCTTCTTCTTCCTTCTTATATCTCGCTTTATAGGTGCGTTTGCTAAGGCATCCCGATCTCGCTTCGAAAAGTAATGAGCTTCCCTTTGAGTTATCATAAATGGTTTCTTTCCTGATTTCGTTTTTTCCTCTTAAGTAGTTACTCATGGCAGGTTTCTTTTTCATTGCCGCCACCCATGAGATTATTTCAACCTCTCTGACTTTCCGCTTGACCTTCTTTGTTGCTGTGTTGCCCACCATGCAGGCAGCACACTTGCTGGTAAGCTTCCTAGTTCTTTTCCTCCACTGTGAATCAATGTTTTTCCTGTACAGATACCTGAACACCATCCCAATCCATTTACTTTGTTCCAAATTTCTCAGCCGTTCTTCATGCTCAATTTTACTGCTAGCTTCCCTCACTTCAAAACTAGTCCAGCCCATATCACCCTGCACAGCTTGATTTGTAGTCTTCCCGTGAGCGCCCAATGCGAGGCGACCCACTGACCTTTGATTCACGTCGAGTCCTGATTGTACCCCTGATTTAAAGCAAACAACTGCATTTCCAAAAGTAAGCCCTGGAACCATTACACCTTTCCACATACCTCGGAGGACCTCGTACCTGTTGTATCCCCATAGCGCTCTGTGCTTCATTATGGCTGCATTTCTTTTCCCCTTTACTGTTAGGGTTTTTTGCTGTGTTTCCATAAATCTACTGCCCTCGTTTATCCATATACCAAGATATCTATATTCTGTCACCGGCGGTATTTCTAGGCCCTGCATCTCCACAGTCTGTTCACTGTTTTCATTGAATACCATAACACCTGATTTTCAAACACTAAATTTCAAACCTAAATTGTTGCCTTCCTTGCCACAGATATTAGCCAGACGTCGCAAATCACTTTGCTTATTAGCTAGCAACACAATGTCGCCCGCATAAAATAAACCTGGGAGTTGCTACTGTACTACTGTACCCGCCTGTTTGTATGAGACATTAAACCCGATATTACTCACCACGAACATCATAAACAGCAGCGGGGATAAAGTGCACCCCTGCCTCAGTCCCTTATTGATATGAACTTTCTCCTCGCTCCTCATCCCTTCCCATTCAACGCAAACGGTATTTTCTAGGTAAATCTCTCTAAAAAGCTGTAGACAATCGTTACCTAAACCTTCCCCTTCCAGAATATCCTACAAAATGTTGCGGTCTACGTTGTCGTAGGCTCCTGTAATGTCTGAAAAAACCACATACAATGGTCTGCTTTCTGCTTTTTATATTTCAATACACCGAGTAAAAACAAATAAGTTATCATCCAAACGCCTAACTATTCTGAAGCCATTCTGAAGCTCTCCCAAAATGCCATTATTCTCTGTCCATGCTTGAAGCTTTAATTTGATTGCCTGCATTGCTAGCCTGTATATTGCCGATCGTATCACCAATCGTAGTCAACGATCTATACGAGCGAATTCTGTCTTTCTCCCTCTTACCTTTATAAATTAAATTCATTCTACTTTGTCGCCAACTCTCTGGTATTCGTCCATCTTTTAGAGTTTGTTCCACTGCTTTCACTAGAGCTTCCTTACTTTTTGGTCCTAGTTCATTTATCAGCCTAACGGGAACCTCGTCTAGCCCTGTGGCTGTGCGCTAAGGAAATTTCTTTTCCGCTTTCTTCCAGTTTAAATTTGTCATCACCAGCTCCTTTTCCACTTGGGTCTCTTTCATGCTCTTTTTTCTTCAAATGCGACCTCGTCATTGCCTTGGAAAGAGTCGGCTGTTACTTTTCGGATGCAACTTATTGCCGCTTCTCCTTCCAGTCTGTTTTCATCTTCGTCTAGGATATGTTGTTGTATTGTTGTCGACTTCCTGCCTAATAATTTTATGTGGTTCCAAAATATTCTAGGTGCGGCCTTCTTTTTCTCACGTATTTCTGACAACGAACGTTCCCTTTCACCTTTTAATTTTGCTTGCACCAGTATTTGAACCATAGACTTTTTCTCTCGGTATATTTCCCATTTACTGGTTACTTCATCTTGCGGCAATTGCGCCTTCATTGCCTGCCTGTGTTCTCGAGATGCTTTCAGTCGTTCGGCGATCGTTTCTCGTATCTCCTTCTTCCACAAGCTTTTCGGTTTCTTTTTTTTCCTTTCCAACGAACATGTCGTTTCTCTTTCCGTATTTCTGTCGTTATTACACTTGGAACCTCACCATATTCCCACTCTTTGCATGGCCATTTGCGAAGTTCTTCCTCAACTCTAGTGACTATATTTGCTGTTTGTTCAGCGTTCAAATTTGGACTGGTCATTTTGCTCTCCTTGCTCTCTTTCCCAACTACATATCCCATTTTTAAATTGAGGCATTTATGGCCACTCCCTATGCTGCTATGCCCTTCCTCATCAATAACCATTTCTCTCAACTTCTCATGAATTCCTTCTGTCATCAGACAGTAATCAATGGTTGATTGCCGGTTTCCCACTTCCCACGTGATCTTCCCTGCACACTTGAGCCCTGTGTTCACGATAACGAGGTTATGTTGCTCACAAAGGTCTAGCATTGACTTCCCTTTATTGCCGGTATAGCCATCTAAATCCTGTATGTGGGCATTCATGTCATCTAATAGGATAATTTCAGCACCATTCCCGAAACCCTTAATATCAGCGCTTATGCATTCCACTAACTCTTTATTCTTCTCTGTGCAATTTTTTACGGTCCACAAATACGTAACGCCCAGCCAAGTTTCTTTCCCACTCATTGTACCTGATAACCAAAGATGCTCTTGACATTGTGAATTTACTCTTTTCCATTTGGCTCCCTGATGGATGAGCATTGCAACTCCCCCTCCCTTTCTTTCCGACTTAGTTCTGTTGGACCCCCCCCCCCCCCTTCCCAAACATAATTCTGAATAACTGGCGGCTGTTCTGAGTCTCTAAGGTGCGTTTCTGTAACCGCATAGACCCCTATTTGTTCTCTATATAACTGCTCCTCAATCTCTGCGCACTTTTCCTTTCTTCTGTCGCCCTGCATGTTTATGCAGCCTATTGAATGGCGAGTTCTTTTTCTTGCTTTCCTCCTTTTTCTGTTTTCGTCGGCTATGCTCTTCTGATGTTTCCCTAGGGGACCTTTTTCATTACGATCTACTCTGATCCCCTGAGCGCCCGCGGGCCCTATAAAAAAGCATTAACGCGACCACTAAGTCGCCAGCCCACTTCTTTTACCAGCCTGTAATTGAAGTGGATCCCGTCTCGTTTAAAACCTCCGCACCTTCTCGCTTCCCTGTATACTTCGGCAATCTCGAAGCCTTTCTCTCAGCTCATTTTTGATATCGCCTCATTAGCAGCCACTACGGCTCTTTGTGCGTGACTGTCACGTACAGGCACCTCCGGCACCGTGCACACCACGATCTCCACCTGAGGGGATAGCTCGCGCAAGTCGGCCACCCCCTTCGCCAAGCGCTGAGCTAGCCCTGGCCCTCTCCGGTTTAGGACGTCATTTAGCCCACCTGCTACTACGATAAGGTTGCGCACGTGGGCATTTTCCGCGAACTTTTCTTTTGCTCGCTCCATGACAGAACCCAGTGTCCGCCCTGGAAATGTCCCAACCGCCACTCTTTTGTCGCCTTTCACCCTCTTCACGATTGCTTTAGAGCACCCAGCCAGGTTTGAGTCGCCAGCGATCATCACCATTTCACTCTCTCTTACCTCGCCCTGCTTCCCTTTGTACTTTTCCTCGCGACTCGGAATCGACAAGGGCATTGTCCCCTGGGCTACTGGTTTTTCCACGTGGCGGCCTCAAGGTAGAAGCCGCTCTTTCCAGCGAACCCTTCATCACCCTGCATGCGTTCCACGTATTTCGCGGCCCCTCCCCCTCGCCTGTCGCGTCGGGGTCTGCGTTCCATTGCCACGCACATTTTCGTTCACAATGGCGGCCCTGTTCAGCTTTTCCTCCGCTGCTTCAAGACTCTTTTCGACTACCTTCCGTGCATCACGCTCCCTGTTTAGCTCATTTTTGAGCTCTTACACCTGTTTGAGAAGCTCTTTCTGGAAAACCTCCATTTTCTGCAGCCTAGTGCCGAGATCACATTGTGTGCCGGTTGATTCGATGCCCTCTCCAATCTTATCCGTCTCCTCATCTGCTTTGAGGGACCCCCCGCGCACTGCTTGCTTTAGCGTCTTTCTCGCCATGTATTGCACGGCTTTTTGCAAGTACTACAGTACTATAATAATGCGACTACTGATGCAAATACTATAACACTATAGCAATGCAGAGCGCGTGCCTTTTAGCAAAGACCGATACGCACAGGATCCAAATCCTCAAAACGTCGCAAAGCAACTCTCAGCACTGTCTGCAAAACAATCAATGCCGCGGAGACCGAAGGTATGACATGCTTTCGCACGCGCTCAACCACGCCGCCACGCTCTCACTTTCCTACGAAAACACGCACAGTAAAGCCACTAATAGCTATTTGTCTTGCCCCTTCCAAGCTACCATTTAAAGAGTAAAAACTCTCAACGTCCCACCCGGCTGCACGTGTTGGAGCACGTGGCACGAAAGGACTCTCTAACCATCCTGCAAAAACAAATGTACACGAAGCACAACCGCGCACCCGAAATACGAGACAAGTAAAGAAAAAGAAAACCACCCAATTACTACTTAAAGGCAAAAAATCAGCAAATAAAAACAGAAGCAAGCTCAAAGCATGCAGCAAAACTTATGATTTCGTCGCCGCCACGGAGCCCCGAAAAGGACGTCCATTCGCCACAATATCCAAACAAGACCGCTGCCGGGATGCGCGGATACGAGTGCCATCTGGTGGTGTCGCAAGAAACCCAGCGACGTGCGCAAGCAGGACCACAGCAGCAGTATCCGGGAGGTCGGGAGAATAGGCAAAGAAAGCATCGCTTTAAAGACTCGGTTGACTGGAACAAGAATGCCTGACATTCCAACTGAAAGTGCTACAATAACACACGGCATGTGTGCAATAACACAGCGCTGCCGTGTGCCACAATAACACACTGCAACAGGAGAGTAACTGGAACACCCGTCTATTTGCTCCCACAATTTGGGAAATAATGTCTGGAGACTGGTGCCCTCCTCAAGATTCATTTGAATTGGATACGTCTCACAAACGCATCGGCTACAATTAGTAATTTGCAATATGTGCCGTAAAGTAGTTATTTAAGAAAATAATTACTGAGTTTTTGTTTCAGTGGTCGTGCATGTGTTTCTATTTCTCGTGACGGTTATGACCGCCTTTTGGAATAGTCTATCCGAAGGACAAGTTTTTACACTCCGCGGCAGATAACATTTAAAAATGTTTTGGATGGGAAACTGATCGCACCGAAAAGCAGGCAAATCACTGAGGAGCATGGGTTGGGTCTAGCAGAACATATAGAAGTTTGGAATATACCGAATAGCTTGCCTAAATGTGGTGAAGAAGCTCGGATGTAGTGAATACTTTAAAACGAGCAGGGTACAGCGAAAAGGTTGTGCCGATGCGTTTGCAAAGTCCTTCGTGGATTACCTGCAGTGGCGAAGCAGATGGCTAGGATTTTGAAACGCTGTTAGAAACTCCCTTATACGGCAACTCGGCGTTTTCAGATTACGAGTTGCTCAGGTCTTTAAACACTTGCGAAATCATTTTTTTCTCTTTACTTTTTGCGAGGGAGGAGGGGTGAGAGAAGTACAATAGTGGTTTCTTCTTTAAAATAATACAGACAAGATTAAAGATTCAAGAGTGCCAGAGAGGATTACGATAGAGAACGAAGTAATATGGTATGATTTCATCTCGCGGCGCGTGCAGCGCTCTGGCAGAAATCGAAAAAACTAACGAAGCGCACACGACAAGTCTGAAAGTGGATTTCGCTCGCTGCGTGCGTAGCTGAAGAAATAAATATGTAGGTACCATCGGCCGACAGTTCGGCGCGACATCCATAGAGTACATCCTTCGGCGTTGATTTCCTGCGCCCCTCGCTAGCCTTGACAGAGGGTTGGTCTTCCGCCAATTTCGTCATGGCTAGAAATAACAAAGCGGTCGACTGTTTCCGGCCATGCCGGACGTAAACGAATCCAATAAGAATAAAATAAAGAAAAACACATTCAGAGGAACTCGTTGGTGGCGCCGATGTACCGTTTCATTTTCTCCTCACGTTCAGTTGTGGAGAGTACGTAGAACGCGCGAATTTGCTTCATCCATGTCCCGAATTCTTGAAAACATGTCGGGCTCAGGAGATTAGACGACGAAGTGGTGGTTGTGCTTAGCGCTTGCAGCTCTCGCCAAATTAGCAAGGTAGGGAAGTACGGCTCACAGACCGTGTGCTTGTTGACGTTCTCATAGAAAGTACACCGAGAGTGCCTATGGACAGCGTGTTGCGAAGGACAACTCAGCCAAACTTTCGTGTGAACAATCTCCGTACTACCCCTAATCTGCTCTTCGAAGAACAGTTTACATGGACGAGAAAGTGCCGGTCCATCGAATTAGCTGTCTCCGAGACCCTTTGCTCTGTGCTGCTGTGAACAGATGCAAAGTCCAAATAAACAACGTAGTGCTGGAGGTTCAGTCTAGGGGGCAGCCTGCGCTGTGGCGGAAGAAAGTGGATTCGAACGTGGCCCAGTCAACACCAATGTATCGTCGTCGTGTTGCTAAGATCTTATTAGTGCTCATGTTGACATGTACGGTGTGCTTATGCTCCAATGATAAATGGCCCAGACCAAAGACAAAATGTCCGCTGCTTGCACGCTGTTCCTGCAAGTTTAAGAGGCAAGGTGCCGTCACTTGGTGCACAAATATCTCCAACGCGAGCGAAGTCGATTCTGACATGGCAAAGCTGCAGGGCGTCATGTTGAGAAGACTGTCGTTATTGAACATCGACATAGCCGATCTTCCAGTCACCTGGTTTCAAAACCACTCGATGATGTTTCTGGATATCCTCCACTGCGGTCTGCGCGACATCAAGGAAACAGCGATTAGTGGCATAACATACCTACTACACTTACGACTGGACAAGAACCTGCTAGAGAGTGTTCCCACTAGCTTGACCACCGCAAAGCGTTTACTTTGGCTCAAGGTCAGATGGAACCGGATTAAGCACCTCGAAGGCACACTGAGACTGCGGGAATTGAAGGAGCTTGACCTTAGCTACAACGAAATTGAGACGATCAGCGAAGATTACCTCCGGGGTTTACCAAGCCTCGAGCGCTTTCTCTTGACCTCCAACAAGATCAAGCACCTGCCGCGGAATCTTTTCAGAAACACAACGCGGTTGAAAACGGTGAAGCTTAGTAATAACCAACTTTCCTCGATAGACGGCTTGTTTGATCGACTGCCCCACTTGGAGGTAAGACTATCTTTCTAAGTAATCAGGGAATCTGACGTCACATTTTATAATCTCAGTGACTGTGTTGTGATACCGGCTTTACACGAGACGCACAATTAAACAATTTGTGGGGTTCAGACGAAAGGGTACCCGCCGTGGTGGCTTAGCGGCTATGGTGCTGCGGTATAAAGCGCGAGGTCGCGCGATCGAATCCCAGCAGTGGCGGCCGCACTTCGATGGGGGCGAAATGCAAAAACACCCGTGTCTGGTGCATTGGGGGCACGTAAAAGATTTCCAGGGGCCCAAAAATTATGCGTAGTCCTTTACTACCGCGTCTTTCAAAATGAAATTGTGGTTTTGGCCCGTAAAACCCCAGGTAGAACAAACGATATACATAACGTTTCTATAGCGTTTGTCTGAGACGATAAAAACAGTTTAAAGAACAGACAACTTCAATGGTAAAACGTCGTATGTTTGCAAACGCCCAGTTTAATTCTTTTTCTGAGTCGATATAGAACGAGTCTTCGAAGCGTACTCGAAAAGCTGTTCTGGAAATAGGATTGGGAAAGACACAAATGACACGTTTGCCAGAGCTACTTATAAATGATTTCTAACCGCTTTTAGGACCTTATCAAGAAGTTAGTGTGGAAGTCGTCTTCAATGGTTTACGGCAACCTGAAGCTCGTTTTCGTTGGTTCCAGATGAGTCAAAGTGCAGCAGAGCTCCTGGTGCTGTGCCAAGCACTGTTGCCTGTAGAGGCCGACGCATTTTTATTTTTATTTAATTGATTTATTTGGTTAACAATACATGATTGTCACAATGCCTGGGGCAAAAGGTGTCGCTACATAGTTACCTAACTAGTCTTCTAGGACCATATTAGCATTCATTCTGCAATATACTCCCGTACAAGAGTGAAATTAACGAATCAAGTCAATGTTAATGAACACGCCCACAAAAATGAATTCCGGATACCACTTTTGGTATGGAGCAACGATGCTAAGAATCAAATTGGGAATGAAATCCCGCAAATAAGGAATGCGAGCGCCTTCACAAGCGGCGAGGACAGGGCATTTGTGCGAAGAGCGCGCGAAACGAGAAGGTGATGCCAAAGCAACGCTTCATTGAAAAAGAAATGCCTATGCAAGGTTTGAGCAAAATGTATGACAAATGCAAAGTAACTCGAAATAAAGCCACATGAACAATTGCTAAAATTCTCAAAAACAATCATTAATAGAGTAGCAACTGTTGAACAGTGACTAGTACTTACGTAAACAAAATTCGTAAACACATATAAAATGACGAACAGCATAAACACGGAGTGCGCTAGAGTTTCTTATGTAGCGCAGTAAAGACCAGATGCTTCCAGACGAAGAGAGTAATGGGATATTTAGAAATTCATATCACAGCAGCTGCAGGAAGTCGACTGAAGACTGCGAGATTGAATCGTATGGTAGCTGCCTCCAAGGAATGTTATCAATTATCTAGAAGCTTGAAAACAACACACAAACGAATAACGCCGCATATAATCAAATAGCTATCCTGTGCGTGACTAAAGTAAAACAAAAGAAACATGTCAGAACTGAAAATATTGCATTTAGGATACATGGACCTATACAATGGTGTGAGAATGAAAACAACCATGAAATCGAAAGGCAATAGTCATGCGAATATTGTATAGAATAATCAAACGGCGAAATCAGTGTAACAAGTGAGTACAACTGTAATGTGGTGTACGATGAGACTGAGTAAAGCTAGATAAATACAATAATCTTAGCACTCTAGTGCACGAAAAATTATTGTGTGGGCCCCATATTAGAAACTTACACAAATCTATATATGAACTAGAATGTACTGGCAGCTGCACTTGTAAATCAAGGAGGCAATGTATGAATTTTGTGGGAGTTTATTGTGGACTTGATTATGCTTTATGGACTTTATTGTGGTCCTTTAGGGCGCGTGTGGGCACAGAGAGGCCTAGCCTCGCTTACAATAAATACGAATTGGGTTATCTGAAACACAATGTGAAAGGGGCACATACGCACCACTCTGACAAAAAAAGGCATAAGGTAGCAACGAATCATTTGCAAGCCAGTGCATACATACGGCAATATCATTACTAATATGGATGAGATAGTTCAAGTGGCTGAGGAGTTCTAAAGAGATTTATGCAGTACCAGTAACACACACGACGATAATGTGAGTGAGAATAGTCTAGAGGGATTTGAAATCGCACAAGTAACGCCGGAAGAAGTAAAGAACGCCTCTGGAGCTATGCAAAGGGGGAAGGCAGCGGGGAAGGATCAGGTAACAGCAGATTTGTTGAAGGATGGTGGGCACATTGTTCTACAAAAACTGCCCACCCTGCATACACAATGCCTCATGACCTCGAGCGTACCAGAATCTTGGAAGAACGCTAACAAAATCCTAATCCATAAGAAAGGGGACGCCAAAGACTTGAAAAATTATAGACCGATCAGCTTACTGTCCGTTGCCTACAAAGTATTTACTAAGGTAATCGCAAATAGAATCAGAACACCTTAGACTTCTGTCAACCAAAGGACCAAGCAGGATTCTGTAAAGGCTACTAAACAATAGACCATATTCACACTATCAATCAGGTGATAGAGAAATGTGCTGAATATAAACAACCCTTATATATAGCTTTCATTGATTACGAAAAAGCGTTTGATTCGGCAGAAACCTCAGCAGTCATGGAGGCACTACGGAATCAAGGTGTAGATGAGCCATATGTAAACATACTGAAAGATATCTATAGCGGCTCCACAACCACCGTAGTCCTCCATAAAGAAAGCAAAAAAAAATCCCAATGAAGAAAGGCGTCATGCAGGGAGATACGATCTCTCTAATGCTATTCACAGCGTGTTTACGGAGGTATTCAGAGACCTGGAGTGGGAAGAACTGGGGATAAGAGTTAATGGAGAATAGCTTTGTAACTTGAGATTCGCTGATGTGATTACCTTGCTTAGTAACTCAGGGGACCAATTGCAATGCATGCTCACTGACCTGGAGAGGCAAAGCAAAAGGGTGGATCTAAAAATTAATCTGCAGAAAACAAAAGTAACGTTTAACAGTCTCGGAAGATAACAGCAGTTTATGATAGGTAGCGAGGCACTGGAAGTGGTAAGGGAATACATCTACTTAGGGCAGGTAGTGACCATGGATCCGGATCATGAGACTGAAATAATCAAAAGAATAAGAATTGGCTGGTGTGCGTTTGGCAGCCATTTTCAAATCATGAACAGCAGGTTGCCACTATCCCTCAGGAGAAAAGTACATAACAGTTGTGTCTTACCAGTACTCACGTATGGGGCAAAAACCTGGAGGCTTACGAAAAGGGTTCTGTTTAAATTGAGGCCCATGCAACAAGCTTTGGAAAGAAGAATGATGGGTGCAACTTTAAGGGATAGGAAAAGAGCAGATTGGATGAGGGAACAAACGCGAGTTAATGACATCTTAGTTGAAATCAAAAAAAAGAAATGGGCAAGTTCAGGACATGTAATGAGGAGGGAAGATAACCGATGCGCATTAAGGGTTACGGACTGGATTACAAGGGAAGGGAAGTGTAGCAGGGGGCGGAAGAAAGTTAGGGGGGGATGAGATTAAGAAGTTTACAGCGACAACATGGCCACAATTAATGCATGACTGAGGTAGTTGGAGAAGTATGGGAGAGGCCTTTGCCCTGCAGTGGGTGTAACCAGGCTGATGATGACGATGATGATAATGACATACGTTAGTACACTGTTATGTCACACTATGCACACATCTCTAGTCTCCTAATGTCAACAAAAAAACTGAACGTCAAAATTCATCAGACATGTAGGCCTGAGCAAGTACATTACCAGTTCACCCCCACTTATACATCTAAAAATATTTCGCACACAGTTTAGCCGCAGGTCCAATGATCAACAGTTGGAAGCACACCCTTTAACATTCTGCAGCCCCGCTGGCAATGACACTGCCCTACATGCTAGTACTTGAAATCTTTTCAACGTAGACACACTGGCGGCCCTGGACCCTGGACAGGGATGCCGAGATACTTTCACTGGCGCTCCATTTCGTGGAAGTTGGCACGTATTGTGCACCACTCTGGTAGCTGAAATGTTTCGAATAAAGATGTAGTGGCTTCACCAAAAAGATTTGGCCACATAACAACATAAGGAATATATATATATATATATATATATAATATGATGTTACGGTGAAGGGAACGAAGAAGTTGGATTGGACTAGACGAAGACGAAGTCTGGCAGTTGCCTGAACGCCATATACGCCAGTTGTAAATATACGTTATTTTAGACTCGTGTGCCAGGTAATCGTACTTTCTCGCCCTATGCGCCGACTAGGAACATCAATGCCGACAGTGCTCCGCCAAGATCCAGCCGCTCCCCGTCTCCGCAAGGTCGTAGGTCCCGTTCGCCTCTCGTTCACCGCTCTTCGTCCCCTTCTGCAACCGGTCGCTTCGCTTCGGGAAACTATGCGGTGCAGCTCCCGGCAGTGTCGTCCCGTCACGACACTGCCGGATTTTCACCATTTTACCTGTTGTATGGCCGCGACCCCACCTTGTCCTTTGACACGTTGCTACCTTCCGCAGTACAATCACCCAGCACTGGTTACCCTCGCGATGATATTGACTTAGCCGCCCAGGCCCGAGATGTCGCCCGTCATCGCCTCACCGTCTCGCAAGCTTCTCAAAAGCGACGCTACGACCTTCGGCATCGAGACTACCATTTTTCACCTGGTTCCCTTGTCCTTCTCTGGACGGCTTCACGTCGCGTCGGCTTGTCGGAAAAACTACTTTCCCGGTATTATGGTCTGCACCAGATCTCACGCCAACTGTCCGACCTGACATACGAGATCGCCCCAGTCGGCCAGCTTTCAGTGCATCGCAACGTCACCAGCGATGTTGCTCACGTCGCTGGGCTTAAGCCCTATGTCCTCCCATTAAGTCAGGCTCTATAATTTGCACCGGGACGGAGCTACTCCACCGGGAGGGTGATGTTACGGGGAAGGGCACGAAGAAGTTGAATTGGACTAGACGAAGACGAAGTCTGGCAGTTGTCTGAACGCCATATACGCCATTTGTAAATATACGTTATTTTACACTCGTGGGCCTGCTTTCTTCTTGCAATAATATATATATATATATATATGCACTTGCTCTTCACTTGGTGTGTGTGTGAAAAAGTTTTCGTAATGAGGTCCGGAGGCTCGACTTCGTAAGCCTTGCTTCCTTCTTCACTTGGTACCACTGAACATTAAGCGCTTGTTAGATAAGTCGGCAGGCCTACACATTCTTTCAAAATTTTGCAGTATGTAATGAAACACATAGCACCACAATTAAGCGACAATGTGAAAGACAACAAATTTTATTATGGCTTATGAAAGTGGTACGTGCACAAGATATGCAACTACAACACTGTATCAAGATCATAAAAATAAGATTAAGCAATACTGACTATAAAATATTATTTCGGATTTTGTTTTGAATAGGCTGTCCAATGAAATGAGCATATCATATGTAGATTCTACGTTAAGTATAGCAAGAATTGAAGTGAAATTAGTGACAGATTATGTAATGACAAAGTACATTGTGTTCACTTGCCCTTCTTGTGCTAGCAATTTGGGTTCTTGCATTTCTCAAACGATTTGAAGAACGTCCTTTAAAGCAGATGAGGGAATATGCCTCAATTTCACCAGGGGCCACTATGTTGATGCCAGTGGACTGAATGAGAAGGATCAGTTGGAACTTTGAAGGCAGCACGAATATTTAAAGGTACTATGCACTTAAGACATTGCCACGTTTTAAGTCACCTGTCAACCGCTGGCTACTATTCAAGACACCATGCTAAGTTACCATGCATTAGTCCGATATTGCTGCATTTATTGGCACACTGTCGTCTTGTGATCAAATTTTTTAGTTAGAACCTCCAGTAACGAACCCATCTATGCAGTTAAATATGCACGAATAATTTCCGCACTACCTTGGCTAAAATTGTTGTGTATATAAACCATATGCTACGTATGCTATGCTATGCATAGCATATTGTGTATGCACTGTGCTATGCATATCATACTTTGTATGCTATGTATTTTACCCGTCCACTTACGTAGTGCACTGGCATGCCTAAATAGATGTTCCCCTGTCTGATGTATGCCAGAAAATTTTAGACAGACAGACAGACAGACAGACAGACAGACAGACAGACAGACAGACAGACAGACAGACAGACAGACAGACAGACAGACAGACAGACAGACAGACAGACAGACAGACAGACAGACAGACAGACAGACAGACAGACAGACAGACAGACAGACAGACAGACAGACAGACAGACAGACAGACAGACAGACAGACAGACAGACAGACAGACAGACAGACAGACAGACAGACAGACAGACAGACAGACAGACAGACAGACAGACAGACAGACAGACAGACAGACAGACAGACAGACAGACAGACAGACAGACAGACAGACAGACAGACAGACAGACAGACAGACAGACAGACAGACAGACAGACAGACAGACAGACAGACAGACAGACAGACAGACAGACAGACAGACAGACAGACAGACAGACAGACAGACAGACAGACAGACAGACAGACAGACAGACAGACAGACAGACAGACAGACAGACAGACAGACAGACAGACAGACAGACAGACAGACAGACAGACAGACAGACAGACAGACAGACAGACAGACAGACAGACAGACAGACAGACAGACAGACAGACAGACAGACAGACAGACAGACAGACAGACAGACAGACAGACAGACAGACAGACAGACAGACAGACAGACAGACAGACAGACAGACAGACAGACAGACAGACAGACAGACAGACAGACAGACAGACAGACAGACAGACAGACAGACAGACAGACAGACAGACAGACAGACAGACAGACAGACAGACAGACAGACAGACAGACAGACAGACAGACAGACAGACAGACAGACAGACAGACAGACAGACAGACAGACAGACAGACAGACAGACAGACAGACAGACAGACAGACAGACAGACAGACAGACAGACAGACAGACAGACAGACAGACAGACAGACAGACAGACAGACAGACAGACAGACAGACAGACAGACAGACAGACAGACAGACAGACAGACAGACAGACAGACAGACAGACAGACAGACAGACAGACAGACAGACAGACAGACAGACAGACAGACAGACAGACAGACAGACAGACAGACAGACAGACAGACAGACAGACAGACAGACAGACAGACAGACAGACAGACAGACAGACAGACAGACAGACAGACAGACAGATGTTTTATATTGAGTTTGCCTCAACAACCATTGGCCTAAACGAGCCCAGACTAGGTCAGATACAAACAGAATGACAGGAACCACACGCATTATAGAAAAAAGAAGAGAGAGAGAGACAAACTGGAAGGAAAGACAAGGAAGTTAGCCAGTGTAAATACCGGCTGGCTAGCCTGTGCTGGGGAAAGGGGTAAAAGGAATAAAACGAGAAGGAAGAGAGAAAAAAAACAAGACAAATGCACAGAGTAACGCGATGTTACGCGCAACAATAGTCGAAGGCGGTCGCACAATTCACATGTCCTTAAGAACTTGAGGAAAACCCTTTTGGCCTTGAGTGCCGAAACACATCTGGACCAGTGTCCTAGAACCTTCTCTTCCGTGAAGGGGGACTGCCAAGTTTTTCGAGCGCGGTCACGGGCACTTTTCTTTCCATATTGTGACGTTGACAGTCACAGAGGAGGTGCGCGATCGTCTCTTCGCAGCCGCAGCTGTCGCTAGCGGGGCTGTCGGCCATTCTGATGCGGAAGGAAAAGGAGTTCGTGAATGCCACGCTGAGCCATAGGCGGCCGAGAAGTGTTGCTTCCATTCGTGGCAACCCTGGTGGAAATCGGAATTGCAAACTTGGATCCAGTCTGTGAAGACGTGTGTTCACGTATTCACTGGTTTTCCACAGATTTAGCGTAAGCTCCCGTGCGAGGGAGCGAAGACTTGTGGCTGCATCTGTTCTTGACCGCGGTATGGGTATAATCTGGGCACCATCATGGGCCGACCGGGCAGCGTCATCCGCACTGTCATTTTCAGAAATTCCGCAGTGACCTGGTATCCAATGGTAGATGATGTTGTGACCCTTGTCGATTGCGTAATGGTGGAGTAGTCGGATGCTTGCGACTAATTGCACATTTGGTCCGTGGTTGAAAGGGGACAGCACACACTGGAGAGCTGCCTTTGAATCACAAAAGATGGACCATGAATGGGGTGATTTGGGACCAATAAACTCCAGAGTAGCATGGATAGCTACGAGTTCTGCAGCCATCGATGATGTAACGTGAGACGTCTTGAATTTGATAGTGACAGACTGAGCGGGAAGAACCACTGCTCCAGCTGAACTTTTGGAGGCGGCAGAACCGTCCGTGTAAACGTGGGTGCGTTCGTTGTGTTTCTCATGTAGGAATGAAACAACGGTTTGTTTGAGGGCGAAAGATGACATCTCGGTTTTCTTTTTGATGCCGGGTATAACAAGAAGGGCCTGGAGTGGATGCAGGCACCACAGCGGTAGAGATGGTCGTGCTGCAGGTGAGAAGTTTGACTGTAAACTTCCGTGGTTGGCGGCAATAATTCTGCTAAACGCTGAACGAGGTCGAGCGGCAGGAAGGGAGGCGAGATGATGCGATGGAAGTCGGGCGAAGTGCCTGATGTGCACGCTTAAGGAGTCGACATGAATACACGTTTTTACAGGGTGGTCACGATAGGGCTTCAGCTTGTACAGACTGGAGGGCTCGGAGGTTGGTCTTACCGGTTCCACCTTGTACAGGTAAGCTGTAGCGTAGGAGACCCAGGAACAGTGCGTTATAGAGTTGGAGCATTACACTCACAGACGCACCCCATGATTTTCCCGCAAGAAATCTGAGCACGTCTGCTATCATCACTAGTTTCCTTTTTAGGTAAGAGGCGTGAGGACTCCAGGAGAGGTCTCGATCTATTATCACTGCTTGAAAACGGTGCGTCTTCTCGTAGGCAATAGGTTGTCCATTAATTCTAACAACGTATTGTCTCATTGCTTTGCGCGTGAAAGCGACCATAGAGCACTTCCGGGAAGACACGTACAGACCTCGTCCTCCAAGATAGCTGGCTGTTAGTGTGGCCGCTTTTTGCAGTCTGTCGCACAGCTGTGGACGCGTCGCTCCTGATGACCAAATGCATATATCGTCTGCATATATCAACACATGGACGGATTGTAGAAGTGTGTGAACCAGGTCGATGAGCACGAGGTTTAATAGAATGAGGCTCAGGACTCCGCCTTGTGGTACTCCACGGTAGGTGTTGTGTTGTGATGATGCACCATCCTCTGTTTGCACAAAGAATTACCTGTCCGTCAAGTAACTGAATATCCATGAGAACACAAGTCCACCTAGGCCGACATCGCCCAAGGTGTCCAGGATGGCGCGATGTGTTACGTTGTCGTAAGCGTCTCTAACGTCCAGGAACATCGCCGCTGACAGTCTCCTTAGGCTTTTTTTCGTGTTGAACAGACGAGACAAGATCTATGACGTTGTCTACTGAAGAACGTCTGCGTCGGAAGCCTGTCATAGCGTCAGGATAATCTTGTAGTGTTCTAGATACCACTCTAGACGTGTGAGCACCATCCTCTCCATGCGTTTTCCTAGACAACTGGCCAGAGCAATGGGACGATGAGACGCCACATGTAGGAGTGATTTACCTGGTTTGAGCAGAGGCACAAGGCGGCTAGACTTCCATGCAGCTAGAACCACTCCTTCCCGCCATGAATTGTTGTACACCTCTAGAAGAGCATGCCACGCTGTTTGACCGAGGTTGCCAAGAGCTCCGTAAGTCACCCCGTCAGGTCCAGGCGATGAGGAATGTCTACACGCTGCCAACGCCGCTTGTAACTCCTCGATGGAAAACAGATCGTCCATACGAGAATCCCGCGAGATTGGAACGTCAAGGGGGTCATGTATGGGGAACGAAGATGGTAGACCAGCAATCCTTAAACAGAAATCCTCCGCTACGTCGATCTCTCGGTGACCTTGACAGAGAGCCAGGCATTGAAGGGGTGGCGTTGTTCTGGTAATGTTCGAAGACCGCGCACCGTTCTCCATATATGTGATAGGGGTTTATGTGGATCAAGGGAATCACAAAAAGTGCTCCATCTTAGAAACTGCAGGGAGTTGATCCGACGCTGCATCTTCTTCTGTATGCGGCTCGCCTCCCTTAGGTCGTAGATGGAATTGGTGTGCCTGTACCTTCGTTCCGCGCGAGGACGAATTGCTCGAAGCCGCTCTAATTCTGCTTCGAATTCAGAAAACTTAGGAATAAGCCTAATAACTCTTGTGGCTTCTCGAGCAGCGTCGTTAATGAGCTCCTCGATGTTGCCAGGTGGACATTGTTGTATCCTTTCGCCATTCTTCTGCATGAGCAAACGTGTATTTAGGCCAGTCGACGCCTTCAAGAACTGTGGTAGAGTGTGACTTGCGTATTTCCTCGATTTAACGTACGTTGGAACGTGGTTACTACCATGTGTTTCGTTGTCCTGAAACCATTTCACAATGGCACTGAGGCCTCTTGAAACAAAAGTTAAGTCCAGGCAGCTGCTGTATGTCAGTTTCCTGAGAAAAGTGAAACTGTCATCATTTAGGCAGCAGAGTTCATGGTCCGACGCGAAGGATAGTACATGTCTTCATCTACAATCCATCTTCAAACTTCCCAATAGCAGGTGATGCACATTGAAATCGCCGGTAAAAATACATGGTCCAAGTGTCGCTGTAAAAATTGTACTTAGTCTTGTGTTGTCAAATCGACTTGAAGGTGAGATGTAGGCTCCTACCAGCGTGAGTGAAAGGTTCTTGCATTTTATGGTCAAACATACGTACTGATTGTCGTCAATCAGGTGCCACTGGGTGTAAAAAATAAGTGAAATCGCATCTGAAGTCGACGATGACTTTGCTGCGGTCGGTACAGGTGGCAGACATGAAAGGTTCATATCCTGATAGGCGGATGGCGCTCTCAATCTTTGGCTCACAAATAACAATGATTGGAAATTTGTGCTTGAAAACAAACGAACGAAAGTCCGAAATGCGGGATTTAAGGCCTCTGGCATTCCACTGGAAGATAAGCGCTTGCTTGACTTCTTTAAAGAAGGAGTGCTGAGGAGCAGCCATGGTGCTTCTCAAGACCGGACATATTCAAGTGCACCTCGAACCGCTGGAGTATGTATAGCAGTCAGTAATACTCGTAGCGTGTTCATAAGGGCCCGTATCATGGTGACGACTTGTTTGTCGTCACCAATAAAAGGATAATCCAAAAAGAGCGAAGAAAAACAACAGTTCAGGGAAATATGTCTGTGCTATGAAAGGATGAATTATAGGTGATCTGCAAACGAGCCATCGGACAAACGGCACGCATCGCAGGATAAGGTATAGCACAACATTGGGCGGCATTTGCTTAGGGCACGCAAAATTGCCGTGACGTCAATACCTGGTCACTCTCAATGGAGAAACGCACAATTTTATAAAGGACGTCCATGTCACGCACAAGTCGCCCTTCATGAAGAGTAGACATACTAAAGTCGGGTAGGAGAGAATCAAATTTATAAAAACCACGGCGACCAATATATCTGTGATACAGTATGCGTACAAAGTTACGCTGAACATTGTTGTTTCGAATGGAATAGCTAACGGAGACGACATTCCAGGCTACTGACGCGAACTCAATGCGTAGTGTCACGAGAGAACAGTAAAGAGTGTGCCGACACTCTTATCGATGACGTTTTCTTGTCCCCCTAGAAATAATACCAATATGTATCAATGCGCAGAAAACAATTGAAGATACATGCAATCGGAAATCAAGCTTTCAGTCAACAATAACACCAAGGTCTCGCACATGGGCACCACGAGATACTTTTCCGCCAAGAACAGTAAAATTAAACAAAATTGTCGCGGGTTTTCTAGTAAGAGACAAAACATGTTTTCTTAATGTTCAATTTCAGCCTATTCTTCACGCACCATTTCTCGACGTTGCCAATGTCACCTTGCAAACTAGGGCAGTCATCTAAATTCTCAATCTTAAAGATATATCATAAGAAGCCAACAAACACTGACACCGAGGACAACATAGGGGAAATTACTTGTGCTTAATAAATTAAATAAAAAAACGGTAGATTAAGGGAAATGAAAGTGGATGAAAAAACAACTTGCCGCAGGGGGGGAACGATCCCACAAACTTCACAGATCGCATGCGATGCTCTACCAATTGAGCTACCGCGGCGCGGTTTCCCCATCCAATTTCTTGGGTATTTATGTTTCCTATAGGAGTACCCTGGGAGGGTTAGCCAGCGCCACCACTCACATGCCTTGGCGGAGGATGGGGAACATCCTTTCTGCCGCAGGCGTCACGAGAACGCGATCTTTTTGGGTGAAGGCAACCGGTCAATAAACCCACACATGCTACCTGAAGGCATCAATGTTGACGGATTCGAGACCCTCGTTATGTAATAAACGAGAAGTAAGGAGGTTAACAGAGGGACCCGAATTTTATTAGTCGTATCAGAAGAAGCCAACCAGCGCTGACACCAAGGACAACATAGGGGAAATTACTTGTGCTTAATAAATGTAATAAAGAAACGATAAATTAAGGGAAATGAAAGAGGATGAAAAATGAACTTGCCGCAGGTGGGGAACGATCCCGCAATCTTCGCATTACAGAATAAGTTTAAATAATTTGCAAGGAAAAACCCTCGAGTTTGTAACATGTAGCGGCAAATGATTGATAAAAACTAGAAAGAACAACGATCAAAGATTGGAGCCTTCAGGCACTCCCGATGATGATACAACTTTGTCGGACTCACAGGCAGAAAATATGACCTGATTTAGGCGGATGGCATGGCAGCTTTTAAACCATTTGCAATGCATGGGGCAAAGCCCGCATTTCTTATCCTTCATTAGAAGTACCTTATGTGAAATCGTGTCGAAAGCCTTAGGCATGTCAAAGTAAATTGTGTCTACCTGACCGCGAAGAAAATGTGAGACTCACAGTATCCAAAAAAGGCGCTGATGTTTGATTCAACGGATCGTTCCTTTAAAAAACCGTGTTGGAAAGACGAGACTTTTTGTTTGAAATATGAACTCATGCGTTGGTACATTACCATTTCAAAAACTTTTGCAAAAAAATGAATAAGTGACACTGGTTTACTCACATCACAAGTATTGCCGGATTTAAATACAGGAATAACTACTGACAGCTTCCAACTGCAAGGAAAAACACAAGTGCGCAAATCTAAGTTGAACAAATACGTCAAAGCAGGACTAAGAATGTCATCGCCACCTTTGATTATGAAACTGGGCATTTCATCGACACCTGTTGAAAGTTTTGGCTTAAGGTTCTGAATAGCCGACAATACCTCATGCTCATCGACACTTTCATACGCTAAACAGTTAGTGCTGTCATCAAGGGTGATAACGGCGGTTGCGCTGTCAGGGCGCTCAAAGCAACAACTGAAGCTTGGCCTACATTTTGCTGTTTGAAAAAAATGCTGTCACGCATCCTCAGAAGAATAGCACTGATCTTATGTTTACTTTTCTTTCACACGAAAGCTCAAAGAGAGTTAGGTTCTTTCATGAAATTCTCTTCAACAAATTTGTGGCAATCAGCTCCATCGCGTACCATAAGCTTTTTCCCCATTAGTCTACATGATGAATATCTTTGGTGCCAATATTCACTTTCAGATTCTACGTACAGTTTGTAATACCCCAGTTTTTTCTTCAAATAGTGTTTGAAATCGCAAGAAAACCAGCAAGGGAGTCTACCTCCTCGAATGACATCGCGGTATATATTGTTTCATTAATTATTGTACAACTTATATTAGTACCTCAACGCACGAGTCAACATTCCCGATGTCAAAGAATCGAGACCAAGCATAGTTGTGAAGCCCAGTGTACAGCCGAAAGTAATCACCGTAAGCGTACATAGATTTGTCTGGTTTGAGTTCGGGCATTGCACGAAACGACAACGAAGGCAATGAAACTTATCTGCAAAAACAAGAGGATCGCGCACCACTTGAGCCTCAAAAGCAGGCACGTTAAATATAATTACATTTAGAAGTTACCAGCGCAGTTTTTATCTCGTTATATGGACGTAACCCACGAAAGTTAATAAAATCAAATAGACATCCAGCTTTTTCTCCTACGGCTGCGCAGTCACTCCTTACCAAAACAGGCGCCCATTCGACTTTAGGAAGATTAAAGTCCCCGTGAATGCTAACCTTGTACTTTGTAGAGTCAATTATATCCTAAATTAAAAAAAATGATTCGTGCAAATGAGACAGTGTGATTTGTCACGTGGTTCGTCCCACGCGTTTCAATTTCTAACCACAGACATTCATCGTACGTCTCCAGGTATTGCCTTCTAAATGCAGCTAATATACAACAGCACGCTATCAGAACTCTGCCACCGTGCTTAACCTGTGCAGAATAAACTCTGTCGGCCCTGAAAACGGCATACGTAGGTGTGAAATAAGAGGCACTTGTGCACAATGAGTTTCGCCACGTTTCTGTCAGGCATATAATATAATGCCCACACTGGTGTGCATTCGCGAAGAACGCCTCACTTTTGTTTCGAAGCCCCTCTTGCGTATAGATAATACAACTTCCTGTGCCATTTTCGGACGAGGTTGGAGCCCTGTTAGAATAACCAAAATGTCGCGAGGACCACAGGCTTCCACATAAGGGGCGAAATGAGCAATAATCAGGCCACACTTCAGCTTTGTTGACAAATTCTAACAAATTCTTATCCAGAAAAACATGAAAGGAACAATACGTATCGCATTTTGTTTTCAGTCTTCCACACATAAGGACCTTCACCCTCTGTATCCGCCGAAAGCTTCTGTATGTCCAACGCTGTTGTAGTGGGGTCGAGGCAATAAACGAATAGGCCTATCCTCGTCGGTAGTTTGGATGCTACATTAGGCATCGACTGCTTAGCCTAATTAGCCTGCTGTGCCTAATGTCGCTCGAGGCCGTGGTAGCTGGCTCATCGCTTTAGATGAGCGTTGGAAAAGAGTACGCTGGTGCTGAGCAGGAGGCTTCAGTGGGGCGCCAGAATTCATCGCAATCGAGGTTTTTCGCCAGAGCAGACGCATAGTTGCGACATTCCGAAGAGTCAGAGAGCGAGCGCTCATCCTGGTGGGTGAGTCGCACCTGAACAGATGCACTCAAGGCACTGACAGTCTCACGCAGGAGAACATTTTCCTCTCGAAGCTATAGCACCTCAGCAGCCAACGCATTCATTCGATTAGGAATTGTTTGCATCATCTGAACAACACAAGATGAAGGGCTGATGGAAGCCGTGTCTTGAAGATCGAGAGAAAACAGGTTCCTCGTGTGGCTTGTCTATGCAGCCGGTTTTGCACATAATTTCTCTCGACAAAGGATCGGGCCGCGTCACACACTGAACACATTTGCGCCTGCTGGTCCCAGATTCTATGAGGATATTGTATTCCTGGGCCCGTATGTTGAGGCATTTGCAATGAAAACGCTGCTGGCAAGACGCGCATGGCAAGAATTGCTGTCTGTCACGAATTGGCTGGGAGCACTGCGCAAATCCATCTGCCTTGGGCCCCATCATCCGGATTAAAGACCAAGAACCATGGCAGGCCCTATGCGCTAAGTGCGAGAACAGCGCACCAATCGAAAAAACCACACGAGCACTTCTCAAACTGCGCGCGTACACAAGCATATGCACGAATCGACAGGCGGCAGGCTAAGTGCTGCAAAGGCTACGCAGCGTAGATTTGTACACCAGTCACAAACGGCAAGCAAAGAATCGTGACTACCTGAGGTAACAGGATATTTTACGCCAAGGGGATTCACGAATGGCGTATGCAGTATCCACTAACGAGTTACGACGCGTATATGTGGTGTCCATTCGCGAACTAGAAAAACTATAACAAGAACAAAGCTACAAGCAGCGCAATATATTGCTACCACTCCAAGCACCAACAAATATAAAATTTGGCCTTCTCATAATTGGACGTGAAGTTCCTCTTAAAACCATCAAATACCTAGCACGTGACACAACTGAGAACCTTAAATCAAATGATAACAGCACGGTGTGCTGCACGCAATAATTTAGGAGTGCGCTGCAGCACAAGGCATGGAAATAGGACGAACACTTGATTTCATATCTTTCGCTACCGTACTCGTAATGAATCATTAACAAAGAGCAGTATATCAGTTCACCTGTATTCAACATCCTCGCTAAATGGGAGATTGAAACACCATGATGACGGTTGTTTTAAGGGATATAGGTAAATTGCGCAAGGACAGCAATTGTCGCATTTTTTCGCAGCATCCAAAGCTTGCTTATTTCAGGCATGACAGGCGATGCCAGGCACACAAAAGCAACATTTCGTCCCTCTAACATTCTTCCTAATTCTGATCTTTACGTCTTAATTACAACCTCACTGAAATGATGCCTCAGATAGCGAAATGACAATGAGTTTGAGGAAATTAGTGCTATCCACTCGGCGCTCTGCAAGTAAAAACTTCGCGGCTTTCCAAATAAAAGGCAAACAAATCGCTTCACACGCAGCGCCAAGTAAAACAACAAAATACTGCAATACTTGCATGACAAAGGACAGCACAACCGAAAACAGGCGCAAACACACGACAGCCCACAGCGAGCGCAGTTACCGAACTATGCGCAGTCAGCTTTCACGTGGCAGCCTCGACAACATGCATGGTCATGTCACCAATGTGACAACGGTGTCGCTGCCTTATGTAAGATTGGAGTGTATTGATCAGTCGTTGAAGCATACTATAGGTGTTCTATGTTTAAGCGCCGCCGTATGCACGTCGCGCGTTTCCGTTTATCGACTATGACTCATGTTGTGCAGAGCCTGACGCCACCCTATCTTTCGCACGCTGGGTCGCTTGCTCGATGCCAGTCCGTCTCAAGCAAGAGCAGTGAGCTGGGAGTTGCGACTGCCTTTCGCAGGTCTTTAATCTCCGCCCGCTCATTCCGGACGCAGCCAGCGCCGCATCATTGTAGTTACAGCGCGTTAACAGGCGATCGGCACTTATGAGCAGGCGCGATCACACCACGCTATGCGCCCAAGCGTGGCGTGCCCATACCATTGAGTTCCAGGAATATTAAAGCGAATAGCTTTCTGTTTCCGGCTGTATTTATGGTTGATTAGGGGGCGGTGGTCAGACGCTTGACTGTTCATCTTCAAGAACATTTGATGGCTCATTCGCACTCTGTCTTGGTGCTTCGCTCGCTCTTTAATTTTCTCTCGCGCTCTTGCTCGATCGCCCGCTCGGTCTATTCGCTTGTACTCGCAATCATCGCCGAGGACTTCTGGACATTTTTAAGCATGAAATGCGTTTAGCTCCGGTTGTCGGCGACCTTCTAGTTGCCTTGAGCCAAATGCCAGAGCCGTTATCCGGGCGCTCGGACGATTGCGAGAGCAAAACGAGATAATGAGGGCAACAAATCAAAGCATTAAAGAACGCATATGATGAACCGACAGTGGCCGAATCGGTTAGCGTGGTGGTCTCGCGACCAGACTAGTAATTTTTATTTTCATGCAGGATGGGTTTTTTTGTACGTCAACACCGACAGGAGCGAGGCAACACGAGCTTAGATTGAAACGCGTAAAAGGGTAACACAAATTATAAGGTCATGCAGTCTGATCAGACAGCGTGTTTAGTGTGTAGCCGCCTCTAGACGTTTTCTCCGTTTCCTTTAGCAGCGGTGAGCGATAGTAATGGCTCCATTCGACGATAGTGAGTGGTATGAACGACTTTGCAGAACGATGACAATGACATATTGGTCGTTTAACTTTGGTCTGATGATCGCAGCGTGAAAAAATGAATGCGCAAGACTGAGACATATCGTGAGAAAGAAATTAGTCATGATGAAGGTTATGAAAAAGCAAAAGCTATTGATGTAGCCTATGCGTTGTCAGAATCAGTACTAATGCCAGTACGGTCTACTGACTGGCAGCGTTCCTTCTATTTCCATTGGAACTGGCCGTTGTCCGTGACACAAAGAGTGACTTCAATGTTACTGCATGGGCGCTCCATTTTTTTCGTCGCCTCACCGTTGCGGTGTCAACTTCATTTGTTATCCTTCGTCTTTTCTGACGTGAGGTCAACACTACAAAAGGCTTCTTTTTCTTGGTCGAACTCATGCTAATGCAGAGTGATTACAGCAGCAAACTGACGCGAGGAGTGCCGCTTGACAAATGAAGGCTTCTCCTGCCAAGAATGGCGTCGTCGAAAACCCGCTTCCCTAGGTGATTGAACAGGTACGGCTAGTCTTATGAAAACGTTTTCAAAACGTATTCACCGCTGGTTTTGAAACTGTCCTGCTTTCGACGTTTTTAATTTGTCGAGTTTGGTCAAAAATCTGTTTTAGACGTTGAATCCATTATTACGACGTTTTGAACACTTTGTGCACTACGTGGGACTCCAGAATTCAGTTCAGACGAAACTGTGCCTTCCGCATAGGTGCATTCAATATTATCTGATAAGCTAATCAACTGCCTTTAATTGAAGTTGCCGAACTATATTGTGCTGATGGATGTATTCATGGGGCAAAGCAACCATCCAAAAAACGCGCAGCTTACTAACACCTCTCCTTCCTGCTCTATTTGTTCTCATCTCACGCTATGACTGAACTAATCTCACAATCACTGTAGGCGGTAATGCAAATATCAATAAAGAATTGTAGCGACAGCCGATATCACAAAGTCACGTTTATTTACCACGTGTGGTGGTAATCTTCATACCTTCTTTTGGCTTTATGCCACATACTTACATACTGTCCCGCTTTGCTATGGCGCTCACTTGCCAATGTCTCCGATACAGGCGTCGTGACGACGTGATGACGAAGGAAAAATTATAGCGATCGAACGACAAAGGCGTATAACGTCGATGGCATGACGAGAATGAGATGTCGATGGCAGATGATGACTATGTTATAACGAACACAACATGAAGGCGTTGACACGAAGGCAATGGGATGGCGACAGTGATGTGACGATGGCGGTATGACGACAACCGGAAGAAGGGGAAATGATAGCATGACTAGACTGCATGATAACATATGATAGTGTCTGATTGATAGTGATAGAATGACGACAGCGGCATAGCCGCGAATGAACGATGACAGCGTGAATACGATAGAATGACGAACAAGGAATGACGTAGATGGAATGAAGAAGGTGGTAGGACGGCACGACGGCACAACGACGATGGAATGATGATACTAAAGTGATGACAATGGTGAAACAACAACGTGATAACAATGGCATCAAGACAAAGGTAGGACGACCATGGCATGCGAGATTCGGGTGTCCAAGTTACAACGATGATGATGAAACGACCTTGATGACATCCCGATGATGGTATGACAATGCATGCATGATGAAGACTGTATGACGATGGTGCAGTGCGATGATGGCATGACAACGGCAAGACAACGGGGTGGCGAGTGTATGATGACAATGGCGTGACGATAACTCCATTACGAAATGTGTATGATGACACTGGCGTCACTATAATGGCATGACGATAATCGAATCACAATGCTAGAGTGACGATGACGGTACGACCACGATGGCGTTACGACCACGGGCTGACAGCGAAGGCCCGAAAGCGGCTGTCTTACGATGATGGCATGTCAAGATCTATTCACGATTGAATGATGACATTGTGGTCACAGCGATGCAGAAACATTGACGTCGATCGAACGACAAATGCGTTATGACAACGATGGCGCGATAAGCGTTGGTTGGCGTTACTTGGAGCGATGACAATCATAAAAGGACCGTGTTACGACGACGGCATGATGAGAGTGAGATGCCAAAGGTGGAATGACGACAATGTAATGACCACAATGGCAACACGACCCGCAACCCCTAATTAGCGGCCCGAGAAATTAGACAACTTGAATAATGGAGTAGAAGACGTCACGACGGCAGCACGACGAAGCTGGAACCACGACGAAGGCTTGGGTATGCCTCTCTTTTTCTGCCCTAATCAATGCACGCTATTTCTGGACCTTTTCTGACGAACATGTGGGCGCCATCAACGAGCGACCGTCGGGAAACTTCTGCGAAAAAAAAATGCAAACTGGTATGCCTTATACGTCGCCGCGAGCACAGGTTTGAGTTTGATGTATTATACCTGTAATAGCTGAATGAGCTCTCTCAAACGCGGCCACTCCAACTTGTATAGGCAAGAGAGAGATAAAGAGATAAAGAGAGATTGTCTTGCTACACCAGCCGCTACCGTGCCTCTCTGGGAGACCGGAGCTTTGTCAAGCCGAAGGATTTTCGGCTTTTTTTCCGGCTCTCCCTTTTTCACCTTGTATCGAGTGGTGAAAATAAAAATCATGATGATGATCATGATGATGATGAAAGGAAATAGACAAAAGGCACTGAGGTCTACCGTGCAACCGTCCAATCTTACGCTCTACACTAGGCGTCAGGATAAGGAAGAACGAGAGTACTGCCGAGCTATGCGTCATCCGCGTCATCATATGCGTCATCTGTGCACGTGACAAATTCATGATCGAGTAATGGCATTTTTTTATTGCGATAGCAATTATATGGACAATCCAGGCGGATTTTTGCCGTTCCAAATAAAGTCGAAGGGCGCTAGCGCCGTCGCCTCGCGCTGTATGCTGTATGCGCGGGCCAAAGCGCGCTGGGCGAGCCAGCGGTCGCGGCTCAATCTGGCGCACGAGCGCTTAAAGCTGAGACGAAGCGTGGAATTTTCAGTCGCGTGAAGGACCTGTGGGTGAACGGGGGGAGGGGGCGGCGTTGTTCGCCGACAGCAATTGCGTATTTCGCGACTGCGCGCAAGGGTGACCGGCAATTGCGGCTCAATCTCTCACGCGAGGTAGGAAAGAGGGGAGGCAGCGCGAGTAGGAGGCGGGGGACGGTGGCGTTCTACTCCGGCAGACTGCGTAGTTTGCAGGGTCGGGCATGCCCTGTATTGAAAGCGATCTGCACGTGGCTGATAGCTTTGTGCGTGCTGTCTTCTCTCAGATACAAGATTTCTCACGTCGCAACATCGACCGGTTCGGAGCTTCTTGCGCTCGGAGGTCGCGTTCATTACATTAACCAAACAGCTAATCGATTGGCGATATTCTGCTACTCGAAAGCGGCCCTAAAATGTCTTTTGTCAGCTCTTCGTCGCGGGTCGTGTGAACAGCTCGTTTCGGAGATACGAGAAACACTCCTTCGTATGATCGCACGACACGACGTCGTGTTTCAGTGGCGGCCGGGACATTGCGGTATCTTCGCCAATGACCTCGCCGACGAAGCTGCTAGGATAGCACAGGAGGAAACTTTGTTTCTGTACTTTTATCGAGGACCGCAGCAGCGCAACACTTAAGCACGATAGTGCACCATATGACATTGGAGAAGTGGCACACACCTGAATTCACCCAGCATCGATTGCATTTCCTCGACCCATCTATACAACTGCAGCGGTTACCTGGGCTTGCGCGAATTTAGGAAACAATGCCGTTCAGCTTACGCTCGGGCGTCGCATTCACCAATGCATATACGTGTTTGATTGGAATGCTTTATAGCGCCCAGTGCGATGCCTGCGGTGTCGAGGAGACTATCGAACATCTACTGTGCTGCTGCCCATCTTTGGATAATGAAAGACATGACCTCTGCACAGCTCTAAATCAGTTAGATACAAAACCGTTCACCTAGAACAAGATCTCGGCACCATGGCCTCGCATATCGCAGCTACAAGAGGCCAGAAAAGCGCTGTTGCGGTATTTGAAATCTACCTGATTGAGCAACCGTCTGTGATCCGGACTGAGTGAACGTCAGTGGATATAGAGCAGAAGAATGTTACCACGTCGACTATATGCACAGTGAACTTTCTGTTCCTTCAATCTTTCCTTTCCATGTCCCCTTTCCCCAAAGTAGGGTAGCCAACCGGGCTCAGTCCTGGCTAACCTCCCTGCCTTTCATTCATGGTTTTTCTTCTCTCTCTCTCCCTCTGCTATCGTAATCAATGCATTGCCTTTCTCTTGAAACTGCGACTTTTTTCTGTACAAGATACCATACAAAGATGCGTGGGTAGTATTGTTGCAATGGGATAAGCGATAGTATTATAACATGTTTTTGTTATAGCAATAGACTCCTTCCAACCAATTTTAATGACGTTTGATTAAGAAAATACAGTGAACGCTGGTCGTCTACCATTTCTATATTTGGAAACATTTTGAGTGACAGCTTGCTTTGGATATTTCTGACAAGACCCCTAAATAATCGTATGGTCACATGACTAATCTTAAATGGACCCTTACTAAATTATTACTACAGATTGGCTATCAGAATATTCGTAAGAAATGACCTGGTAACCCTTCACACTCCTCACAAAACCTAAAAATGAAGTTTTGTGTTAAATATGGCTAATAAACTACTGCTTATACCCGCATGATTTTTAGACATTATGGACATTATTATTTTTAATTTAGGATCATAGTATTAATTTCGCGGAATTGTAAGCGGCAAATGGTTTTTTGATGAAGAACCAATAAATTTAATATGACCTTGCGTAACCTTCCTGAAACCACCCTATACACGTTATGCTTCGCATCAAGGGTGGGCGCACACATCACCTAGCTGACGTTAAAGAAAGAATTTACGGGACACGTTCATCCCCCAAAATTTGCTGCACGTCTCTTATCGTACTGAAACGGCGTGGCGCATGATAACCATAAAAGATTTTTGCAAGCTTTGAAGAAAGGCCACAAAACACGGAAAAGTATCGTACGGCTACAGGCGCGCCACTTATCGTGGGCTTTTCCGGGCTGCTTATCAAGCCTGGAAAAGCGTTATCTATCTAGCACGTATAGAGCGAGAGAAAGATGTACCGGGTGTTTTTCAAAAGCGCCTACAATTTCTGGATTGACAGTTTGACATGTTTAGTTTCACGTACGTAGAAGCGATACGTGCGTGAATATCTTGCGGGATCTATATGCGTATGCGCCGAACGCAGGGAGACCCTTCGCGTCTCACGTACGCACGTGAAATCTGTACCCCTGCGTCACGCGTCCCACGTGTATGCGACGGGCTTAGCGAGCTAACAGGCAGAGAACGCAGCACAAGCTATCACGGTCGCGCAGTTCACGAAGGGCGAGAAACACGTGATTGCTCCGATTACGGCTCGTCTTGAAAGAGCTTGGCGGGGGTAGCTTTCCCGCATGCCGGCTTGAAGGCGCCAGCAGACTCTTGCGTACGCGAACCGATGGATGCGACGCGCAGCGCACGTAGCACTCTCGCGTTTACGTGCGCAAAGCTTTCGCGTACGTGAAACTAAAACTGTCTAATATTGCTCTGATTACAGTATTTGTGAAGTTAAATAATACCTACTGTCATTCACTTAAGTATGCTACGCGATTTGAGTGTGAAAGCATTGTGACTTCTCTAGGTTGTCGCCATTAGCTACTTCCTAAGTATTACGACGTGTATGCGGGCTTCGTTCTTCGCTTTGCTTTCTCTGCGTTCGTTAATCACCGAACCGCAACCATTCAGTACTCATCGCCAAGTAGCTACGCGTTCATATTAGGATTGTTTCATTACATGCTTCATGACGTGGCACCTGACGCGACGTCATAGATTAGTATCTCGGAGCCAATCTCAATCCAAATCATCACGTGACCCTGATACCTGACATCTTTTATCGTGACGCGTCCTTAGCATCTCTACCTTATTCAACCCTGAGCCACTTTACCTCACTTTCATTCACTGTACTTCACCTTTATTCACTTTACCTTAAGTCACCTTGCACTAACATTAGCCGCCTTTCTCTAAAGTCCCAGCCAAACGGCTCCGACGTGACTAGTGCAGGGACGCGTTCGAGCGGGCACCCATGTGGCTGTAGGTTCATCTTTCAACGGCAGGAAAGGCTAAAGATTAAAACAGGGCACTGTTACCTAATCGAAACTCTGGTTTGTATTGCACATCACAAGCATGCTCTTCCTCGCTATCCGATGTCAAAATATTGTGGGTCCGTTGAAGGTGTGCTGTGTGGTGTGCAGGTTGATTTATACTGTTGTTGACGGTTCTTGAATTTAGCCCATAAGAATCAAAGTTGTGGTTACTTGTTGACACGTTCTTATTTCCATTTCAGGTTCTTCACCTCATGCGCAATTTGATACGTGACGCCGACAGCCTTGTCAAATCAAAATTGCCCAACTTGAAGAAAGTTCGTCTCGACGAGAACAACTTAATTGTCATTACCAAATTCGCACCATCAAACTTTCGAATGAGAGAGCTCATTTTGCACCACAACTCTGTCACAGTGATAGAGTCCAGAGCTTTTATGCCCCTTACAGACTTAGTCATTCTAAATCTAGCTCACAACAGCCTTTCATTTGTGAACGAATCGATTTTCTCATTCAGATCAAAGCTGGAATTTCTAAACATGTCTAGAAACAAGCTAACTACTCTAACGGGAGCGTTCAATCGTGTGCGTCAAATCAGGGGCTTACAAGTATCGTTCAACCTTATAGATAACATCACTGGTGTCTTGAATGGGCTTAGTTGGCTGCGAAAGCTCTCATTTAGAAACAACCTGCTCAGTTGCGTTCCGGATGGAACGTTCAGCGACAACGGCCTCTTGCTGACCATTGATTTGGCTTCAAACAACATCCGGTGGCTGGGAAGGGATGCGTTCAAGGGGCTCTTAACACTGCGCAACCTCCGCCTGCAGAGTAACCAAATACTTTCTCTGAACGGGTCAGTGAGAGGTTTGCCTAAACTGGAATACCTGGGCCTGTCTCTCAACGAGCTACAGGTGGTGGAAAGTGGGGAGTTTGAAAATGACGCCGCTTTGACCACCATCTCTTTCGCAAAGAACAACATCAGCAATGTCGAAGGCGCATTCACCGGTGCCACGGTCTTGCGGTCCTTGAGCCTCGCCGACAACCGAGTGGAACGACTGCTAAGAAGAGACTTCTCGCCCGAAATGTCAAGCGAGATGATCGTCACACTCGACAGTAACGTACTGCTTTGCGATTGCTTTTCTCCAATTCATGCTTGTTGCTTATACTCGTTGTGTAAAAACACTGCTTCTTGAGCTGTGTTTTGAATAATTGTATCGCCTTCTTTTTTTTTTCATAACTGTATATCCACGGAGTTGTTGGTGCTTCTTAGACAGCGCCGGCTACTCCTTTTCTGTTGATTCATTACGTGGTAGAATAAAGTAATCAACAAAGTATGAAGAAAAAAAATCTTCAGAGACAGCAGCTGTGAATTACACATACACTCAACAAAAAAATATTGTTTCGAGGAGCGCTGCATAAGAGCTGGCACTGTCGCTCTCTCTCTCTCTCTCTCTCTCTCTCTCTCTCTCTCTCTCTCTATATATATATATATATATATATATATATATATATATATATATATATATATATATATATATATATATACGGCGGGAAAGTAGGAAAGCAGTGCTTGTTTTTAAGGTGGCTTCTTTTTCCATCATGAATTATTCTTTAGGCTCAACTGACCCTTCCAAAACCAGTAAGGTCGTGTGCGGTGAGATAATGGGTCAAAAAAGTTAGGTGCACGTTCAGTCCTTTCAATGTTAATTTATCTTAAGGTCACAAAAAATAATTTAAATAAATAATGTCTAAATCCCGGTACGACTGCTGCATCTCAATAATTGTTGTAGTTGAGCATTTTAGAACATGCGCAGCGTCTGACATAAAGTAGAAAAAAAATATATACGCATTCAGAGAAGGGGCGGTCAAGTGCTCTAACTTTTGAATGTGTCATTGCTGACAGCAGTGGAAAACGATTTTCTCATTACACTACGTTTCTAATTCATTTTTGTTAAATAGTAGTGGGGAACCGAGGCCTTTAGAATCCGAGCAAGGTTCGCAAGTGGCATGAGCAAGGGCACAACGCCTTTCTTGCTTGCATAGACCAAGTGGAACAGGACGGGGACGCGATCAAAGGGAGGCAGAAACCAGTACAGTGGACAGAGGAGAGAGGAATAGACCCTTTGTATAAACGCTGTGGGTTCCAGCCACCATCGCGAAGGGTAGATATCGCCAGAGAGCGTATAGGGCACGCGAAGGAGGTATGTGGGTGGCGCAGGCTCTATACAGGGCGCGTTGAACGTTCGCGCGTGTTTTGCACTGTTAGTAAGAGTGAAGGGCCGCTTAAAGGACTTCATACAGCGCACACATGGTTGTAGTTAATCGTTTTTCACACTCGTGAGCTACAGCGCCGCCACCACCTGTAGGCCACTCGCCTAAGGCTGTGTCGGCGGCCACGGTGACATTTTATTATTGACTCAAGGTTGATACGCCGCGTGGTCGCGACGTGCTCACTTGATCACATGGTCGAATGCGCTACGCCGTTTGTGAAGCCTCTTCGGCAGTGCTAGAACCGTCATCGCTCAGGGTTGCTGCATCAGCACGCAAGATATCGCACCGTGATGCGCTTCCCGATTTGCTTTCCTACTCTTCGCGTAGTTTGGTCCGATGAAATCTGGAATGACGCAAGACTCGGCGTGTCTATGAATCAAGACATATTCTACCTTTCCCGTTGTGCGGAGCCAAGCTTGCGTCGGCGGAGCAATATTGCGCAGCGAATACTTTACCTTCGTGGCAGAACACTGTATCAAACTCAGTGAGGACAGTAGCTGAACCGACGATATTTAAATTCAATATTGAAAAGATCCAATAGCGATATACAGTAAACTCTCAGTTGTACGAACGTCGGTTTATCGAATATTTCAGGATAACGAACTTTTTAAATATACCCGGCAATTTTCTTATAGATTCTATGCAAAAATGTTTCACTTAAACGAATTTCGGGACTGTGAATGTTTCAGTTTAACGAAGTCAGAGGACCAAGGCTTGCACTGCACTGCAGGCGCAACCGATGCCCGCACTCATCAAACCGCCGCTCCAGCGGCAATGCAACGTCGCTGGAGCTAAAGCGCCCCTCGGGCAAAGCGGCTGCGCGGAAAACGAACGGCAACGAGAAATAGCCTCCAAGATTGCTCGCACAAAATGAGCAAGCATGCGATCTCGGAGGCCATGAACAAAGTAACATCGCTGGCGCTTACAACGCCGCCAGAGCCACACACCGTACTTGAGAACCGTACCAGAGAACCATACCAACCGATGCCCGCCCATTGATTATGCTACACTATGTGGATTATGTGGATTATGCAACCTGTAGTGCATCCAGAGAAGCGGGAAGTTTTGCACGAAACAACAGAAAATGCCACGCACGCTACGCTGCCACTAAAGTTACATCAGTATTATGTTCCTTAACGAGTTAGTCAAATAACGGAGCGCAATTTGAACATGCAGATTGAGAGAGACATATGATTGCTTGCGACATTGCTACCTGCTTTTACATGACGACTTTTGGCTGACGTAATTGTGATGTAACCGTACGGCCCCTCGCGCGCTTTGCAAAAAAAAAAAAAGAAAAGAAAGGAAACAGACAGCTTCACACTTTTTGCCCCCTTGATGCGATCTTTCCTCTCTGCTTTCTCCTGCAGACAATCCCTTGATATGCGACTGCAGACTGGCGTGGCTCTTGCCCGAGAGCAGCGAAGTTCGAGTGGTCGAGTATCCTATCTGCGACGGACCATGGTGGCTTAGAGGAGAGCCACTCCTGAAGCTAACACAACAAGATTTGCTCAGGCGGGAAGAAGGCTGCGACTCGGGCTGTCGCTGCGAGTGCCACAAGGATTCGCTCGGACAAGGATCGATTGGTGTCAACTGCTCGTCGCTGACAATGGGCCGCATTCCCAAGGCGTTTCCCCGAGGCACGACTGAATTGGATTTGAGCGGAAACCAGCTCAAACACCTCGAAGACTTCGGCAAAAAGGCAGCGCTACATTTGCGAGTCCTGTCGATGAAAAACAATCTGCTTGAGAGCATCAACGTGACAGACATTCCCGAAGGCGTGATCTCTCTCGACTTGAGTGGCAACATCCTGCGCCACCTACCGTACGACCTCGTAACACGGAGCAGGCTCACTTCCTTATGGCTGTCTGGAAATCATTTTACTTGTGACTGTGCTGACTACAAGTTGAAGAGGTGGATTCAAGCTCACCAAAACGTGGTAAGCTCCCCAATAAGAACATTGGGGTACTGGTTCGTATGTGCGTATTCAATATATTGTGGGGGGAAGGGTCACTTCTGGCTCGATGTCCTGCATTTGCTACTTCGCGGTAACAGGCCCTTGTTTCATTGCATACGCGAAGCATAACGAGAAAGCAGGCCACTGTTGAAAGGTTTCTGAGAGGGTACTTGTCAATGTTTGGCATATCGCCAAATGCGGTACCAATACGGAACTACAGTGGCTGAAATTGAAAGAACATTGAAAGAGCAATGCACTTGGCTTGTCTAATTGTGCCTGCTTCATACCGACGCTCCTTTAAATCAGTTTCTCCGGATGAAGTTTCTTCAGGCGGAGTTCATTCTGTCATACCAAGATTATTTGAATATGCAATGCGGGAACTTTTCAACTGAAAATTGATGCCACTTTTCGGCCACAAGACGCAGCGAGCATCAATATGTAATATTTTGAGTCCAACCAATAAATTTCCTTTCAGCCTCAAACACAAGGCAGGAACGTCGACGCGTCTAATCGCATCGGGATTTAACCCGGACGCCAAGAAGGAAGTTTTTCTTGCTGCTACTGCCGGTAGCCGACAGATCAACGCTGCTGTCTCCTTTGCTTTTTTGTTGGTTGTCCGCTGGGCGCAATTTTTGTACACAACGAGACTATCCGGCTTTTCCTAATGACCCGGCCCCGCATTCACAAAAAGTTCTTACCATAGAAGTGATCGTAAGGGAGAATTCCATTCGATCGCGATGCTGGACATAGGATTAGTGATGATGTCTGTAAGTGGGAAATAACAATTGCGGAATACTGTTTATAGAATTCGGCCCTAGTATATTGTATACTATTCGCCGCAAGTCAGAGCTGTAGATGGAAGCACCGTCGCCACTTCAACGTGCACATGCGGCCACCATTGAAGTGTACACTGCAGTCACGTGCCTCACTGCTGACAATTTATGTCGTCTGTGTGCAAATAAAACACGCTCACTGCATGCACATAGGAGCGAAGTCCCACATTTTTGCCTCAAACGCGCCGAGTATTTTTAAAAATGTATTATGGGGGTTTACGTGCCAAAACTCCGTTCAAATTATGAGGCACACCATAGCGGGGGACTCGGGAAATTTGGACCACCTGAGGTTGTTTATCGAGCACCTAAAACAAAGCATACGGGTGTTTTCGCATCGCGCCACCACCGAAAAGCGGCCTCCGAGGACGGGATTCCAGCACAGTATCTCTATTTTGCAGCTACTGATCTTCCGTAGCGCAAAGACCACAGCGCAAGCCCAAATATTTATTTACATCGTCGAGAAAACTGAAACCATCGTTTACCACTTCAGTTCAATGAGACAAAGAGTCTTTAGAGAATACGCATTGCGAACGAGTACATGTAAACACGCAGTGGCCAGCAGACAATCCGATGCGCCATACACAGTATGGTTCAGTATTTGTCCACCAGGCGGCGACTCCGCTCGATGTTGTGCCAGGACTTACTTTTGGAAATGTGGTTGTTTGCTTTAAATCAGGGGTACAATCAGGACTCGACGGGAACCAAAGGTCAGTGGGTCGCCTAGCATTGGGCGTTCACAGGAAGAGTACAAATTAAGCTGTGCAGGATGATATGGGCTGGACTAGTTTTGAAGTGAGGGAAGCTGCCAGCAAGTACGCAGCCTGTAGGGTGGGCAACACAGCAGCAAAGAAGGTCAAGCGGAAAGTCAGAGAGGCTGAAATAATCTCTTGGGTGGCAGCAATGGAAAAGAAACCTGCCATGAGTAACTACTTAAGAGGAAAAAACGAAATGAGGAAAGAAACAATTTATGATAACTCAAAGGGAAGCTCATTA
This sequence comes from Dermacentor variabilis, assembly GCF_050947875.1. NCBI lineage: Eukaryota > Metazoa > Arthropoda > Arachnida > Ixodida > Ixodidae > Dermacentor > Dermacentor variabilis. Next base: position 68,142,169 of record NC_134574.1, read on the forward strand.
TTTTTCGAAGCCAGATCGGTATGCCTTAGAACACGCACCTATAAAGCGAGATGCAAGACGGACGAAGAAACATGTGCTTGCTGCGGTAAAGCTAGGGAGACTATGGAGAATGTTTTATCAGAATGTGAAGACGTCTACCCAGCGGTCGATTTAGGCGCCACTGGCCTCCTTGAAGCACTTGGGTTCAGCGGGAGCAGTGGAAAAGTAAATACTTCCGCAATATGCATTAGTAAGAGGCGATTAGAAGATTGGTGGAAGAAAAGTAGGGAAACTACAAAAAACGGAGACGTCCAAAAGCACAGTTCGAAAAGGGGATCAGGAAATTTGGGTGGGGCAGTTCATAGGGTTTTTTTTTCATTGTTTAACCTAGGTAGGACATTAGGCAGTATAATTGCAAGAGCTTGGTGGCGCCACCCACCACCCCTTTCCAAAGGGGACGCTCATAACATCCATCCATCCGTCCGTGACAAATGGCCACCGCCGCACTTGCCAAGAGCGCACCGACGGCGCAGAGCTGTGCGCTCAGACGTGCGTTGGCGCCATCCAGCGCCCGCCGCTGCTGTTGCTTTCAGAATGTTCAGACCTGTTGCTCTCAGGATGCGCAGCCATAGGAAGTGGCCACCCCTTTTCACGCTTGTCGCTGTGAAATGGCCTTTGAAGCTCCCTTTTTGACAACAGTGTTAACTTGTCCAACAGCATAACTTGTCCCCCACAAGTTATGCTGCAGACGTTCAGGAGATGCAAGGCGTAGACGTGCCTTATCGTCTCGCCAAGCTTTTCACTCGCCATGGTTTCTAACTAAATTCACTAAAGAGAACTCCAGCGCTCGAGCCAACGGGTGCTCCTGGTATGCCGGTTCGATCAGCCGGTACGAGAATGATGGGTAATGCATAGATTTGCGTGGACTTCGTCTTTCTGACTTCAAATGCTAATAGGTCTTTGCAATTTCACCATATTCAAGAAAACTTTGGGTTGTAAATACGCCAATTCACAGTTAATACGCTTGCGCGTTAATATTTTTTCCGCTCAAGCGTTCCGAATAATGTGATTAGTTCTAAATTAGAAAGAGAAAGCGTAATAAATACCACAACCTGATCGTCTCAGGCCACAATCACGACTACACAAGTCCTTCTGGCGCCGATCTTTTCCGTCATATGTGAACTTTCCCGGCTCCGGGGTTCCCGCTAGTAACTATAGCAGCGAATATAATTCGTGGCTATGTCACAGCAGTTTTCTTTCCGGCTTTCTAGCTAAATACCTAGAAAAATTTGTTGTTTTTACTTGCGATCGGTAAGATTTGTAGGAAGGGGACCACGCATAAATTATCGGCTAATTGTAAGAGATGCCTTCGACGTCATGAACTGCTAAGCAGATCCAAAACTACTTTCAAAAAAGAATATAAGAACCTGTGGCTCTCAAATCAAAGCGGCCGATCGTCCTTTGCTAACAGTGATGTTGCGCACCGGCTACTTGAGCCGTCATTACTTCGCATGTATTTCAGCTTGCCGGCGAGCATTCCTCAATATTTGGAAATGTTACCAGTCTCCGGCATTTCACCGAAGTTGATGACGCCGACGTCGCAACGCAGCCTTAGCAACCATGACAGGTGGTGGTTTTGACCTTTCGGGACTGCGACAACTCATGGCAGCAATAATCATGGTGATCGTCATTAGGCCTCCGAACTTATTTGTGCCGTTCTTTAAGAAATTATCACAGTATTCCCCGCCAACGCTCCGCAGTTCGTTTATTTTCTCTTCTCCGTCTAGTGAGTATTGGCTTTAAGGGGTACACTGACTTCAATAACACGCAGTGCTTACTGGGACGTAATAAAATATGCGTCATGCGTGTCGTTGAGTTATCGACACGAATATTCAAGGTGTTACGATAGTATTTGGATTTATATTTCTTTTTCAAAAATAAGGCGTAAGAACGCAATAGCATAAAATTGGGCCCCTTTATAGCCACGATGCCGTTTATCATCGAGCATCAGTAGCACTCGTACTACATCGAAGTATTGAAACACATTCCCACATAACTGACGTTCGTTTCCTTGAAAAGAATCTTGAAAGGAATTCTTTTTTTAAAGAGAATAACAAAACGCATAAGTGCGCGTACTAGATCAACAGCGGCATTATAATAAAGCGGGTCATAATATTTCAGTTTTGGACGCTGTTGTAATAGAGGACTTGCATAAGGCCGACAACTCTGTGCTGCCGTCAGGCGACGCTGGTGTTTGGCCGGCATTGTGAAAGATGGACACGGGAGGCTCTAGTAGACAGTACGTTATCGGCACCGGCGCATGCATGCATGTATTGCGCTTTTTCACTGAAATCCGACTTGCCCAGATTCAGCAGGCTATCGCTATGCAAACACTGTTTCTATGTGTACAGTTGCGGCCAGGTACGCACGTAATTGCGGAAAATTCAATACGTCATTCAGTACGCCGATTTCAGCTATGACCTCGACCGCTTCGTGGCCGTGCCGATAGTTCGTCCGTACTTCGCACTAGTTGCAATAGTTATGTGCAGCGTAAAGAAATATGCACAGCGCACACATGGCTCGGTATCAGTTTTTTTACCCTCGTAAGCTGCTTTTCACTCGTCTAAAGCCATGCGGGCGGTCACGTTTGTTGAGCCAAGGATGATGACCGGACGTTGTGGCCGAATTGTACATGCGAGGACACTTCGGCCGTGCTAGAGTGCCACGTCAGTACGTAAGATATCGCAGGATACCGCGCTTCGTTGTTTGCTCCCATCGTTTTCGTTTAATCTTCTCTGATTGAATCGAAAATGGTTCAAGACTGCACAAAAGTTGTAGCACCTGCAGTCGAGGCCTCTTATCGTCGCCTCTTTCGCTTTGTACGAGCCAACGAAGAAAACGCGGTGACATGCTAAGTAATTCTACTCATCCCGTTGTGGGCTATCAAGCTGGAATTCGCAAGCCCATGTTATGTGGCGTGTTATGTGGCCATGTGTATGTCAGGACGCCTCAGTGAGACCTGTAGCACAGCAGAGCCCGCACGTCTATCCTTATAGATGGCGCTTGGAAACTAATGTGCGCACAGGTCTAATATGATGGCGAAGGAACAGCACTCTATATTACCGTTTCTGCATCGTGGCATCGACTTTCCAAGCTGGTGATTATGAAAGCACAAGTGGTGTTCGAAACGTGGGATTTATGACGGTTTCACGGTTGCTGCAGTAGGTGGTGTCTAGAGCCCAGCTAGTGGGTAACAAAAGCGGGGCTAGAAGGCAGGAAATTTGTGAGTAAAATGTGCCGGAAGAAACTGCAGAGCCGGCCACTTGTCGCAGCCGCCATATTATGGACACTACTTACTGTTTTCGGCGTTTACAGCCCGAAAAAATTTAACCTTCGAGATTGGTGTTTCTTACACAGTGGGTTGGATTTAGACACAACCCATAAGTGTAAGGGTCAACCTGGACTACCTCAGCAATCAGTGGTTTTACTGTGCTACTATTCTATTGAGAAAAGTCGTAAATGACCTAAACCGAATATTAGGGATTTGAACCGGAAAAACTGGATGGTTAATTTTAGGATTATTAGGTTGAACATTAATGTTCAAGACTCTGGCAAGAGAACAACAGTTCGTCGTTGGTTTTGAGTCTTTCCTAGACTCACAAGGCTTACTTTTATCCAGGCAAAGTAGTCGCAGCAGATTTCATATATGAGAAGGAAATTTACGACTGAATGAACACACTCTCGCGCGCGCGCGCGCGCGCACACACACACACACACACACACACACACACACACACACACACACACACACACACACACACACACACACACACACACACACACACACACACACACACACACACACACACACACACACACACACACGCACACGCACACGCACACGCACACGCACACGCACACGCACACGCACACGCACACACACACACACACACACACACACACACACACACACACACACACACACACACACACACACACACACACACACACACACACGTGTGTGTTTGTGTCTGTCGACAGGCTGCCATTGGAATCTGAACCTGGCAACGTTTAACGTTAGAACGTTATCGATTGAGGCGAGTCTAGCAGTATTGTTGGAGGAATTAGAGGGTAGTAAATGGGATATAATAGGGCTCAGTGAGGTTAGGAGGACAAACGAAGCATTTACAGTACTAAAAAGCGGGCACGTACTCAGCTACCGGGGTTTAGCAGGGCGACGAGAACTAGGAGTCGGATTCCTGATTAATAAGGATATAGCTGGTAACATACAGGAATTCTATAGCATTAACGAAAGGGTGGCAAGTCTTGTTGTGAAACTTATTAAGAGGTGCAAATTGAAGGTAGTACAGATGTACGCCCCTGCATGTAGTCACGATGACCAGGAAGACGAAAGCTTTTATGAAGACGTGGAATCGTCGAAGGGTAAAGTCAAAACAATATACATTATACTTATGGGCGACATCAATGCCAACGTAGGCAACAGGCAGGCTGGAGACAAGTCAGTGGGGGAATATGGCATAGGTTCCAGGAATAGCAGGGGAGAGTTATTAGTAGAGTTTGCAGAACAGAATAATATGTGGATAATGAATACCGTTTTCCGCAAGCGGGTTAGCCGAAAGTGGACGTGGAGGAGCCCGAATGGCGAGGCTAGAAATGAAATCGACTTCATACTGTGCGCGAACCCTGGCATCCTACAAGATGTGGGCGTGCTCGGCAAGGTGCGCTGCAGTGACCATAGAATGGTAAGAAGTCGAATTATCCTAGACTTGAGGAGGGAACGGAAGAAACTGGTACATAAGAAACCAATCAATGAGTTAGCGGTAAGAGGGAAACTAGAGGAATTCCGGATCAAGCTACAAAACAGGTATTCGGCTTTAACTCAGGAAGAGGACCTTAGTGTTGAGGCACTCAACGACAATCTTATGGGCATCATTAGGGAGCGTGCAATATAAGTCGGCGGTAACTTCTCTAGACAGGAAACCAGTAAGCAATCGCAGGAGAAGAAAGATCTGCACAAGAAACGTCAATGTATAAAAACCTCTAACCCTACAGCTAGAATAGAACTGGCAGAACTTTCGAAGTTAATCAAGAAGCGTAAGACAGCTGACATAAGGAACTATAATATGGATAGAATTGAACATGCTCTCAGGAACGGAGGAAGGCTAAAAGCAGTCAAGAAGAAACTAGGAATAGGCAAGAATCAGATGTATGCGTTAAGAGACAAAGGCGGCAATATCGTTACTAATATAGATGAGATAGTTCAAGTGGCTGAGGAGTTCTATGGAGACTTATACAGTACCAGTAGCACCCACGACGATAATCTGAGAGAGAATAGTATAGATGAATTTGAAATCCCACAAGTAACGCCGGAAGAAGTAGAGAACGCCTTGGGAGTTATGCAAAGGGGGAATGCAACTGGGGAGGATCACGTAACAGCAGATTTGAAGAAGGATGGTGAGCAGATTGTTCTAGAAAAACTGGCCACCCTGTATGCGCAATGCCTCATGACCTCGAGCGTACCGGAATCTTGGAAGAACGCTACAATAATCCAAATCAATAAGAAACGGGACGCCAAAAACTTGAAAAATTATAGGCCGATCAACGTACTGTCCGTTGCCTGCAAAGTATTCACTAAGGTATTCGCAAATAGAATCAGGAGCACCTAAGACTTCTGTCAACCAAACGACCAGGCAGGATTCTGTAAAGGCTACTCAACAATAGACCATATTCACACTATCAATCAGGTGATAGAGAAATGTGCGGAATTTAACCAACCCTTTTATAAAGCTTGCATTGATTACGAGAAAGCGTTTGATTCAGTCGAAACCTCAGCAGTCATGGAGGCATTACAGAATCAGGGTGTAGATGAGTCATATGTAAATATACTGAAAGATATCTATAGCGGCTCCGCAGCCACCGTAGTCCTCCATAAAGAAAGCAACAAAATCCCAATGAAAGGAAGGCGTCAGACAGGGAGATACGATCTCTCCAATGCTATTCACAGCGTGCTTATAGGAGGTATTCAGAGACCTGGAGTGGGAATAATTGTGGATAAAAGTTAATGGAGAATACCTTAGCAACTTGCGATTCGCCGATGATATTGCCTTGCTTAGTAACTCAGGAGACCAATTGCAATGCATGCTCACTGACCTGGAGAGGCAAAGTAGAACGGTGGGTCTCAAAATTAATCTGCAGAAAACTAAAGTCATGTTTAACAGTCTCGGAATTGAACAGCAGTTTACGATAGGTAGCGAGGCACTGGAAGTGGTAAGGGAATACATCTACTTAGGGCAGGTAGTGACCCCGGATCCGGATCATGAGACTGAACTAACTAGAAGAATAAGAATGGGCTGGGGTGCGTTTGGCAGGCATTCCCAAATCATGAACAGCAGGTTGCTACTATCCCTCAAGAGATAAGTCTATAACAGCTGTGTCTTACCAGTACTCACGTATGGGGCAGAAACCTGGAGGCTTACGAAAAGGGTTCTGCTTAAATTGAGGACGACGCAACGAGCTATGGAAAGAAGAATTATGGGTGTAACGTTAAGGGATAAGAAAAGAGCAGATTGGGTGTGGGAACAAACGCGGGTTAATTACATCTTAGTTGAAATCAAGAAAAAGAAATGGGGTGCATGGGCAGGACATGTAATGAGGAGGGAGATAACCGATGATCATTAACGGTTACGGACTGGATTCCAAGGGAAGGGAAGCGTAGCGGGAGGCGGCAGAAAGTTAGGTGGGTGGATGACATTAAGAAGTTTGCAGGGACAACATGGCCATAATTAGTGCATGACCGGCGTAGTTGGAGAAGTATGGTAGAGGCCTTGGTCCTGCAGTGGGCGTAACCAGGCTGATGATATATATATATATATATATATATATATATATATATATATATATATATATATATATATATATAGGTCACTCAAAGAAAATTTATGTGACCTCGAAGAATTGTTCGCTTAAGTGATGGCCTAATTTATTTATTTATTTATTTATTTCAAAATACTGCTGGCAGCAATGCTGCCCTAGCAGGAGAGGGTTACATCAAGTGCAATGAGAAAGATTTCACAAAGGAATCTACATTTGCACAATCAACAACAGGCGCTCGCAGACAATTCCACTCTTCAATTGTGAGCGGAAAAAAAGACTTCTGAAACATTTTCGTCCTCGCAAAGTACGGGAGGATAACATTCGAGTGAATAATTCTAGAAGACCTGTGTTGTGAACGGGAAAGATAAGTTTCGCGCGGGAGACCGATATTGTTTTGATATATCAAATAAAGCATTTTTAGTCTCGCAATCTTTCGGCGTACACGGAGGGGTTCCAGATTCAGTCGCTGCAACATCTCAGTAACAGATGAAGAAGATCGATAGTCAGATGCAATAAATCGGGCAGTGAGGCGCTGAATTCGTTCTACTTGTGCGATATCTTTAACGTAGTATGGGTCCCATACTGCGGAAGCGTACTCAAGGACTGGTCGAACCAAAGTGCGGTATGCCTCAAGTTTAACACTTGACGGCGAGTCTTTTAGTTTCCTGCGCAAAAAGCAAAGTTTATTGAACGCTGCTGTACAAACGTTCGTCATATGTTTGTCCCATTTTAAGTTGCTTGTGATAGTTAGTCCTAGGTATTTGACAGACGTTACCGATTGAATAGCTTTATTAGCAATGTGGTACGTACGAGGCAGTGGCTTTTTCTTTGTGGTTATTGTCATGGCAACTGTTTTATCAAAATTTATTTGCATACCGTTTCGTTCGCACCAGTCTGCGAGTGTACAGAGGCTATTGTTCAGTAGTGTTTGGCAAGAGGATCTATTGACAACACTATACATCACGCAGTCATCAGCGAACAATCTTATTGTAACAGAATTATCGATGTTAGAAGCAATGCCGTTTATATGAATTAAAAACAACAGAGGACCAAGCACTGAACCTTGTGGAACCCCAGACAATACCGGCAGATCAGCAGACCTAGCACCCGCACACTCCACAAACTGTGAGCGATTACTCAGATAAGCCTGCAACCATAATATCAATCTCTCAGGAAGCCCGGCATCCCTTAATCTGTCAATGAGTAAAGTGTGTGGCACACGATCGAAAGCTTTTGACATGTCAAGAAAAACCGCATCTATCTGCCTACAATTATCTAGAGCTGAAGCAAAATCATGTATAACCGAAATTAATTGTGTTGTTGTTGAGACAGTTCTCCGGAAACCATGCTGATACTCAGCGAAGAATATTTTTGATTCAAGGTACTGAGATATATGGTGAGCTATTACATGCTCCAGCAATTTACAGCATGTGCTTATTAGAGAAATTGGTCTGTAGTTACGAGCTTCTTGCCTGTTTCCCGATTTAAATATGGGAGCTACTCTTGCCGTGTGCCAATCTGCGGGTAAGGAGCATTGGTTCAGTGATGCGTTAAACAGAACATAAAGGTAATGGGACACAATCCTGAGTATCGTACAGGGAAGGCATTCGGTATGCTGTCAGCGCCACTTGACTTTTTCATTTTTATATTTAAAAGAAGAGAAAGTATTCCTTCGCGACCAAGAACTAGGTCAGGCATTGAGTTTGGAACGGGCGGTGGTTCAGAGTATTGCGTTCGTAAATATTGAACATTTGGTCTCGTAAACGCTTGGTGAAAAGTGGTGTTAAATTCATTTACAACAAGAGTAAGGTTTTTACACATGTTACCATTAATCTTTAGATAATTCACGCACGGTTGGGAACCTGACAAGTAGCGCCAGAATTTCTCAGGAGATTCCTTCAAGAAAGCTGTAAGAGTTTGGCCATAAAATTTACTACGCGCAAGCTTCAATTTAGTAACCAGCTGTTCTTGAAGGGCGGTTATGGCTGACGTAGTTTTACCCTTCCTTTTTCGTTTATAACGCCGCTTTAGATGGTTTATGTCCCGACTAATCCATGGGTTCCGACGCTTTGTAATCTTTCTACGCAAGGGAACAAACCTGTCAATGCATGATGACACTAATTTCTTGAACTCGTTCCAAAGATGAGAAACATCGCCACCATGCTCAAAATCAAAAAGTGAGAAATTCATTGCATCTAGAACAGATTCATCATCTGCAGCAGAAAAGTCATGAAAAGTTGCTACCGAGGGAGGTGCTTTTGTGCTATTGATTTTTAGAGTAACGTGAACAATCTTGTGGTCCGAGATGCCATCAGAAGTAATAACTGAGTGGTCTTAAGGAAAATTTTTCAGAAAAACAAGGTCGACAATCGATTGCACAGTTGCAGTGGTGCGAGTCGGAATAGTGACTACACAATGCTCGCAAACCTATATCAAGCTTCGGTAGAAACACTTCTTAAATTTTTCAACAGGATATGGGAATCTGGAGTAATGCCTACAGACTAGAAAAATGCAGTAGTAGTGCCTTTTTTGAAATCAGGTAAACCCGCAACATGCCCAAGCAGCTACAGACCCATTGAATTAACACGTTGTCTAGCCAAATCCTACGAGAGTATCACAAACATAAGGCTCACATTCATCCTTGAATCACGGAGCCTAATAGACATGCACCAGTGCGAATACAGAAAGGGCTGCTCGACAACTAACCACCTCGTACGACTAGAACACGATATACGTGAAACACGTGAACATGAAATACACAAACAACACTGCCTCGCAGTTTTCTTCGACGTAGAAGAAGCGTATGATACCACGTGGTGGTATGGAATTTGAAGAGGCTGACTGGGGAGTGCGTGGCAGAATGCTAAACAGTCTATATGATTTCATGGCAAAGCGAACTTTCCAGGTGCGTCTCGGCACAATACTTTCACGCGCATTTCCTAAGGAATATGGCGTTCCATAGCGTTGCATTCTGAGCACGACACTTTTGATAGTCAAAATGAACTCTGTTAATAGGATCATCCCACCATCTGTTATGCACTCAGTATATGTCGACGATTTGCAAGTGGCTCGCCGCCCCTCAAATATACATACTTGTGAAAGACAACGCAAGTAACGATAAATAATCTCACACAATGGGCCGACAAAAATGGATTCCGTTTTTCAACAAACAAAACTCTTACAATTCTCTTCTCCCAGAAGAGAGGGTTACACTGCAATCCAGTTCTCACATTGGATGGTACAACGTTGCCGGTCAAAGACCACCACAAATTTTTAGGCGTAACAATTGACACAAAGCTGAACTCCCTGGCGCACATTAACACAACTAAAGTTAAAGCGAATAAAGCATTAAATATCCTCAAGGTGTTATCGCACAAGCACTGGGTATCCGACCGAACTTGTCTACTACGTATATACCGGTCCCTTGTACGTACTATCTTCGACAACAGTAGCGTAGCTTATGGTGCTGCTAGGCAGTCATACATCAAGCGACTTGATCCAGTTCATAGTCTCGGCCTACAACTGGCGAGCGGTGCCTACAGAACATCACCTGTAAAAAGTTTATATGTTGACTGCAATGAGCCTTCCTTACAGCACCGTAGAGCTCTACTTACACTTTCCTACGTACAGAAAATTCGGTCATCACCACAACATATATACTACGTACAGCAACCTAACACAGTGCAAATCACGGGTACACTACACAAACAAACTGAACATGATTCGGCCACTTATCGCACGACATGAAGAATACTGTCAGACTTACGATGTTCCTCATGTGGCCCTGCAGGTTGCTGAAAGGCCACCAACATTGCCCCTATGGTGCAACTTTTGACAGATTTTTCACTGGACACTAACACATATTAAAAAAAAAAGATATTCTACAAGAACAAATAATACAAGAGTTCCGAGATATTCAAGAAAACTATAAAATCTACACGGACTTTTACACTGACCGCTCTAAAACGCCAGAATACGTAGGTATCCGGATCATAACGAAAAACTGGGAACATAGCTTTCGGATAAATATTTTTTCTTCAGTCTTTACCGCCAAAGTCTATGCGATATGGACGCAGTAAAGAAATGCTACCGACGAACAGATGAATTCTATCATATATACCTATTCGTAGAGCGCACTAAGAGCTCTAATCCGTAACGCCGCGTCTGAACCCCTGCTTGGCGATATCATAAACATGATGGCTTTTAATAAATACGGAAGAACCATACGATTATGCTGGGTCCCAAGCCATGGTGGTATAGCAGGGAGTGACGCAGCAGATAGATGCGCGTTCATGGCAGCGCACGAAGGCATAACGCAAACAACACTTCCATACAGAGACAGCATCCGAGTGATTCGTAAGGGTCTGGCACCAAAGTGGCAGCTAGAATGGGACTCTTGCATAAAGAATGTGTTACACACAATACAACCCCTGCTTAGCGAGTGGAAGTCGTGCAGTCACCAACAACGCTTTTATGAGGTTATCTTATATTTACTACGAATGGGGCATACACACCTTACACACAATTTTCTACCTCGAAACGATAACCCGCCAACTTGCGAGAGGTGTCATGAACCACTGACAGTAATGCACATTATTGCGACATGTCCACATATTGAAACACAGAGACGGAAGCTTTTACAGAATTTCCACAGCTTACACATAACTTTACACCCCGCCTCAATCCTCGGAGATGAACCGCTAGTGCCGTTCACTGGATTGTTGAGCTTATTAGAAGAAACTGGTTTTTTCCACAGACTATAAAGTAACGCAGCGTTCGGTGCTTTAACATTTGATTTCTTAATATGTTGTGGCTGGCGCAGGATGACATTAGTCGCTTTTGCGCCATTACACCCGACTGAACTAACTTCTCAAGCATGTGTAAGGCCATTGCTTTCAGTCATTTCCGGCGGCCGAATAGAGGATTACAGGGTAATAGATTATCAGGCGGATAAATAAATAAATAAATAAATAAATAAATAAATAAATAAATAAATAAATAAATAACACACAGCGATATCTCAAAAGCGCGAAAGGACACGAGAGGAAGCAGAAACAGTGTCGATTTCTTTATTGAGCAGCCTAAACAGCATATGACGAAGAAAAGATTAGCACGCAAAATGTATAGCACAGACTAGACAGTTTTACGACTAGCGCAACCAGGCGTCTTTGCGTACCCAAAAGTCCTTAACCCTGCTCGCGCTGTTATGGACTCCATTTTCCTTCCCTTGAATAACTTTTTTTTTCTAAGCCAGGTGGCTTTCTTTGACTTGTAAGAGGGCGCCTTTTTCTTTCGTATTGGAGACACCAGTTCGTTGACTGATGCGATTGTTTCCCGATCAGCGAAAAAGTGTTCCTTCCGGCACGTGATCTGGTAATGAACTCGTCGGCAATCTTATTGAAATTGACTTTGCGGGAGAGTTCTTTGAGAGCGCGCAAAATTGCCAGATGGCTCAAACTGGTTGGTCTAGTCGTCGACCGCAAGTACGTTTTCAGCCACCGAAGACAACAAGAAAAATATCTCTCGGATGTGTGCTTGTGTGCCCCGTCACCACTGCCTACTGGAAAGAGAAGCAATCCTAGGAAGTAGTAAGGTGGCGTTATCACGTGACAACCCCGGCAAATTTCGCCGCCTCCCTTTCGAATAAATGTACAAACATGTTGCAAGCAGCTTTCAAACAGCAAACTTGATCAAAAGCATCTTGCAAAACTGTACCACATAAATGTCTAATACAAACCAACGCTAGAAATTGAGATACCTGCGCTAATTATCCTTAATTATGCAGAAGGGAGGGCCGCTTTAAATGTCCTCTTTATTTTAACCGGTTCGTTTTGAAGACAGGCTAAACTTCTGTAACAAAGCCCCAACATTCTAACTTCATCTTTAACTCACATATAATCTTTCTTTTTATTCCTGCGGATTTTTTCCCCACATTTCTTCCACAGATACGGGATGCAAAAGATATCATATGTGCTGAAAGCCCCAGCCCAGGCGTGTCTGGAAAGGCGCTTCTTACGTTAGGAGAGAAGGACCTTTGCCCAACCGTGGTGCCAAGAGGGACAACGTACCTCCTCCTGTCCATGGGTGAGTAATTGGTGCGCACTGTTCTACTAATAATTAAGTGCAGTTCTGGCTCACTAAAAGTGAGCCTAGTGCGTGTCTGATTGCACGCGTCACGTGGTCGCGGAGACGCGTTTGTGCCACTGCTCGCGCGTTCGTCGTCGTGTTCTTCCACAGGCTCTATCTTGAGAGTGATCTTACGCGAAGGAGGGACGGACGCTCGGACAGCGTTTTCATTGGGTAAACATAGAAATGTTTACGCGTTTAAAAATCCGAGCACACCAAAACGCTTCCTATAAGTTGTGTGTGCGAAATCATTAAAGTCCGACTTAAGACCACTGGGCGGTCCTTCGCGTAATGAACTCCTTTCGTGCAAGCGAGCGCGTTGAGACGCTTGGCGCGTTTTTATCTTGCGTAACTTAGGTGCAATGAATGCGTGCTCTCGCGCAACCGGGTTGCGGAGCGCGAAATTAGCTGAGCGCCTACTATTATGCTTCTTTGAGAGGCAGTGCTGTAGTGAGATAGTTCTGGGTCAGCTGAAGGTTTGCTCCTGGCGACAACTTTCTGTGGTAGCAAGACTAAGGGTACGGAGCCGAAGACCACTTGTTAACTGCGCCCCCACATGTGGTCCCCTAATGAAAACATCTATGGACTATTGAGACTAAATTAAAATATACCATTGACTGTTCTTTTATCGAGATTAATAAATAAACAGTCAATAAATATGCTGCGGAGTAGTAGCAGCAGTAGTAGAAAACTTAATTTGTTATTTTGTCATGAAGTCCCAGAGGACAGCCGGCGTCCGATCGTAAACAAACTTGACCCCACTCCGCAATGCCGGCACGCCGAGGAACAAACGCATACAAGCATACAACGCATGCGCAAACGCATACAACGTGCGCTAAGAAGCCCCCTCCTTAGTGCCTAGGTAGAGTCATATATTCGAAAAGTAAAACTCCCCAGATTTTCTCTCTCGTCCCCACTCTTACTCGCGCCTGCGCACAAAGTCGGGCGATCGCTCAAATGAACCACTCGTCCTATTTACCATAGAGTTTCCTACAAAAATCTATGTTCTTTACCTGCCTTCCCTCTCCTCCAGTGGCAGCTGCAGGAGAGGATAGCCGCCGCCTGCCGTGCTGATGTTCTCTTCGCCGCAGACAACACGTATTACGAATGCGCGTATCAATAAACCCACCTGTACTACGGTACAGACGTAATGGTTAACTGCTGTCTTCAGTACGGAATCGCTCGATTAAACTAACAAACGCTACCTGAATATATCATTGCATCCAAAATACGCCTGTAATACGTGAAGTGCCGTGACAAATTTCAATAGAACTTTTTTTCGACTGCTGGATTTTGCTAAACCTGCATATTTTACGCCACAGTTTCCTAAACAAACATGACACCAGTTTAAGCTATTGCATTTTGCTGGTGTCGTAGAAAAAAGAAACATTGCAAAGGTAATTGTGTACTGCTTGTTGGTGAACAGTACAAGAAACTTTCCATATACACATGTGCAAAAGGTGCGGAAGGTTCGCGACTAGTCAACTCGTCATCGGCACCAGTATGCGCTCGTTGTGATGATTGTTGTCTCGTCATTTGCAACTAACGGGTTAAGCGAATAATTTCTTTGATAACGGTAATTAAGCCTTCTACAGGCGTAGCACTGTTCGTCTCCTTACTTCGAATGGAATGTGACACGACGATTACCTGAAAATCACACGCTTGGCAATAAGAGATACCTCGCTCACGATCTAAGGCGACGATTGCAATATGATGTAGTTGGCACGACGGTGCAACAGTTAGGTACCATTTTTTAGATTATATATTAGGCTTTTGTTTGTGCCCTTGGTGCTCGGCGACAAATAACTGCATCGCGAATTTTCCCTTCAGGGATTTGAACATCACAGTAGTGCTATATGTTTTGGTAGGCAACCTGAACCGCCAATTGAACGCTTCCTTCTAATGCATACTGTACCTCGGTGGATTGTTGCTTATTCTAATGTAAGAACTTTATCACCAGTAACTTAATCAAAACAACACAGCCGTCGAGTCACGCCAGTGAGGAGTGTCGCTACCGCACACGCACTACGTATTTATTTATTTACTTTTTTACCCTTTGGCTTTGCACGTTACTGAGGCGAAGGGCATATTACAGAACATAATTGAAGAAAGAACAATTGGTACAACAACAATATGGAGCAGGATCAATCTACAAAAAATTACAAAATATGTTCAGTTGCAACTAAGAAAGAGTAGAGTAACTTCAACATCTAAATATAAAAAAGAAAACAGGCTAAACAGAAAGAACAAACTGGGTGCAAATAGTTACCCAATGTTAGGCACGTTATTAAAGAAAGTCTTAAAGCGTCGTGTATCCGTAATAGCAGTAGCTGCTTCTGGCAGGTTATTCCATTCAGAGGTGGTCCGAGGTAAAAATGCATTTCGATTCTCCACACACACAGAGATGCATGACCCAGACGACACTTTTCGGTTGAGTTGGCGCGTGGTCATTCGGTTTTCTGAGCCAGTAGTTTTTTTGCGTGGTTAAGTCGCAGGCAAGCTCAGGCATCTTTACCTTCTCCAAGCGGGCTGTCTGAACCCAGAGGGCGCATTCATGCCTATTAAAAGTGTACTTCTTTAAAAGAATACAGAAAAAAAGCGTTATAGGGTGTTTGCTGCTTAACCGAAATAGAAAATGTGTTTAATGTAAGCGCTGCTGGATGACGTTGTTGAACAACCGACGCAGTGGCTTAGCAGCTATGGTGTGGTGCTACTAAGCACGAGGTGGCGCGATGGAATCGCGGCTATGGCGGCCGCATATCGATGGGAGCGAAATGCGAGAACACCCGCGTTCTGTGCATTGGAGGCACGTTAAAGATCCCCTGGTGATAAAAATTAATCCGGAGTCCACCAGTACGACGTTCCTCGTAATCAAATCGCGGGTTTTGCACGCAGAACGCCAGAATTCATGGTATTGAATACCTGTCCTCTGAAAGTGTTCCAGATTAAAATCTTGTCAAATTCGGTTTCACTGTGTTGTGAATTGCCATTGCTGCTGACTGTGGAATGCTACGCCTTTGTGTTGGGGGATGAACTTTGCCCTTTGTCCTGCTTGTGAAAGGTAGCTGTGTTCATACAGTTTGAATAAACTTCACTACACGGTATACTGTTGTAACATAGAATATGGATAGTCACGAAAACTTCAAGTTTCCACCAGTCGGTTTTCCGTTGGCTTTTGTGAACAGGGCTCCTGGCGATCCTTCTGGCTCTAGCGGCAACCTACCTGCACAAGAAGCGGAAGCTCAACGCTTGGCTTCGCGACTGCAGCTTCTGCGGATTGTCACGGTGCATCTCCGAGGACACGGACAAGCTTTTCGATGTGTTCGTCTCCTTCAGCAGCAGGGACTTCGGCTTGGTGCATGACCAGATCCTTCCGCTACTGGCAGCTCACGGGTTCACGTACTGCACGTACGAGCGGAACTTCAAGGGCGGCTTTCTCCTGCAAGACATCATTCGCGATGCCGTCGCCTGCTCCAGGAGGACACTGCTCGTCTTGACCAAGTGAGAACAAACCCTTTTTTGTGCGTACCTCCAGGATAAGTGTTGGTAACTAAGCGAGACCATTACTGTGGCGCCTCCGGTTGGAGGCGGCTCTCCCGAAAGCCTACTCATTCCTTATCGGAACGAGAGACACACCCATCCGTGACTCATGTAACATTGAAGAGACGATCGAGCAAGTGCTGTGCTTGGTGGTGGTGGTGGGGCAGCAGGGGTGGTTAATCTGGCATACATAAGCGGCAATTGTTTCACTAGAGTCTCCTGTGAGTTAAGACCAGGGGTGCATCACCAAGTGTCGAAGAGCCCCGTGTCGCGCATGAAGGCAATGAGCAGTCGTTTCCCTTTGGACTGTGTTCAGCATAGATATCGCTATGCCGGCTAGATCATGCACCATTTTTGCACGCAAAGATTCTTGGACAATGACGCCACGCGTTTGCACTGCGCGCGTTTGCATATGCAATTGCGCCCACGTGTTTGCACTACTGATGTCAACCTCTGTCTCTGGTTCTTCTTTTAATCTTTTATCCCCAACCTCCCTGCTTAAGGCACCAAACTTTACGTGCCATCTACTTTGTCTCCCTACAGTTCATTCCCCTGCATCCTCTTCTCCGATAGGGAATGTTGTTAATTTTAGTCATATCATAACAATAGCTTTTCTGTTTTTTGTTTGAAAAGATTATCCGCAGCGCCTTTGTTGGCTATATTGCGGGGGCATTAAAAAAAAGATTTCATAGTGTTGCAGCCAGCCAAATGTGCTGATAACAAGTTCCATGCAAAACTCGTGTTTGGGAAATACGAGTGCTTAAATAGATTGGTCCTGGAGTCGTATGGTCGAACTGGAGGAGTGATACTGCACTGGTTGAATACAATCTGAAGCATTAATTGTCGTTTTCATTATTTTAAATTATTTAAAGATGCTTGGACCTTAGAATAATCTTTCGATCCCCTAAAGAATCGTTTGGGTCCTTAGCGACCATATGGTTACTTTAACTTGACGGAAATAGCAAGACACCTGTCCCGCTGAAATAATCAAGGGATTTCAACGAGCTTCGATGCTTCACGTCCATTCTATTCCAAAGGGGAGATATGCTTCTACAGTTATCACTACGATTGAAGACGCACGAAAGCATTAAATGTTTAGCCAACTAGGTGAATTAAAGTTGATTTTGTAGGAGAGACGCAATCTGAAGGCCTGATGCCGTTTACCGGTGAGTTAATTTTTCGTTTTTTACCTGCAGTTTTTCTCATACGAACGCTGACTCGTCACTGTGGGAAACAATTTGAAGCTATGACTCATAAAATTGTGTAAGGTACAGTGACAATTAAATCATAATTAGACAAAACCTTGAAAAATTCAGTATCTTCATCATCATAATCAAATAGTGACTTTTCTTTACCGATTAAGTGGTTCTGGCTTGATTGCCGAAACAAAGGCAAGTTACCAGCACTGGTCTAAGTTCCGGCTCAGCAACTGCACTCTGCTGATAAGGCCACTGAGCACCACCACTGATCGGCTATTCTTATATGCACTCTTTGCATGATTTACGGATAATGTAATGTTGAGCTGTTGCCATCAGTGAGCGTTCAGCTGTACACTCAGTGCAGGCGCACTTCTGTATCCTGCTTGCTGGCTGCGGAAGCTATTATAAGGGCATTGCCCTCAGAACTCATAGGGCAGCGATGACACAGCAGAAAATCCCACACAGTGTAAGTTTACCGAAGAATTGGGGAATGAGCGACGGAGTCCTTTTACAGCGATCGAAGATTACCCAACTGGGGTCAAGCTTGAGTGCATCTGCTATGTGCTTTTACTTAAGGTTCTGGGAATGTCACTCTTCAGTCAGAATTTCACAGCGTTTCTGCATATTGTTCTACTTGGCTCATGAAACAATGCCAACAAAAGTAAATTAAGGAGAATCTCGCGGCATTTTAGAGTAATCTTTCACCACGTAACTACTTTCTTATTAACCATCCATTGTCTCAATTCCCTCGTCCTAGGCGTCCACATTACCAAGGACTTGTTCATGGCACGTACACAAAGAAGACGTCATTATTCAACAATCACTTTGTTAATGGAGGCGTAATTTCTCCCTCCCACCTAGCAGTATGACCCTCTTATTCACAAAACATTAGTGCTTCCTAAATTTGAATGTGCGTCTTCTATTTCGAATCGTCTTGTTAATTCCATCGTCCTTTGTATCGAAGTTATCCAAATAGCTCTTATGTCCAATAGTCGATCGTTCTATTCACGCACAGCTAGAGTCAGCAAAAGAAGTCACCTCCAAGTTCGCCCGTTCCTTGTCAATTCTTTCCACGAAGTCGCCCTGCTCTTTGAAATTAGCTGCATGACGCGCCTTTTTGTAGCAACAAATAAAATCTAGCCCACGAGTCTGTGGTTTGAATGAAGCGACGTGTTCTAAAAAATTAACCATGAAATACAACCATGAAAAATAAGGCGAACGCAGATATGAAACAAGAAAACTATGAAGCGTTTAGAAATAATTGTAAAGGTTCGTGCCAGTCCTAAGCACCAACATGCGATTGTGGTTTGAAAGGGGCGCTTTCTTTGCATACCATCCCGGTTTTGACACGGCTGCTAAGTCGGTCAGCGTTATGGCTGATATATTTATAGCTCTGTATGCGAAAGTGGTGTAGGCATGGAATTGTAAACCATTGATCTTACCGACTCAACAAGCTTCGCTTCCCGTGTGTTCCATCATTTACATATTGATCTGCACATATATTTAACCCATCTTTACTTGGAGAAGCAGAACTATTGCTTCCTGCCATGACATTCAATCCGCCTATTCGCATGTGTGTTTTGAAATTTCTTTTTCAATGTCACGGCAAACGAAAATCTCATCTGGCGGCATGTTTCGCAGAGACTGCGCATGTCGTGTGTGTTGCCCGTAGTTGTCGGCATACTTAGTTATTTGTTGTTAAATTACGATATTGCTAGTAAATCCACGTCGGCTGCATTTAGATATAATATGTCACGTTGTAAGGAATGTTGTATAGTGTAAATAAAATGAAAGTCAACGTACTAATGTTTATATCTGACTTGTGAAGCAGCAATTATCGTCGGCGTTTTCACAGAATGATACAGAGAGAAAATAGCGATGGTTACTTTTACTTGTTGCAGATTTTTCATGAGGAACAAGTGAAGAAATCATTCTTTGCTTGCAAACCCATAGCAATGATGGGGAAATATTTTTTCTACTCGGCTCGCCATGACG
This sequence comes from Dermacentor variabilis, assembly GCF_050947875.1. Lineage (NCBI taxonomy): Eukaryota > Metazoa > Arthropoda > Arachnida > Ixodida > Ixodidae > Dermacentor > Dermacentor variabilis. The sequence continues at coordinate 68,161,902 of NC_134574.1, forward strand.
TCACCCTGCTCTTTGGAATTAACTGTATCCCAAGGCTTTTTGAAGCAAGAAATGAAATCCGGTCTTCAAGTAGGCGGTGTGCATGAGCTGACGAGTTCTAGAAAACTTAACCACGAAATCTCTAAGCCCCCTCTTCCACTCTTCCCTCTCTCCCTAGAAATAAATAAACAACAATGAATACAACTTTCCAGGAAGAGTTTGGAAGTCCACAGAGTTGGGAAGAACAACGTCTAAAACGACTGCATTCTGGGTATAGCCACAAAGGATATGTGTTCGAATTTCGTGGTCCCTATGAACGCATCTTGTGTATTAGATGTGCTCAAGCAGTGCAATATCCGTAGTTACCTTGGCTAGGTTTTTGTTTCCGCTGCGGGCACCACAGTTTAGAGATATTAAGCAAGTTGCGTAGGAGCAACGATTGGTGTTGTGACCGCTGACGTCATGCTTGGACGTAATAGTGTGAGCCAGTCGGCGCGTGTATCTTTTGATGCCATAATATGCAACTCAATATCGCATTCAATGCTCAAGCACCGTTTTCAGAATCCCTTAGCGCGTCTGCGTGATTGTAATGGCGCTTGAGGTGTTCGTGTCGTAGTGTGCAGGAAACGCCAAGAAGTGAACTGTCTAATGGCACAGCTTTTGATTGCGCTTAAGCGTAGGCAATATTCACGTTGCCATCGGCCTCTGAAAGTAGCAGTCCCGCAAGGGTCGCCTGCTTTTAGACGCATGCAAATCAAACCTGTTCTAGAGCAGCAACATGAGGGAGGTGTTGCTAACGAACTGTTGAAAAGGATGAGAACCGCGTTGTTGTAAAATTTTGGAAATGCGTTTTCGGGTCGCATATATTCACTTTTGACGCCATGTTCCCCTTTATAATAGGAAGCTTTAGCTCAAGGCGAACTGCACTTTCCCTACTCGAACGCATTTCAAACAAAGAAGTGCTCTTATTAAAGAACGGTTGGGCTAACATGAATCGAGTGGGTTGCATTCAACAGAAACAATAGAAGCAGTACGTAGAGGCTATAGAAAGTCATAATTTACTTTTTGTGATTATTGTTGCAAATTTCTGCAATCTTTGTAAAATTAAACGGTAATCTAAATAAAACATTCATTTGCAAGCGTCCCTATAGTCTGCATTCTAGCTTTAAGCAGAACAAGCTTCATGAAAATCGGTATTGTGATTGCCCAAGAGACCAATTTCTTCCTTTCCTAATCATTTAGTTAGATGTGGCTAAGTTAACAGAGCTCGAGGGAGATTTACGCAGAAAGCAACGAAATCTCGTTTTACATTTCGCAGGAACTTCGCGTTGAGCGAATGGTGTCGCTGGGAGTTCCGGTTCGCCCAACAGCGCGCCCTACAGGACCATGTCAACCTGCTGGTCATTGTCTTGGTGGACGAGGAGGCACTGGACGCCTTGGACGTACACCTGCGCCGGTACGTGCGCGGAGCCAACCATCTGCGCTGGGGCGAACCCAACTTCCAGAAGAGGCTGCTGCACTCACTGCCAAGGAGGAACGCGAAGAGGAAGCTCATAGGCGACAGCCAGGGATTTGCGCCGAACACCGCGATCGACGTTGGTACCACCCAAGATGCGGAGCCGTTCTCTCAGAGGACGTATTTCAGTCTCGGCCCGCAAGGACAGTGTTTGAATGTCAACTCCGAGGAAATATCACTTTGACTACATTGAATAAAAAAACATATGTTCCGTATAATAAGGGGGAACCAATCCTGCCAAGTCTTCAGGGCTGGTAACTGTGACATTTCTTTTTGTTATAGGAGCCTTCAAATAGAAGCTGAGCAGACGACGTGTGCACCTTGGCCTGTATTATTGAAAAAATCTAACGCTGTAATTGTCCGTAGGGAAAAAAGTGATAGCGAATAGTGTACTGGATTATTCATTAGCGACGGCGGTCGGATATTAGTAAAAAGCTTTGTGAATACAGGGCCCTATGCTGCTTTGCGCATATGATGAAAGTTCCAGGAAGTCGTCTCCGCTATCTTTCAGGGTGCCACGGACAGCCGCGGAAGCTCCCTAAACTCGGAGATAGTGCCCACGTGCGCGCGCTCTGAGTCATATGCGTCGCTTCCGGTGAGCACTTATCGCTTGTGTTCTGCGTCAGTAACGTCTGCTTTTGCGGGATTTTTGTGACGTATCTTCTAGTAAATAAAACGTAAAATTTTTCACGAAGGCCGCCGCAAACTGATACTAGCAGAAACTAGGTCTTTTAGGCCAACCAGAATTTTTTTGTGGAAGGTCTTGAAGGTAATAAAGTGGGCCTGCATTGTTCAGTTCAGTAACAAAAATTAACACAACATGATATATACCACTTGAGCACTCATGCTGGGCTGCCTCCTTATAAGCAAGAAAACATCGCCGCAAGATGAATGAACGAATGACGCATGCCTGGCAGCCTCATCCATATCAGCGACGCATTGTTACTGTTCTCCTGTACCTCGTGTCATCACCAGCTTAGCACCGTCTACCAGGGGCATTACGTCATCCAATGCCCCTATAAAAGACTGTTCACATGCTTTCGAGTTCGGTGGGCACGACGGACCGAGCAAAGGCGTGAGCCCTAACACGCGCTTCCTCTGCTTCACGCAGGTCGGTGATTATTGCTCCACAATTATGAGCGATTCTCGCTGTCACTTGGTTCTGCCGTGCCCACAACAGGGCATTTTTATTGTTTGTGAAGTGTTTAGTGGTGTGCAGGCTCAAGCTCTGCGTGGATGTTGAGTTCAATCTCGGTCCATGTACGGGAGACACCAGTACAAAAGATTTATTGCTGCAACGCACAATCAATGGGTGGTGCTGTTGCTGTGTCGGTGAAGCAGGGTATCCAAGCTTTTTGTTTTGCCGCTGCTTATTGATAACGGGAGCGTCTCCTTAAGACTGTTCTGCTGGGGCCGGTATTTGCTTTTATTTCCGGTTTACCAACTATCTGATTGACCACAAACGTTTTTCCCGACTTGGCTGAACACATGGCTAAATTCATTCACGATAAAACTTCTTGTTGGCGATTTTAATCTGCCTAGATTGGATTGGAATTGTACTGTTTCTGGTTCTGGCCCGGGCATGCACTGCATTCTTGATATTATGTTGCAACATAACCTGCAGCAGGCAGTTACAAAACCCAGGTGTGTCTAGGGCACTTGTGCTTGCATACTTGACCTGGTGTTTATCACCCTTTTGACGGAAAATTTTCGTGTCTTGGTGGAAAACGACATCTCCAATCACAATGGGGTGTATTTTTCATGCAGCATCCAAAAACGCAACAACTACCCACCTAGAAAGCCTGTCTGTGTAAAATAATATTCACGTGCCAAGGACGAAAGCATGCGGGATTACCTTGACCTATGCCTGAGCGATTTTAAAGAAAAGGATGTGTATCTAATATGGAATAACTTAAAAAAAATCTGAACGTACGGCATAAAACATTTTATTGCCAATACGATGAAGAAAACGCGCAAAAGAAATTGCTGGATCATGCGTAAGGTCTTGAATATAAAACGAACACTAAAGCAATTAAAACGAATACGTGTCTGCCGAAACGCTATAGCCGCTGCACAACTTGCACTTCGTCACGCTGAGAGCCATTCAGAATGTCACTACTTTGAACACACGCTGCCGAGCTTTATTCGAAATGCTCCGCAGAAGTTTTTGTCACACTTGTGCAGGAAAAACAAGTCTGTGCACCAAATTTTACACAATGGCGTTTTTGTCATCGGTAAAGCAAGCATTGCTGAGCATTTTAATACATATTTCTCCAGTGTTTTCTTTTTCGAAATCAAACTACCAAATACGGCAAACAGCTGCATCGTGTCCTCCCAAACCAAGCATTGTGTCTTCACCATGCGTGTTATTCATGTTGTCGAATTTGAAAAGTGTGTCTAGCTGTGCTCCTCCGCATTCGCGAGACGCGCGGATTGTGCCAATGCTTAAGAAAGGTACCGCATCATCCGTTACAAATTTTCGTACTATTCGCCGTGGTTGCTTAGCGGCTATGGCGTTCGGCTTCTGAGCACGAGGTCGCGGGATCGAATCCCGGCCATGGCGGCCGCATTTCGATGTGGACGAAATGCGAAAACACCTGTGTATTTAGATTTAGGTGCACGTTAAAGGAGCCCAGGTGGTCCGAAGCCCCCACTACGACGCGCCTCATAATCAGATCGTGGTTTTGGCACGTAAAATCTCATATTTTCAAACAAATTTTCTACTGTAACCACCTTTCTAAACGACAGAGACATTCTATCTTCATTTAAACATGAATTTAGACATGGTCTTTCTACAGTCACACAACTTACATCTGTAGTTCATCGCTTCGCTGATATTCCAAACAGGTTCGGGCAGATTGACGTTATTTTTCAAGATTTTAAGATAGCGGTTGACCTTGTTCTATATGCAAAACAAATATGTAAGCTTGAATCTACTGGGCTTCGTTCTTTTGTATTTAACTGAGTGTCTGTTTACCTTTCTAACTGCGCACAGTTCATTAGTATTGATTCTGATTGTTCCAGTTACCTCCCAGTCACTTCTGGCGTATCGCATAGAAATGTGCTGGGACCATTACTTTTTTTGAGAAACATTAATGACATTGTTGATATGAGTATTGAACCAGTGCCGATTAGGCTTTTTGCTGACGATTGTGCGTCGTTCAATGAGATCATGTGTTCTGAAGATCAAGTCGTTCTTAATTTAAGCTTCAGAACATTCATTCCTGGTACAATCAATGGGACATGAAACTTAGCAATAACACAACTTTCTTCATGTAAGTTACCAATAAAAAGAGTGGCCTATCGTTTCCATATTGGGGGGGGGGGGACCTTCCATCTCACCCGCTCGAGGAAGTTAATGAATACACATACTTAGATGTTACTATAACCAATAATCTCAGCTAGAATAACCACACATCAAACATACGCACGTCAGCGTTTAAGAAACTTTGCTTTTTCAGGCACAAAATAAAAGCTGCCCCTACTCGCGCAAAGCTCTTAGCCTACACCACAATCATCACACCTAAACTCTAGTACGCATGCACCGTCTGGAACCCTTTACAAAACATAACTTCGAAGGAATGGAAATGATCCAGCGGAAATTTGTTCACCTTATCTTTAACAAATGCCGCTGTACTGACTCTCCCATCACGCTCATGACTAACCTAACACACATACACTGGAAATACGAAGAAAAATTCAAAGATTGAGGTTACTTTTCTTAATCAAAGATAAGCTCTCCATGGGAACTGATACAGTTATTAAGACCACCATAACACGCCTAATAAGAAATCATGAAGCGGAATCCCTAACACCGTACTACGCTAGAGTCAATGTTTCGAAATACTATTTCTTCCCGCGTATGGGAAGAAAAGTATATTCTATTGAGTTACCGCGTACGGTAACTCAATAGAATACACTTCCGACTGATCTACTAACAGGTATTGGTGCCTTTGACAAAATTGCTTATTGACAATTGCAGAGTTATTTCCTGTTCCTGCTATGTGTCATTCTCTACATGTTCTGTTTACTGCAACGGAATTTGCTGTGCTTTTTGTTGTCGTTGCTTTTGTTGTGTTTCTCTTCTGCCCCTCCTACCAGGACCCATTTAGAGACTGCAGTATGCTGTAGATAAATAAATAAACAAACAAACAAACAAACAAACAAACAAACAAATAAATAAATAAATAAATGCACAGCCGACGATTACGGTTCTTGGGAGTCACCCTTATTTATGTGGCATGTGAGAATGACTCGTTAAAATCACCAGTGGTTGGCTAGCCCGCATAGTTGGTGTCGTGGATAAAGTGGATGCGTGTCCAGAAATTAGAGAAACGTTCACGAAACGGAAAGGTGTCACGAAAAGCTTATTAAAGGTAAATGCACATGTTACGAAAGCCCATCCGGACCTTTAGTGTGGTGATCCCTCTGCCACCTTAGCTAACCGATGGCCCGAGCTTGAAGCCAGAGCTAAACCGAATTATTAAGTAAATTCAAGCACCGTGACAAATGATATGATAAACATTGAAAGTTCGGGCTTCCGCGGAGCTAACTTACGGGAACACGAAATATTCCAGATAATATATGAGAGAACTAGATTTAGTTAACACAAATCGGACGCCGCAACTGCGGTATTTTGAATAGTCCTGTCAAAGCTTTACGATGTGGCGTACTTTCCAATGTGTTTGGTCATATAAAGCAAGCAACGCTACCGAGGGCAAGGAGCCACGAGCGTTCAAGACGAATGGCATTGAGAGCTTTAAGCCCAAGAAATGATTTGTTGAAGACCATATGCTCATCGGCATTTATAGCCGTACGAATCATAGAATCATAAAGAGACATATCGAAGTTCAATTTGTCACCCTAGTGGCCCGTTTGGGAGCACATCTCTAGGGACGCTAGAAAAATGTAACGTTAGGTTGTAAAAGTGCGGAGCAAAGGCAGTCGCCGCAAAAAACCCTAAGTTAGTGACATGCAGTTCAAGTTGCCTAAAAAGCTGTCGGCACACAACAGTGATTGTACTGAAGTGTTCGCTTCATATGGCGTACTCCTTCAAACTTGCTCAGCTTGTGCAAGACCAAGACGTGTCACTTTAAATTTTTGCTCCAGGGTTGAAGTGGCACTTTGTTCTTAAACTATAGGCGAAAATGTCCTTACGGTAGATGCTTTACACGGAATATGCCGTCGCAAAATGGACACATAGTAAAATACAGACAAACACAGGTCGGGAGGTCTGACGAAGGAATTCTGGCAAACTTTTCTTCTTCTGGCGCTTCGCTGGTTTGAGACACGGGCGAGTAGTGGGTACGGCTTAATGTAGAAAAAAGAGTACATAATAACAATGGAGTAAATAAAGTGAAGGGAGGTACAAATAAAACCACGGTCAAACTTCGGTCAACACTCGGACCAGAACTAGCCTGCTCTGTAGCTGACATGGTTTACGGCTGCACCCTTCGTTTTCCCGGTGACCTCGTGAACCGACTATCTGCGCCGAATGTTTCGGATCCGTTTGCTTTCGTCCAGCGGCTACCCATTTTTATGTGCAACTTGCGTCATAACAAGCCTCTGCTTACACGAAGAAGCACGCCATTTTCCTACTCTCTAGCCTGCAAGCATCCTCGAATGTTATTGTCCGTTTTGACACGCCTCGTCGTTCTCTTGAGCCCCAGTACGAAGATCCTTCCCCCGTCATGAAACGTTCTGAACACCATTTCTCAATCCTGCGTGATCAGCGGGAAGACACAGTTTCTATGGCAAGGATGAACCCGGCTGTCGTTATGGACCCCTACGTCTGACCACCTCTTCAACTGACCACGCCCACTTGCCCGCAAGGGGGCCCCATCTGTGGCTAACATTTCTTCTTCTGGCGCGTCGCTGGTTTTAGACATTAGCGAGTAGGGGTGTACGGCTGAAAGAAGAAAAAAGAGGAGTTAGAAACGACGGAGTAGATCAAATGACGCGACGTACAAATAAACCCCTGTGATCTTAAGTGTGCCTGGTGGCTCCACAGCAGTACGAAATTTTAGCAACGCCGAAGGCAATAGCGTTCTTTATCACTAAGAACAAGATTCAGGCAATCTCTGCCAGAAACATGCATAGTTAATGGTCTGTCAGGCGTCAGTGACCTGCCGCTTCACTGCAGTACTGCAGTCCTTGAATGCATAAAAGAAGAATGAACGAGAAAGCGCGAGAAGATGTAGCAGCTGAGGGATCGCTGTAGAAATTCAGCAGTTATTGTGATGTTAAAAATTGAAGGCGTGCTTAGTTATCGCTACGTGGATGAATGCGAAAGCACCCGCCGTGGTTGCTTAGTGGCTATGGTATTTGGCTGTTAAACACGAGGTCGGCGGTCACGGCGGCCGCAGGTCGTTGGGGGCGAAATGCGAAAACACCCGTGTACTTAGATTTAGGCACAGGTTAACAGCCCGATGTGGTCGAAATTTCCGGAGTACTCCACGACGACGTGACTCATATTCAGAAAGCGGTTTTGGTACGTAAAACAAGATCATTTAATTTAATTAATGCGCAAGCATGGGACCACCGTGCAATGATTATGCCACAACGCAATTTCATGGGTTCGACTACTGCTAGAGGTCGCGGCTTGGAGAGCCTTAACTAACTCGATTTTACTTAACTGTGCCTTCATTAAGATCGCCTTCAATATAACACCAAAAGTTGAGGTAGGCGATTCGGTCCTAAGGACACTTCGAGCAAATCTTGAAGCGCTAATTGTTAAGCTAACTTCTTTGTTGTTAGCGTGCACAACTTCTTCAAGAATAACCCTAGAAAGTTTGCACGTATATAACAGGGTGGAACGACCCTGTCAAGGAGATACAGTTGAATGATGCCGAAGTTATTGAACGACAGTGTATCGCGGCAGCGGCTAACACGTTTTCTTTGTTGTTTGGTGGAGACTCTGAATTTCATCCTATTGTTTACGTCATATCCACTCCTTTATTATCAGATGAAGGCATTTTGGCTTTAGTGCTCAATGTGGAATAAAAATATCCGGCTCCTCAGCACATCTCAATAGCCGTCTTTTAAGAAAAAATACAATGGTGCGTGAACTATGTGTTCATTGTATTTAGGCAAAGTATGGATAACGGGGTTTACCTCGTGAGCGGAGTGCAGCCGAAGTAGTTCGTATCCATGGAGACGAAGGAGGAGGAGAAGGAGTATCGATCTAGCAATGGGCGGACCTAGAATTGCATGTATACATGTATGAATTACAAATGGCATGTATGCATGGATGGATGAATGCTATGAGCGTACCCTTTGAAACGGGACAATTGGTAACGGCACCAAGCTCTTCCTTTTTATTTTGTCTAATGTCTCATCTATATATTATTTTTAATGAGACAAAATGCTTTCAGCAGAAAATAGCGCTTATTCCGCTTCACAATCACACTCTCTCTCTCGAAGTTTCGGAACTACCGCTGAGACCTTCCGCTTCCGTTGTTTGTGGACTCCCAACATTTCTGCCACCAAACCTCCAATCGCTTTTATTAATGTTTTCTGCGGGAATGTTTGCTTTCCTCCTGCTATCCGTGAACCCAAGGACATCAAGGAGGCCACCGGCGCATAAAGAGGCAGCTCGGCAGATATCTTCGCATTTTGATACAACAGGTTCCTTCAGTGACCTAGCTTTATCGCAGCTAGGGAATTGTTCCGCCCGAGCGCCAGCTATCGAATGCGGTAGGGTCTGAAACCCTGTGCAACTCACCTGCTAACTTAACCCCCAGTAAAGCCAAGGACTTAACACGGAACGCATTCGCCTGTACTTTACCCAATCGAAGTTTACCCGGCTCACAATCATACTCCAACCCCGTGGGTCGGAAATGAAACTTTAGGAGGAGTCGAATCATCTCTCGTCGAAATATGCAGTGCTTACGCGTTGAAAAAAATTTGCGCGCCGAAACTACAATATGATGCATGCTGCCGTGGTAGACGGCAGATCTATTATGAGCACCTGGAATTTTTTTAACGTGCATCGAATGCACGGTACATAGGCGTTGGCCCGTTTTGCGCAATCGAAATGCAGCCGCTGCGACCACGAGTTGATTGCGCGGCCTCGGGCTTAGGAACGCAAAGAAGGTAACTAAGAGCAGGTCTGTCTAAGAAGAGGGCAGTTGAGTTCTGTTTTATAAAAGTAACATTTTATTTAAATAGAGCCAGCACAGCTTTACATCTGGTCTATCGATCATGACACAGTTATTTATCAATTTATGAAATATTGACAACTCAGGAGTGATGTGGGCAAGTCGATGTAAATTTTCTGGAGTTCAATAAGCCTTGGACAGCACAATAAAACATGCTGATAAATCTTCACAGCATTTACTCAAGGACCAAATCTGGTTTTGCCTTGAGTCGTAGTTGTCGCTTCGGAAGCAGTTCATATGCATATGCGTTTTAAATTCTTCATTCATTCCAGTTTTTTCTGGGGTTTCACAAGGCTGCCTGTTTGGGCCACTTCATTTCTATAATTACTCTGCAAAATTTCCGATGGCTGTTACGTACAGCCTCGCTTATGTCTCATGGCTGTATTGTGCACTCATACGTTCAGTTCATGGATAGCCAATCAATTTTACGCCAGTATTTGGTAGCAATAAACTGCTAGTGCCGCTCGTGAAAAGTAACTTTAAACATTGCGATACGTGAGCAAATGGTAATTACGGAGTAGAAAAGTACAAGAAGGCGCCTGAGAAGAAGTATTGCCGGATAAACAAAAAGTTGACAGTTTACCACAATGCTCTCCATGTAGGCTTCCTCAAACCGCCGTGATTGGGACAGCACCCTGCCTTACGTGACATTTGCCTACAACTCGTCACGCCATGACACCGCCCGCTTTTCCCTCTTTTATCTCTTGTTTGGCCGCCATCCCACATTGCCGTACGAGACTCTTTTACCATCATCTGTGCACCCTGTTACACACTACGCCCGCAATGCAGCTTCCCGGGCTGCAATGGCTCGCCAGATGGCAAGGGATCGTCTTTATGCCTGCCAGCTGTCCCAGAAGGTCCGCTGCGATCGCCATCACACAGTTGTTAATTACTCTCCGGGCTCTTTGTCCTTCTCTGGGCGCCTTGCCGCCACGTTGGCTTGTCGGTCAACCTTCTTTCCCGCTACTCCGGGCATTACAGGGTTCCACACCAGATCACTGAGGTGACGTACAAGATCGCTCGCTTAGATAGGCGATCATCTTCCGCGTCCGCCACTGATATCGCGCACGTCTTCCGGCTGAAGCCTTATGTTGCCGGACACGATCCTCCTGCTCCTTAAGCGTCGAGACGGCGCCCTCGCCGGCGGGGCTTCTATGTTACGCGTTATTCCCGCGCACTGCATCATGCATCCCGCCGAGCGTGGGAGAATGCGTCAGAAAGACGGTGAAGACGACGATCAGATATGCGCTCGTGTTGTTTTCCTGCCATCTAGCCTGCAGCCGTCTCTCTCTTTATATACTATGTAAATACAATTTCCTGTCCCTGGAAGAAGAAGAAGTCGACCTGTGCGGATGTGGAATTTTCGGCTCCCGCTTCTGTACACGTTTTAGGACTGATTTGTGTGATTCCTAGCAACGAAATGTGCACTATTCGACGCACTTTCTTCTAAGGAACACGCCGATGTCCGATTTTTCTTCCGGTCAGTGAACTCTTTTCAATTTCCGAGACTTTTTCGTTCAGACCACGCTGCGGCTCAGCTAGCCCTACCCGACTAGGCCTATCGCCGGGGGCGAGGAGCGAGCAGGCCCAGGCCTCGCTCGGACGTGTGCGCGGCAGGATGCCCGCTATGGAGACCGTCGTGGAGGGAGAGGACATCTCCCAAGAGGAAGCGAATCGCCCAGGCTGGACGACGGCCATGGGCAGAGACAAGAAGGCCAGAGCGGGACCGACAGTTCCGGACCCAGGCAACGAGGGACGAGCAGAGACGAAGGGCGGCCGCCGCACGGCTGGCCCGCAGAGCGCGATCAAGCGCCTCGTCGCCGCATCGAGGCTCCCCCGGCTACCGAGGGACCACATTCGCATCATAGTGAGGCCGAGAGGCGGCCTCGACGTGAAAAAAGTGAGTCAGATTCGCCTGGCGCAAGCGCTAGCAATGGCGGCCTCGCTCCCGCCGAACGAGACCGAGGAAGACATCGTTTGTCCGAACGCAACCCAGAACATTCTCGTCGTGTCCACGCCGACTGAGAAGAACGCCAACGCATACGCAGGAATTCACAAGCTTCACCTAAGAGAAGGCGCATACAATGTGGCCGCATACATTGCGGCGCCGGACAACACGTGCAAGGGGGTCATCAGAGGAGTGGACCCCGAAATCAACGAGGCCCAGCTTCAGGCCATGATCGTGAACCAAAGAAATCCCAAGGCCTTGGAAGCCAAGCGGATCAAAAACGGCTCGACGGTGGTAGTGCTCTTCGACGGCATGAAAGTGCCGAACTATATCATGTGTGGCCTAAGCCTAATACGTTGCACGCTATACAAGCGACAAAACGATGTGTGCTACGGGTGCGGTGACTTGTGCCACAGAGTCGACGTGTGCCCAAATCCTCACAAGAAGAGGTGCCGCGGCTGCAGAGTCAACGACCCGGCTGAAGACCACCAGTGCTCGCCCAAGTGCGCCCTCTGCGGGGGCCAACACCCGACGGCGGACAACAAGTGCAAGCAACGATACCAAATCCCTTACGTCGTGCGGCGCAGGAGGCGCCAACGCAGAAATGCCAAGAAATCGCGGCTGCAAAGCCAGCCGCAACAGGTTGAAGGTAGATCACGCGATTCCAGCGTGGCAAGCGCCCCCAGACGGGGACGTTCGACGACGCCGACACTACGACAGCGCAGCCGATCGAGAGGCCGTTCCCTCTCCAGGGGGCGCTCCCGCTCCCAAGTGCGCATTCAAGAGGGGCCGACCTGGGCGGACCGGGCCAGGCCAAAGCCGCAACCGAAATCACAATCAAAGGTAACGCAGGTAGCATTGCCAAAGCATAACATGGAAGACCCTAGAATAGCTCAGCTAGCGGAAGACAACGCGCGCCTCAAAGAGGAGATGAAGAAATGAGGGCGGATTTCGAATTGTTTCGGAAACAAGGTTCCACTTCTCAGCTAGCCGAACAACAGCAGCAGCAGGTGGCGCAAAGTACACCGACCCCGCAAGAGGAGCAGTCGGTTCGCTCGGTCAAACGCAGGGCCCCTCCCCTGACGGAGGAGGGAAACCTGGCGGAACACGAGTCCAGCAGCATCCTATTGGGAATTAAGCAGTCGATTAGCTCTTTGCAGCTAATGGTCCAGCAACTAGCGGAAGGCATAGTAGCGCTCGCGGCAAGAGTGACGCGCATCGAAGCACACATGGCGCCTGCAGGTGCTACACAACTCCAATGTATCAATCATGGCGAACAACCCAACTAGAGAGCTGGTCGTGTGGCAGTGGAATTGCGCTAGCATGAAAAAGCGCAAGGCTCCGCTGCTACAGTTCGTTGCCTCACAGGCGGACAAACCGCACGTCATAATCTTACAAGAAACCTTGGGTAGCGAGGCGACCTTGCCCGGCTACCAGGTCGCCTCGTCGAAATTCGAACAGGGTAAGCGCGGAGTGGCAACGCTCGTCGCGAACAAATGCTCTTTCCAGGAACGAGATCTCAAATTAGGCAACGTGAAAGCGGAGGTAACCGCGATCGAAATCATACCGAACAGTTGGCTGAAAAACAGCGTATTCGTAGTGAACGTGTACAGCCCGCCGTCTGACCGCAGACAATCGTTCACGTCGATAATAACGAAGGCGGCCTCAATGGCCAGGGGGGCACCGCTAATAGTGGCAGGAGATTTTAACGTGCCCCACGGAGCCTGGGGTTATGCAAAGCCAATGCCTAAGGGAGAACGGCTATTGGAGGCGGTCACCATGTGCTCGCTAGAGCTGGTGACCGACCCCTGCTATCCAACTCGACTAGGCACGTCGGTGGCGCGGGACACGACGCCCGACCTGACCTTCGTAAAGAACGTGCGAGGGGCCGAGTGGCGCAACCTGCACGAGAACCTCGGCAGCGAGCACTGCATACTGGCGGTGACGATCCCCGTCCAGGCAACACCACCGAGAGAATTTAAGGTCACCGACTAGGACGCCTTCCGCAAAATAAGGAAGGAAGACAAAAGCGAATATGCGGACCTAGACAGCCTTTTTAGAAGGCTCAAAGAGGACGTTAGCACCGCGACGAGGGTTGTCCAAACTGAATTGAACGTGGAAAGGATCTACGCGAGATTGGCCCACCTATCAGAGGCAAAGCATTCCCTCACGGCCAGGTGGAAAACGCGAAGACTAAATCGCAGACTGCGAAAGAAAGTAGCGGCACTAAACCGGGAAATCGAAGCGCACTCGATTGAGCTTTCCAAGCAAGAGTGGAACGAGGTGTGCGCGTCGGTAGACGGACAAATGAGAACCGGGCGCAAATGGAACCTCCTAAAGAAACTGTTAGACGACAAGCAATCCAAAGGCAATCAGAGATTGGCAATTGACAGGATTTTACACAAACAAAAGGAGCAGGGCAAAACGGAGAGCGAGTTCCTAAAGGAGCTGGCGGAGACGTATCTGCCACTCGGCCCGTCAGGCGATGGCGACTATCCGCAATACGCCGGCACAGAGGTCGAAGAACTCGACGCGCCCTTCACGGAATCGGAAATTTGGGATGCCTTACAAGGCCTCAACGGACGCTCCGCGACGGGCCCTGACGGGGTCTCGAATAAACTGTTAAGAAACCTAGACGGAAAGTCGGTCAAGAAGCTCACCGAAGAAATCAACAGAGCGTGGGAAACGGGACAAGTACCAGAGGTCTGGAAAGAGGCCTCGGTCATACTAATACCGAAACCCGGTAAACCACTTGCGGCGGAAAACATGCGGCCAATATCGCTGACCTCGTGCGTAGGCAAGACGGCGGAACATGCCATACACAACCGAGTATCGCGGTACATAGAGAGAGAGGGCCTCTTCCCACATAACATGGTGGGCTTCAGACCGGGCCTCTCCACACAGGACGTAATGTTACAACTCAAAAAGCACATAATCGACGGAATAACCAGAGACACCAGGGGCATACTGGCCCTGGACCTAACGAAAGCGTTCGACACGGTGAAACACAGATTTCTAATGGAAACGATCTCGGTGATGGGGCTCGGCCGGAAATTCCACTCTTACATAGGCTCCTTCCTCAGAGACAGGAAAGCCACGATCAAAATAGGACAGGCCACGTCCGATTGGTACACGCTGGGCGCGAGGGGCACCCCACAAGGGGCGGTGCTCTCCCCGCTATTATTCAATCTAGCATTGAAAGGGCTCTCGGACCGGCTGACGAGAGTGACCAACGTCAATCACGCCCTGTACGCAGACGATATTACGGTGTGGTGCCCGGGAGGGTCCGACGCAGAAGTCGAGCGGGCTCTTCAAGAAGCGCTGGACACAACGGAAGAGTACCTGAAGGAAACGGGACTCCGTCTGTCACCCAGCAAATCGGAACTGTTGCTCTACAGGCCCTCGAAACAAGGCATGAGGAATTTGACGCCGATAGATCAAATACCAATCAAATTACACACGAGTGACGGCCAGCCGATCCCCAGAGTGGACACTATAAGAATCCTGGGGCTGCTAATTGAGGCTAAAGGCGGTAACACCCAAACGGTCATGAGACTCACGTCCAAAACGGAGAACATGCTCCGGCTGATCCTAAGGGTGACCAACCGCAGGGGAGGGCTCAGCGAGAGCAATCTCATCAGACTTTACCACGCCTTCCTCATGAGTCACGTAAATTACGTAGCCTCGGCGCTAAAATGGACCAAGAGAGACGCGGCCAAGATAGACACACTGTTGCGCAAGAGCATCAAGAGGGTGCTAGGTCTTCCGATCAGTACACGCACGGAGCGGCTCGATCGGCTAGGGGTCCACAATTCGCTAGCAGAAATAATCGAAGCACAGACCAAGGCATAGGTCGTGCGGCTGTCGACTACCAGGGCCGGCAGACGCATCCTAGAAGAAGCAGGGATAAATGCCGAGGCAGAGTGCACCGCACGCAGCGTCGCGCTCAGCGCAGCGGTAAGGGGCACTTTCAAGGTAGAACCGCTTCCGAGAAACGTCCACCCGCAATTCAACGAGGGGCGCCGAAGGGCGAGGGCCCGAGCACTGCTGAAATCAACCGCCAGCTGTCCGGGACTGGCGGCATTTGTAGACGCGGCCCAGTACGGGCGCAGCGACCGGTACGCGGCCGTCTCGATACGCTGGGATGGCACGATCATCAACGCAGCATCGGTCAAGGGTGTAACGTCCGAGGTGGCCGAGCAGGTGGCAATAGCCATGGCAATGAGGGACCCCGAACGTCCTTACGTATACACAGATTCGCGATCGGCGGCCAGAGCATTCGCCTCGGGCTCGATATCGCGGAAAGCGGCGGCCATCCTCGGCAGCGCGGGAGCCGCGGGTCATCACATCCTCAAATGGTTCCCAGCCCACATGGGGGCCTACGTGCACCCCGACTTTCCCAAAGCCAACGAGCTGGCACACGGACGCGCGCGAGGACTCACGCACCGCGGCGATCGTGGCGAGCGAAGTGGCGGGGAGGGAGGGGAGCACCGAGACCCGCTGCTCACCTTCAACGAAATAACGCATTATCAGCTGTCGAGGAGGACCTTCCCGCTCCCCCACGCTAAACTTACTAGACCACAGTCATCTATATTCAGAATGTTGCAAACAAGGTCGTTCCCCTCGAGAGGCAGAATGAGCCTTTATTCATCGGACGTAGAGCCGCAATGTCCGGATTGCGGCGAATCGTACTGCTCGCTATCGCACATGCTTTGGCAATGCTCCGCGTTAAGCGGCACCGTGTTCAGCAAAGAAGAAGGCTGGATGGACGCCCTGCGAAGCGACGACCACCAGACCCAGCTCCGGGCCGTCCAGAGGGCTCACGAAAGGGCGGAGGCTCACGGGCTTCCCGTCCCAACGTGGGTGCGGCCCGCGACCCCTGCCGACCACTAAACCAAGAGTGGGTGGGAAAGGGTTCCTCAGGACCCAATAAAGTTCTTTCCTCCTCCTCCTGTCCCTTTCGGCTACTCTCATCCCTGTGGCAATATTGTCACCTTAGAGATTCTCAAGCACTAATACATCACTATTGCTTCACCTAATATTTGCGTTTAGTGTCCCTTTAGGAACTTGAAGATTGGCGCAAGGGCTGACTCTGGATATGTTATCAACAGCAGCGATGCAGCTGTATCCGGCAACAACTTCCCAGGCATCCGGCGGATGTCCTTCCTTCTAACTTGTCCGCGTTGATAACAACGTTGCCACTCTCGTTGTTGTCTCAACGGAATGGGCATTCGCGTTCAGGGCTGTTTCTTCGGCGCACGCTGCTGTGTCTTTTTAGTGCCAGCTAGCAGAACCCATCCAACAAGAAAAACCCTGCGACCTCCTCGAAGGTTTCATTTGTAATATCGTATTGGGAGCTCGGCATGTTCAAACCAACGAAGTGCCACGTCTGTGTGCTTCTGAAGTCATGGAATAGCTCAGTTCCTTTATGGCGAGGTGCAATTTTTGCGCTTTCGTAAAATGTAAAATAAGCGTTGCGCCACGCCCGTGACACTGAAGACTTCAGCAAGGAACATTAGTGCCGCAACACGAGGGCTTCATCAAAAGGACCAGGCTATTTTAGTAAATCGATCAGATTTATTTTTGTACAAGTCGCGAAAACTGGGCAGATTTATGTCGGTAAGCTGGCGGCGCCATTAGTGATGCTGTTTTCCAAGAAATATAATCGATGTGTACAACTGGTGCTCTGTTCGGCGCTTTGCTGGAGTTAGCTGTGCCGAAACCATGTCCACCTACTATGCCACGAACAAGCGGTGAGCCCTATTCATTATCATGTGAAGCGTATTCTGCGACGAGTTAAACGGAAAGTGTTATGGAAATGCATTCGTGGTCCACAACAGATTCATGCCATGAGCGAAAGCTGTGCTTAGTATTTACACTGGCAGTCGCAATATATTTATCAGAGGCCTTTAGTGAAGAGGAAGCTAACACCCCATGCCCTGCCCTAACCCGCTGTGCGTGCTCGTGGAGTAAACACGGCCCCAAAGTCACATGTAACGCCAGAGTCGTAGGTAGCGAATTAAATGCCGACATGCAAAAGCTACAGGGGGTCTACATCAACAGGCTCACCTTGGCGAACTTCAATATCACGGAATTGCAAGCCTGGTGGTTTGCCAACAGCTCAATTTTAGCGCTACGCATAAATAATTGCAGTCTACACGACATCGGGGAAGCAGCCGCACGTGCTATGACGACCTTGTCATATATGCGGCTGTATAAAAATGAACTGCAAGGTGTTCCCCTTGGTTTGACCGCTGCAAAGCGTCTTCAAAGGCTCAGAATACAGAGGAATCCCATCAAGCATCTTCAAGGAATGCTTACTTTTTCAAAACTGTGGTTACTGGATCTCAGCTTCAACGAAATACAGACAATCGACGAGGAATATCTGTACGGCTTACCCGAACTCCGCTATGTGACGTTGTCGTACAATAATATACACAAGTTACCTACAAACCTTTTCATAAAAACAAGATTGCTGAAGGAAGTGGAACTTCAATTTAACCGCATTTCTTCAATGGAAGGAGCATTCAATGACCTGCCCCAATTAGAGGTGAGCCACTGGTCTCGTATCAGCTTTCATAGTTCATAAATGATTCGCGCGCTAACAACAGGCAGGTTTTAAAGTATTATTGTAGCTGAACAATAAGGAAGTCATGTACAGTGGACAAAAAGATCTTACAAAGCACGGGATCCGATAAAAAGCTTAATATGTCCCGAACCCCACAGTTCCGCACCGTATTCTCACTTCTAGATTTTACTAGTAAGTGCGGTTCTGTGGGATTCCATAAAATGCTGCTCCGACATTCAACGTTTTATGGGATTCCGTGGCACGTAAGCTTTCGTTGTTGACCACGCCAAGCATTCGTGCATGAGTGCGGGCACATGCACGACGTTATAGAAGAGTTTCAAAATTATTTCTTCATAACTTAGGCCTCACTGTTTGTACCACAAAATTTCGCAGGAATATTTCCGTTGGGCACACGCTAAGTCCATGCCGCGTGTCGATAACCCTCCTTCATGCATGAAACATAATATGATAAGTTATCATAGTATGTTATCATATTATCATATAATATGATAATATGATAAAGCTAACAGCAAGAGCTAATTCGCGCCAAGGAATATATATTAGTGGCCTGTAACTTTAAGGTGAACGAAGAATGGGTTCGGGTGCAGAATATCATGTGCGGAATAGAAAAATATTACGGCAGAATCCATCTCACGATGACTCTCGATGGTAATGCAATTAGCATTCAAGCAATGTAGTCATGCGCAATGCTGCTTAAGCCACATTTATTTAATATCTGTATTATTTATTCTGAGACTTTCCTTGCTTCGGATATACACAGTCACATTACTATATATATAACTAAAGCTATTAAGTTTGGATACCCTAACTGAGAGTGCGTCTTGGTCATCGTAGGCCTCACCTTCTGCAGAAGCGGCAAGCTCACTACACAGCCAAGTGTTGCGGTCATGTCATTACCCCCTTCCAGAAAGCATCGTCTCGATGATTCACGTGCGAAACAGAGGAAAAAAAGAACAAAGCACTTACACGGCAACACTGATAAAGCTTGTCGAGAGGAAACTCACACAAGCGGGATGAAAGCGCGTGGAATTGAGAATGGCCTCGTCAGCGTGAGTGATACGGTTTCTATCATGGAAACATCGATAATATCCATAGGCTGCGCGCGACGGAATCGCCAACTCGTGCCTTCAGGGAGAACTTCGTAGTTCAGCTCGCTGAGGTGACGGAGGTCACTGTAGCGGCCGAAGTAGCGGCGCAGTAGCATTACCGACCGGCCGGTTTAGCGAATCAGGGTCCATATCCAAATTTGATCACCGGGTTCGTAGAGTACCTCGCGACGGCGAGCGTTATACATCTGGGAGTCTATGGATTGCCGATTCAGCATTCGCTCGCGTGCAAGCTTGCGAGCTTGCTCTGCGAGCCGGGTAAATTCCTCCGGGTAAATGGTAATGTCGTATTGTTTGGGGAGGAGCATTATGTCCACCATGGCTGTTGACTCGCGGTCGTGGAGCAAACTGGAAGTAGTGAACCCAGTAGTTTCTTGAGCAGCAGCGTTGTATGCGAGTGTAAGGCAAGGCAAAACATCATCCCAGTTCTTGTATTCTCTGTCGACATACATGGAAGCATGTCAGCGATTGTCTTATTTAACGTCTCTGTAAGACTATTGGTCTCAGAATGGTTCACAGTGGCGCGGCGATGAGCTGTACCACTAAGCATCATAACATAATGCATTATCTGAGTTGTGAAAGCTGTACCACGATCTGTAATGACCACTTCTGGTGCACCATACCAGAGGACTATGTTGTGGATGAAGAAGGGCGCAACGTCACTGGTAGTGGCTTGCTGGAAGGCTCCAGTTTCGCAGCATCGCGTCAGGTAATCAGTAGCAACCACGATATGGCGGTTGCCAGCAAAAGACTTAACGAATGACCCGAGCAAGACCATGATGATTTGTAGAAATCCTTGTGTCGGCGGTGAAACAGGCTTTAGAATACCTACTGGGCACTGAACTGCAGTCTTTCAGCGCAGGCAGTCGCGGCAAGGTTTCACGTAATGCTTGACTTCCTCAGGAAGTTTAGGCCATAGTAGCGTTGTCGAATTCGGCCCAAGGTACGCGCGAATCCCAAATAGCCTGAATAGGGCTCATTGTGGCAGGCGGACGGAGAGAGAGAGAGAGAGAGAAAATATTTATTTGGGACCATCGAGGTCGTTGCTCTTGAGGTCTAGTGGGTGGTGTCCTCATTCCAGGACTCCATTGGCCATGACTGTTCGACGTACTTGCTGGACGAGAGCTTCTTGTCCCGTCAGGGTATCGCCAGTCAGCTGTACCTCCCACCGCTCAAATGACGTGCTAGGCGTCTTTAAGTGTTGAGGTTTGCCCCCGCACCCCGACGAGATGGGAAAGAGTGTATGGCGTGTGTCGCCGCACCAGGGGCAGCTGCCGCGTTTTGTTTGTGGGAGCATTTTGCTGTATATTTGTAGGCTTGAGAATTTGAGAATCTGTTTGTCTGAGTAAGTCTGAGAGCTACTTCCTCTTCAGTGCTGAGCTTTCTGTGAGGGGGAGGATAAATCCTGCGGTTGAGTGGCTGGATCTCGAGTCGGTCGCAGTAATTGGATGGCAGGGGCATGAAGGTAAAGGGTGGGGATTGATGAGACGATAGGTTTGGCCCCGCTCGGCTGATTAGCGCTCGAGCTAAGGCGTTCGCCCTTTGGTTCCCCTCCAGGCCTGCGTGCCCCAGCGTCCACGTGATCTTATAGGATTCTTGCAGCCTCGAGGCTAAAATCCGAGTCGCCACCAGCGGTGTTTGTCTGTTGGTAAAGTTACGGCAGGTCTGTTGCGAGTCGGTAACGACATGAACTTCCCTGCCTACTCTGTCTTCTTGCTTTATTACTAGCGCCACGGCTATGGTCTCAGCCAGAGCTGAGGTCTCTGCCCTGACGGAGGTTTCGAGGGTCAAGTAGTTCTCTCTCCCGTTCACGGCGGCTACCGCGAAGAGGCCTCCTACAGGGTACGCTGCCACGTCCACGTACGTTACGTGAGGGTCACCCTTCAATTGTCAGCGTTGTGGCAGAGGGCTCATCATGGCAGGCAGACAGAATATCGGCAACGAGCGCGGATGGAACGACAAGGAGATGTCCAATTCTTTTTATACAAGACATTGTTGGGGCGACAGAAGGAAGATGGTGAACGTGTGAATGCCCGTAGTGGATGCGAACTTTGGCCTTCAAGATAGTCGATAAGTTGCCCGAGTTCTAAATCGTCCCGCTGTTGCCGATGCAAGTCAGATATAATAACAACGCAAGGGAAACGACCATCATTATCAGCATCACGTGACACCGTTGCAAGTGGAGCGCGTGAAAGATAGTCAGCGTCAGTGTGCCTTGGGCCAAACTTGTAGACGATTTTTACATCAAATTCTTGAGCACGAAGGCTCCACCTGCCAAGAAGTCCTGAAGGGTCCTTGAAATTCGCTAGCCAACAAAGCGCATGCTGGACGGTAACCACTCTGAACGGACGAGCGTATAAATATGGCCGAAACTTAGCTAACACACAGACAGCTAAGCGTTCCTTTTCAGTGGTAGAGTAGTTCGTTTCTGCATAGATTAAAGTGCGGCTACCGTAAGTGATATCACGTTCAACGCCATCTTGCCACGGCATGAGGGCTGCATCGAGGCCAATGTTGCTATCATCAGTGTGCAGTTCAGTATCGGCATCTGCGTCAAAGTGTGTAAGTAAGCGCGGTGTCTGGAGGCACTGCTGAAGCACGGAGAAGGCCGCTATATGCTCCGGACCCCAAACAAACGGGAATTCCTCCTTCGCAAGAAGTGCGAGGGGTTCTGCGATCTTGGAAAATTCTCCACAAAGCGTCTGTAGTATGAGGAGCGGCCCAAGAAGCGACGCCCGTCACGTTTGTTGGCTTTTGGTGTAAATACGGCAACATGCATACTCTTTTCTTGGTCTGGCCAAACACCTTCATTACTAACAACGTAGCTGAGGACTTCAGTTTCGGATAACCAAAATCGCATTTTTGAAGTTTCAACGACAGGCCTGCAGATCGAATTGCAAGGACTCAGGCTGATGTCGCTGCAAGTGTTGTTCAAACTTCCGAGAGAAAATAACGACGCCGTATGAATAGGCGAGATGATTCCCACTTAAGACCTGAAATTACGGTGTCCATCATCCTTTGAAAGATCGCGCAGAAGATGATCATAATCCAAAGGGCAGCACCTTAAATTAGTACAGGCCATCAGGAGTTACGAAAGCAGTCTTTTCGCGATCTCGTCCATCAACTTCTATCTGCCAGTATTCGCTGCGTAAATCCATTGAGGAGAAGTATCGGGCATGTCGAAGACGGTGTGGAGAGTCATTTTCGAGGGGAAGAGGGTATACATGTTTTTTCGTCACGCTGTTCAGTTTGCGCTAATCCAAACGAAACCGAAGAGTGCCGTCCTTCTTCTTGAGAAGTGCAACGAGGGACATGTATGGGCTGGTTGAGGGCTGAATTACGTCATTGTCTACAATTTGCTTCACTGGAAAACGAATCGCCTCTTGCTGCTTTTGTGACTCGCAGTAGGCGTGCTTACGCATGGGACGTTCGGTTTGGCCTGTGTAAGGTGCTTCGTGATGGGGGTCTGTGTTACTTTTGACGTGGATACGAAACAATCGTTTAACATGCATAAACTACTTTGTATTCGCTTTTTCTGTGGGGTTAAGAGCTCAGGATTTACATTGACTGCACTGACAGCCGCGGTGTCACTCTTGGCGGTTGCAGAAAGCTTGGCAAGCGTAACACCTATTGCATCCCTAATATATTCAAAGTGAGCAATGGCTGTTCGCTTTGCCAGGTGTTGGTACTCGCCGCTGAAGTTCATAACCTAAAGCTCAGTCATTCGGCGGTTCTGTTGAATAATGCCGCTAACGACACACACTTGCCGAGCCAAGAGCACCGACAAATTTGCATCAGCTATGCTTTTGTTATGGCCGCCGTCGTATTCGACAGTTACGAACATACTAGCTCGCGGCGGGAGTGTGTCAGTGTTATTAAAAAGAAGCAGTGCTGTCTTGCGCGTGGTACTATCTTGCAATACCGGGGCGTAGTTGTCGGTAAACGTTATAATCAGCTCCAGAAGATCGATAACAGCACCGTGCTAGCGAAAAAAATACATCCCAAGGATCACTTTCAGCGAGCACTCGCGCAACAATATACAGTAAGCAACCTACGTTGACTGACGGATTTGGAGCTTGTCGGCGCATCTCCCAATCGGCGTCAAGAGATGACCAGCTGCTGTCCGATGGCTTGGTCTGTGCCATGGCATCGTGACCTTTCTCAATTCAGCAGGTAGTTCGGGAATCAAAACCGAATAATCGGCGTCGGTGTCCACGAGAGCAGGGACTGCGTAGTTGTAGACTCGAATGGAGATGTCTGCGGAAACACTTTTCTAGTCGACGGGGAGGAAGAAGAAATCGAGGGACTCTGGCTGCTGCTTCACATGCGCTCCGTAGTTTTCAGGATTTTTGACCCGTCTAACCCAATTGGACCGTCCAAATTTTGGTCGGAACCGACGCCGGAAGCGGAACGGACCACGAGGACACCATTTTCGAGCCGGTGGGTCCACTATTTTTGGATTTACTCGAGCTTGAAGATTTCCTACGTGGCCGGCAGAAGCTAGGCCCATTAGGCCTAGTACGGTAGCGGGGCTCCGCGACCCTCCCAGCCTCGGCCAGCGGCAGAGGAGCCTGGAGCGATGTCCCGAGCCATCAACCCCAACCTAGCACACCTACCACCCCAAGTTTCGACAAGTTTCGTGGCGGAAACCCATGAAATTATGGATGAAGATTTCAGCGACGCCGCCGGGGTGACCCTCGCCCACGTAGCAGCGGTAACTACTCAAGCCCTCAAAGGCAGCACCCCAGCGACACCAATGTCATAAGCAAATCAAGGCAAGGACACAGACGCGGATTGGGAGATCGCCATATCCAAGCGGCAAAGAAATCGACAACGTAGCGGACAAGCAGAACTTTTGGCGGGAAAGAAGCTAGGGAATGAAAATTCCCTATTGTCGACGAAGAGCGCAGATGGCGCACCAGCTGTGGCCAAGCAAGGAGAGGGAGAGAGAGCGCCGAGGAGGAGACTGCCTCTGCTCCTCAGAGATGATTTAAAGATAGTCCTCCGGCCGAAGGGACTCGCAGTGAAAAACCTGCAGACACACCAAGTGGCGCGAGCGGTGGTTGCGGCCACCGGACACGGATGCAGGGCTGAAGACCTCATCATCCGGCTCCGCATGGGCTCAAAGATCATCATAATTAGTACAGACAACGTAAGTGCTGCTCAGCAAGTCAGGCGCATCACGCAAGTGAAGGTCGGTGAGCACAGCTACGAAGTCAACGCGCACGTGGCGGCGCCGGAGGGAACGCTGCGTGGGATCATTCACGGGGTGGACCTGGGGACCCCCGCCGAAGAACTCAAGACAAACTTACGAACACGCACGCAAGGGGTGAAGATTTTAGCGGCGAGAATGCTAGGCCGATCTAGCACAGCTGTTATCACCTTTGATGGCCTCATCCTCCCCAAGCAAGTTTTGTACTACGGGGGAGAGATGTGGTGTTATCCATACAGACCAACGCGGCCAGTTTGCTATATTTGTTGCCAGCGAGGTCACCGGTCGGACGTCTGCCCGACCCCCGGGATCAGAGCTTGCAAGCAATGTGGCCAGAAAGATCCGGAAGAACATCATCAATGTACACCCAAGTGTCTGCTGTGTGGGGGCTCCCACGCGGCGGGCACGAAGGACTGCAAACAATGCCTAAAGTCGACAAACGAACTACGATGGGGACCCCAGGGCCAGCAGCGGCGGGGACGCAGCAGGAGCAGAAGCGGATCAAGGCGACCGCGCTGGTTCCGGAATGAAGATCAAGAGCGACGGAGCGACTACCGGAGTGAATCGAGGAGCCGCAGCCGAGGGCGCAGCCGCAGTCAAGGCCAGGGCGGAAGCCGGGAGAGGGACGAGTCCTAGCCACCCCTGGGCGGTGCGGGCCAGCAGACCTGGGCGAAGCCAAACCAGCAGAAGAAAAGCGGCGGAGTTAAGGTGAGCTGGGGAGCCGGCCCTCCCAAAACGCTTTTTGCTCCGCCCAACATAACCAATAACATCAGCATGCAGACAGAAAA
Source organism: Dermacentor variabilis (assembly GCF_050947875.1). Classification (NCBI taxonomy): domain Eukaryota; kingdom Metazoa; phylum Arthropoda; class Arachnida; order Ixodida; family Ixodidae; genus Dermacentor; species Dermacentor variabilis. The sequence continues at coordinate 68,187,199 of NC_134574.1, forward strand.
CGAGAAGAGGCTTTGTGCCGAAAACAGTAATCTTAAAAAGGAGCTTGAGCTCTGTCGCGAAGAAACCCGGCAGCTGAGGAAAAGAATAGACGACCTAATTCAGGAAATACAAGAGATGAGAAAGGCAGGTTTCTCACCAGTTAGGGCGCCATCACCGCAGCAGCAACATATAGAGAGCCCGCAAACTAGCGAGGGGAACACCTCAATTGAAGACCTCAAAGCTTTCATGCCGCAAATACAGCAGCAAATGCAGCAGGAAATGCAGCAGCTAAATCAAAAGATAGCCCTGCAAGACCAGAGCTTCCGCAACTACGTAAAGAATCAAACTACACAGAGAACAGTAAACGACGCCAGAGACCGCCTCTACAACGAGCGCAGGTTCGGATCAGAATCCCAGGGAACAAATAACAACACCAATACATCAACATGGCCGGACCAAACCAATTAGAGATTTGGCAGTGGAACTGCAGGAGCTACAAGCGCAAGCAAGGGCTCCTGCAACAGTTCATTAACACTAGAGGAAATCCACCAGATTTAATACTAGTACAGGAAACAAATTGCATCCCAACCCTAAAAGGATATACGTGTCAGGAAAATGGACGAACAGCAACTTTAATAAGCAACAAAATAACAACCATAGCACATAAGGAACTAGAAGACACACAGCTAGAACATATAGTAACCGAAGTGATTCCAAAACGGAAAAAGAAAGCTAAGAGCACTCTCGTAATCAATCTATATAGCCCACCTAAAACAGAGGAAACTTCATTAAGTTTTTTGCGGAAGCGAAGAAGCTTGCAGGGCAAAACACCCTAACAATAGCAGGAGACTTCAATGCAAAGAGTCCGCAGTGGGGCAGTAGAATCGAAGACAAGAACGGGCGCAGTATCTGCACAGCTGCAGAAAACATAGGCTGCGAGCTACTCGCAGATGAAAGCCAACCCACCAGACAGGACAATAGCGTAAGCGTGGACACGTGTCCCGAACTAACCTTTGTCAGGGGCGCTAAGCGAGCCGAATGGGAGAACTTGCAGGAAAACCTCGGCAGCGACCACTACATCATCAGGGTCAGCACAGAGGCAGAAATCATCGGGAGGAAGATTGGCAAGGCAAGTCTGACAGACTGGGATGCCTTTCGAGTCCACTGTAAACAGCTGAAAGGGGACATAACCTCGGTCGAGGATTGGGGCCAACAGCTCAGACAAATAAGAGATCTCTGCACAGAAGAAGTGGAACGAACAGAACAAGCACCAGTACTGGACAAACGACTCCTCAGGCTATGGAAGGCACGACGAGGCCTAACCAAGCGGTGGAAGCGTCAGAAGCTAAATAGAACGCTTAAGAAGAAAATTGCCGAAATAACTCAGCAAGCAGAGGAGTATGCAACGCAGCTGGCAAGGCCGGGGTGGCAGCAGTTTAGTACCTCACTGAATGGCACCCTAAGCACAGCCAGAACATGGCATATCCTCAGAACACTCATGGATCCGAGCAACAGCAAGGCGGAAAGCAGCAAATTCATTCAGAGGTTAATCCACCAGCATGAAGGAACAGAAGAACAAGTGCTCCAAGCAGTACGGGAAAATGCTACGGAAAGATCTGGGTAGAAGGCTACCGAGGCGACTACCAGGGTGAAGAAAATTCAACTACAGACCGACCCATCACAAGAGATGAGGTCGTCGAGACTGTAAGGGCTACAACAAAGAACACAGCAGCAGGGGCGGACAAAACTCGCCAATTCGAAACCTCAGCGACGAAGCAATTGATCAGCTCACCCTCTACCTCAACAAACTATGGGAGGAAGGCAAAGTACCAGCGGAGTGGAAACACGCCGTAGTGGTGATGATTCCCAAACCCGGCAAAAAACTCCAAATTGAAAATCTCAGACCAATTTCGCTTACATCATGCCTAGGCAAGCTGTACGAAAGAATAGTGGCCCGAAGAATCCAAACGCATCTTGAAGACGGAGGATGGTACCCCAACACCATGTTCGGCTTCAGGGCAAACTTTTCTACCCAAGATATCTTGCTACAGCTAACGGAACAGGTACTCGAGACAATGCCGAAAAACGGGGAAAACGTGGTCATGGCCATCGACATCAAGGGAGCCTTTGCAACGTGTCCCACGCCGCCATTATGGAGGGGATTAACACCACTAATTGCGGGAAGAAAGTCAATGACTATATCAGAAGCTTCCTAACCCACAGAACAGCGACAGTAGGCCTGGGAGACCTATGGAGTGACGCCTTTCAAACGCCATGCAAGGGCACTCCGCAGGGCTCAGTAATCTCGCCAGTACTCTTCAACATAGCAATGGTCAACCTTACCAAGAAACTTAGCAAGATCCAAGGAATCAGTCACGCAATGTACGCGGACGACATAACGATCTGGACTACTCAAGGCTCACTAGGGGATAAACAAGAGGCACTAGAAGAAGCTGCCACCTGCATCGAAGAATACACAAAGCAAAGAGGCCTCAGATGCTCCACGGAGAAATCTGAACTCCTCAGGGTGGGCAGACACCCCACTGATGCCCCGCTCGAAGTAAGGCTAGAAGGACAGAACATCCCGGAACAAAAGATGATTAGAGTCCTTGGCATGTGGCAGCAAGGAAGCCGGAAATGCAGCCACGCAATCTGCCTGCTAAACAAAGCAGCAGGACAGGTGGGCCGAATGATTAGCAGAGTGGCACACAAGATATATGGCATGAAAGAGGAGGACGCACTCAGGTTGGTCAACAGCCTGATAGTCAGCCGGGTCACATACTCACTGCCGTACCATGCAATCACCAAAACCGAAAGAGAGCAAGTGGAGACCATCCTCCGGAAAGCGTATAAAACAGCTCTCCACGTCCCAAGGAATACATCCAACGACGAACTCATGCAACCTGGAATCAGCAACACTTTTGAAGAACTAAGGGAATGCCAGCTCAAGGCACAAGTACGAAGACTCAGCAATACAACAACGTGAAGGGCGCTCCTGACAAAGCTAGGTCGGGAAGTAGAAAAACCACAAAGTAGCAGGGCCACAATACCAGACCCACTAAGAAAGAAACTACGCATACAACCTATCCCTCGCAACATGGACCCAAACCTCCATGCGAGTAGGAGACAGGCTAGGGCAGAGTATTACGAAAAGAAGATGGGACGTCGGGACAATACAGTCTATACCGATGCGTCCCTATACTCACAAGCACACAAAAACAACGCGGTAGCGGTAGTAGTAAATAATCAAGGAGAATTAATCACAGGACTCACGGCCGAGGTGGCTAACATAACCGAGGCAAAGGAAATTGCTGTCGCACTGGCAGCGGAAGAAGGTTATAGAACAGGAATATCCCTCAATATTCTTACAGATTCACAAGAGGCGTGTCGGAGCTATATAAGAGGCAGAATTAGTAACACGGCGTTCAAGATCCTCAGCAGAGTTCCAATCGCTGCGGGACAACCCACACATAACATTATCTGGATACCAAGCCACGCAGGGATCAGGGGCAACGAAGGGGCAGACAGCCTAGCTCGAGGGATGACCAGCCGAGCAGGAACGTCAACTGCCCCAGAGGGGCCACAGATCAACTGCGGGAACAGCTATTCAGAGCTATTAAACCTCTATAAGGGGCTAAGATATCAATATCCCCCACCACATAAAGCATTAATAAAGGAGTAGGCCGCAGGATGGCGGAGACTGCAAACGGGCTCCTTCCCAAACTTACACATACTAAGTAGGATGTTCCCCACGCAGTATAGCGCAACCTGTCCGTGGTGTGGAGCTAAACCAACATTATACCACATTACATGGGAGTGTACAAGAAACCAGGCATTCCACAAACACAGAACACCAAGTGCGGAGCAATGGGAGAGCTGGCTCACCAGCCGCGAGCTAGAGGCTCAAAGAGCTCTAATAGCGCACGCGTGTGAGGCGGCCCGGCTCAGTGGAGCCCAGGACTAGGGGCCCATCCATGGCTGAAGAGGACCCAAGCTTCAAGAATGAAGACTTCGGCCTCGACCCGCTAAAACCTTAAAAAAGTCAATAAAGTTTTCCATTCCATTCCATTCTAGTCGACGGCATGCGGCGGTGAGAGAGAATCCTTAGCGGTCATCTTTCTTATCCGGGGAGGATAAGAAAGATGTTTTATAGATCCGTGAACCGCGGCCGCACCCGCGCAAATTGCTTCTCCTAGTTTCCCAGGCGTGGGGTGGGGACCTAATGAATCTGCCCCCCAGTGCCATGAGCAACGGCAAGTGTTGGCGAGGTAACCTTACCTGGTGGCTAGCGCACTAGACCTGCGAACAACGAATGTTTCACGCGCCGCATCAATAAGCGTACTTTCTTCTGCCATGCCTGCTTCAGCGCTCCGGAATGGCCGTGACATGTCCTCAACGAACATGGCGACACTATCATTTGGTCTTTGATTCCTGGAATTGAGAGCACGGTCTGCTTGCTACTTCCGGTCTGAACTTCCGTAGGTATTGCGCAGCTGGCTACAAAATTCTTGCCAAGTTGTTAAATTAGTTTCATGGTTTTCGAACCAGATGCGCGCGAACTCGATTTCGCGAGGGCGAATTCGACTTACTGAAAGTTCTGGTGGTCGTCCCAGTAATCGACGCTGGCGACACGATCGTAGTGGTCCAGCCAGTCCTCAACATCCTCGAACGCGTTATCGTAAAAATCCATGGAGCAAGCGGAGTGGTGGTCTCTCCTATATGGCTGCTCATTGAACTGGCTTTACTGAGAGTGAGTCAAGTTCTGGTGGTTGTCCTAGCTTTCGCCGTCCGTGCCGAAGGTTAGCGTCGAAGGTGTTGCGATCTAAGTTGGGAGCTTCCTGGCGGTTACAGTGCATGGAACAGTTTACCCAGAATGTCCACCAGTCACGTTACCATATATGTGACAAAGCTATCATGTTTGTTCTAATGCAAGCAGAGAATTCCTTTTCGGGAATCTTCGCTGAGAGTGCGTCTTCATTGTTGTCGGCCTCAGCTTCTGCAGAAGTGGCAAACCCACTGCACATCCAACTGTCATGCTCGTGGCAACGTGATATACTTTGTCTTCGGTATCAGTGCACATTACTGTGGTACTCGCTTGCCAAAGTCACCAATAGGCATGGCGGCGTGAGGACGCCATTCGGACGATGCCACGACTACGAGGAAGAGATGAAGACGGCTTAGTGACGATGGCGAGACGGCGATGGTGTAACAAGGACAGAATGGCGATGCCGGCTTGAATACAATGTGATGATGACATGTGCATGGCGACGTTGTTGTGACGGCGACGGTATGACGACAACCGGATCATAAAACTGGAATGAAGGTAATGGCACTACCACGACGGACTGACGGCAACGGTATAACCCGTGCATAAGGTCGATTGTCTTATGACGGTGCAATGACTACGATGGCGTGGCAACAGCGGCATATTGACGAATAAAGGACAACCTCATTATTAAGGAAGCACGTAGATGGAACGATTAACATGGCAGTACTATAATGGCGACGCCCTTTCTACAGTAAGCTTACGTTTCTGAATTGATGAGGTTCGTGAAACGAAAGTGTGACGATGACTGCACAATGATAACGGTATGACGACGACTGTGTGACAAAGACGGGGTTATGACCACGGTACGCCGAGAGTCCGATGACGAAGTTAGAATGAGGATGATGGATCTACCACGACAGCATGACGACGACGGTGACAGCGAATCGTGACAATAACTGTTTGACGACGACACAGTGAGGATGTTTGTTCGAGAAATGTATAACGACAACTTCGTGACGACGTCCATAAAACGAAGCTCGTGTATGACGATAGCGTGATGACCAAGGCCTAACGGGAGGTTAATGGTGAAGCTAGAAGGATGACGATGGTACGACTATGACGTCATGACGTTGACGCTATAATAACGGATACACAATAGCACCTGTCTGACGAAGACACATTGAACACGATGGCATGACGACGTTGGTATATCCAGATCGAATTACGGTAACTTGATTAAAATACAATGATGAAAATGATCATCGTCGATTGAACATCGAAGGCGGTGTGACGTCGACGGCAGGAAGATAATGCTATCACGACGATAGTAGGAGAGAGCGATTGCGTGGCGAGGATGAAATGACAAAAGGCGGACGATGCTATTTCAATGATGGCGACGGAACGACTGCGATAGCATCACGACGGTTGGGTGACAACTGCAAGACGACTGCATGCGACGACGGCGTCGTTACAAGAATCAGTTCACAAATCTGCATTGCCGTCTGCCTGTCTCTTAACGTTATGCGTAAGATAAATCTCCAATGTAGTTTCGCGGTTCTTAGCTTTTTGTGAGGCTTCTTTGTTAAACTCGAAGTCTTTGCTCCGCATACTAGTTCGATAGAATGGAATGTGTACAGATAATTCGTAATTCTCTATTGTGTTCGGCTGGTTAGTATTATACTGAAAATGAAAGCTAAAACTGAGCTAAAGGGCAGGACCATGATGAGAGCAGACTAACCAGGCGCTAACCAATTTTTGTCGCGTATCAATCTCAACTTATAGTAAAAGTACAATCAGTAGAAGGAGACAGCTCCCAGAAACTCATCTACGGGTTGCCTAAGTATACGTCAGGCTTTTTCTACTTGCTCACATCTACGCAGCACGGTGTCATTGTTAATGTTATGAAACTTGATCCGACTAATACAAACGACGGCGCTGCGGCGACATCAAGCGCTGCCGACGGCGGCGCAAGGTGAATGGATGACTCAAGGAAACTGCTATAGGTGGTGGCGCAAGGCGCGCTGATGACGTTCCGATCATTATGAGGCGTTATCGCTCTTGAGCGCCTTATCCATTCGTGTTGAACCTATATTGAACAATGATGAACTGAACTGCGCCGGCGACTGCGTCTGGCGCCGCTGCGAGCGCCGTATCTTGAGAGAGGTCTACGATGGCGACAGAGCGCACCGACTTCTGATAGCCTCGTGTGCGATGTGTTCCAGCCATTGAGTCCGCGTTGAAGGGAGACATGCGGGCACCAATCTTGAAAGCGACCTGCCAGGGGGGCTCATTGCGGCGAGTGCTGACAGCTTCGTATGCTCGGTGTTCTCGCCGCGTAGCTTGCGCTGAAATGATAGTCAGCACGAAGTTGAATTTATTCGATGCTTTGGGCGCTATCTTGAAAGCGATCGTCTTACGGGATGGACGGATGGTTTTTTTCGTTGGGTAAGCAAGCATGTGCTTATGCATTTAAAGCTAACAAACAAGTACACAGCATGACACCGTCACCAATGCTATAATACGCACAATATAAGGGTACAATCTCGTTGCGGGTAGCGGTTCCGAAGGCATGCTCGCACAAAGTTCGTCGCAATTATGGACGCTGAAGGTTCCAAAAGATTTACGGTATGGTATTTGCCTAAAACTGCGAACTGAAAAATAAGATATGTACAGGTATATTTCTTGCTGAGTGAACAGTTTGTTAAATGTAGGTTTACCAACTGCCCCAGGTAAATAAAACATAATTCTAACGCATCCCTCTTCTCGTCGAACTCGCCCGCACGAGGTGTAGGCCATGTGCTAATTGCCATATATTTAAAATTTTTTGTTGCCCTTGAGCAGTCCATGAAGGCTATTAAAAAAGACCATCCGTCAAGTCACTCCACCCGACCAAACCTACCACTTTCGCTGCGCACCCATGATGTAATCCCGTGATTCTGGACAGGTGTGACGTAGTATGAATAAATAATTTTAGAATCGTTTTCAGCTTGGAAGATTCCGTCACACAAATCATAGCGATCCAACCCGAATATAACCACCTCCGACTGCAGCCGTGCGTGCTACTGGGATTCTGCGCCAAGCATTCACGAAAGACGGAATGCTGGCGAATTCAGAGAAAACGCAAAACTATAAACATGACAATATTTTGTAGTAATATTTAATTTTTTTAACTGCACCTAGAAAACCTTGCTTGGGTTAGTGGAATGCTTATCGAGCACTTGATGATCTGATAAATTGGAATGTCTGCCTCGGCACAAATATGATCGAGACCTACTTATATACATATTGTGAGTGACCGAACGGCAAGTAAACATTTAAATACTGCTGATGGTCGGGACATATCAATGCCCTAAGCAAGTGCTCACGCAGACACACACACACGCACTCAAACACACACACACACACGCACGCACACGCACGCACACACACACACACACGTACAAAGACTGCACATGGCGGAAAAATTTCCCAGTTTAATCGCTATTAACATTCTTTGCCTAGTTCAGGCGTTTTGAATCTATCTATCTATCTATCTATCTATCTATCTATCTATCTATCTATCTATCTATCTATCTATCTATCTATCTATCTATCTATCTATCTATCTATCTATCTATCTATCTATCTATCTATCTATCTATCCTCATACACCTACCTCGAAGCCAAAGTTGTCTACCAGCTTGCGCAATTATGTCCACGAGGTCGTGAAGCTGTCGTGGTCTTTCCATCTTCACCATTCCTGCTTCGTATCCTCTCTCTCGTCGTCATGTTGTCGTCACGCCTTCTACGACGACCTAGTGACTCACGTTTTGCAATAGCTGGGACCACTAGCATGTGGTAGGTTTCCTGATGCCATCGTGGTCGCTCATTGTCGCCATTACAGCTTTTTCACCTGACTCTCCTTGGTTCCCCGCCATTGCAAAAATTGTCGACAATAGACATTCGTTACCATACCGTCGTCGTGATACTGTTGTGCCCATTCTGTCCATCACTGCAGTTTGGTCACACGTATCTCTGGAAGTAATTGTCGTTATGGTCTTCATGCTACAGTAGTCGTAACGCCATCGTGGTCGTACGCTCATTGTGATCCCATTACCTGCAAATCTGTGTCATTTCATCGTCATCTTTGCGTCGCCATTATACAGTCGACGTGCTATATTCGTTGTTATGTTGTTGTCATGACATGGTCCTGGTCGTTCCATCTTCGTCATTTTAGCGTCGTCATATAGCTCTCGTCACGCCATCGTCATCATACGGTCGTCGTCATACAGTAGTTGCTATGCTTTCTTTCTAAAACTGTTTTTACCATCTCCATTACTTCACAAATGTAATTTCATTGTCGACAAGCCTTCGTCGTTTCCTCGACGTCATTCTGGCGTATTCAAGCTTTCATCAGTCAATCGTTATTATGCCGCCGTTGTTATGCCGACGTCTTTCTACATCGTCGTCATGCAATTGTCTTCATGGCTGTCATCGTCACGCTGTTGTTTCATCATCGTCATCGCTGGAGAAACGTCATTCCATTGCCGTCATGCCGTCTTCGTCACACGGCCTTCGTCGTTGCATCGTCGTCATTCTTGTCATTCTGCTAAGCAAGAGGTCGGGGGATGGAATCCCGGCCACGGCGGTCGCATTTCTATGCGGGCGAAATGCGAAAATACCGGTGTACTTCGGTTAAGGTGCGCGTCAAAGCAACCCAGGTGGCCCCAATTTGCTGAGTCCCCCGTTACGGGTACTTCACAATCAGATCGTGGTTTTGGAATGTAAAACCCCATAGATAAATTTAATGCTAATTCTTATTATCCAAGCGTAATCGTGCTAACGTCAGTAAGTTGTGGTTGTGCCTTGGTTGTAATGCCGTCGTCGTCATTGCGTGGTGGTAAGAGAATGGCTGTCACGCATTCGTCCTCATGCCGTTGCCGTCGTGACATCGCCATCATATGCATTGCAGCTTCGTCAGCTGGTGGTCCTCATACTGTCATCGCCATCACGTTAACCTCATGTTGTCGTTGTCTTGTTGTCGCCGTTACACCATAGTCATCATTTCGGAATCGTTATGTCATTGTCATCATGCTGCCATCATCATGCCGCTCTTTCTCTTTCCATCGACGTTATTCCATTTTCGTTATTCATAGTTGTCACTGCGTCGACGTATGCTGCCATGCTCATCAGCTACTTTGGCAAGCCAGTTCCATAAAAAAGTCGGCCGCTACTGGAGACAGTGTGTGTCACATATAGACGAAGCAATGGCAGCGTCAGAATGACCACCACGGAATTTGTATGAACAAGACTTCTTCAAAACGGGCTGCTGTTAAATTGGTTGAATCTTAATCGCACTACTGTCGACAGTGATCGTGAAATGAGTTCTGCCTTAATTTTTAACCTCACAAACGTATATTCCTTATTTCCAGGTTCTTCTTCTCACCCAGAACAACATCAGTGATATGGACACCATAGCAAGATCCACGTTGCCAAATTTGAAGGAACTCGCCCTCGGACAGAATTGCATAAAAGTTATTACCAAGTTTTCATCCCGTAAATCTCGGATTCGACGTGTCGACTTGAGCAATAACGCCGTGACCGACATAATGCCGGGAGCTTTCAAGCAACTCGACCAGCTGACCAAGCTAGACCTAAAAAATAATAGCATTTCGTTCTTAAACGACTCCTATTTTGCACATGATTCGATTCTGGAACACATAGATATTTCTATGAACAGGCTAACGACGCTTTCGAAGGCGTTCAATTGGACGCGAAAGATTGAGGTAATGAAACTATCGTTCAACCAGATTCTGGACATCAGCGTTGCCTTCAGCGAACTGAAAGAGCTCCGTGAGCTCTACCTGAGGGGCAATTTAATTTCTAGCATTCAGCAGCGTACTTTTCAAGACAACATTCGCCTAATACACATAGACTTGGATTCAAATAATATCAGGTGGATTGCAAAGAACGCATTTGAAG